>NC_137879.1:15708981-16303981 GCF_963924005.1 Protomyctophum bolini | reverse complement strand
AACTGAGGGGCAGCAGAGAGGCAAACTTAGGGGCAGCAGAGAGGCAAAGGACAAACTGAGGGGCAGCAGAGAGGCAAACTTAGGGGCAGCAGAGAGGCAAACTGAGGGGCAGCAGAGAGGCAAACTTAGGGGCAGCAGAGAGGCAAACTGAGGGGCAGCAGAGAGGCAAACTGAGGGGCAGCAGAGAGGCAAACTGAGGGGCAGCAGAGAGGCAAACTGAGGGGCAGCAGAGAGGCAAACTGAGGGGCAGCAGAGAGGCAAACTGAGGGGCAGCAGAGAGGCAAACTTAGGGGCAGCAGAGAGGCAAACTGAGGGGCAGCAGAGAGGCAAACTGAGGGGCAGCAGAGAGGCAAACTTAGGGGCAGCAGAGAGGCAAACTTAGGGGCAGCAGAGAGGCAAACTTAGGGGCAGCAGAGAGGCAAACTTAGGGGCAGCAGAGAGGCAAACTTAGGGGCAGCAGAGAGGCAAACTTAGGGGCAGCAGAGAGGCAAACTGAGGGGCAGCAGAGAGGCAAAGGACAAACTGAGGGGCAGCAGAGAGGCAAGGACAGACAAAAACAGAGAGAGACAGGAAGACGGAGAGAGAGAGAGACAGGAAGACAGAAAAAGTATAGGAAATTGGGTTCTAGTTGCTTTCTACAGGACCCATTAATCAGTATCACTCTCAAGGCCTTAGGTTGTCCACACACACATACATAGACGCAAACACAGACGCACGCACACACACACACACACACACACACACGCACACACACGTACTGTAGCTCCGAGTCCAACTTGTTTTATCCAGGCCAGGTGTGATTGATTTAAAACACATTTTGGGCGGGAATCCCTTTTGGTGTTAGCGTTATGTTATGCTTTAGCTATTGAAAAATAGCAGATCTACAAGCTCATAGCGCGCTACGAGCTTGTAGGTCTGCTATTTTTGAAAAATCGAAGAACGACTAACATAGAAACATAGCTTTTTCAGAAAACTGTCAGGATGTAGAATACATTTTTAGAATCGTTCAGTGTGCCTTATTTACGAACGACCACAGCTGTGACGCATTCACACGAATCACACCGGACAACCCCAGCTTCAGGGTAGGGTCGCTCAGTGCGGGCACTCGGCACACCCGGTGCACAGCGCACTGGATTTTCGAACGACAACGCACCGAGTGCACTGAATAAACGAACGACAAGAGAGCACACCAGTGCATTCAGGGCGCATTTCCGAACGCACCCTGGATATCTGTCAATTTGTAGTTATATCACGTCCCTTTTTCCGAAATGAAGTACAGATGTTGGAAGGCGCATGCAAATTTGCATGAACATATGAACAGTTATTGCATGCTCCTGTGATGATACCGCTAGCTTTTGCTCTGGGTCACACATTTCAACAGCCTTCATGTAATGTTACCACAAGCTCTCGCTCGTACCCCACTGATATACAGTAGACACATAGTTTGGACCGTTTATGCAGTTTTCACTGTGTCCTTAACTTTCTTTCAAGTGAAATCTTCACTACCCCCCCCCAACCACCTGCACACACGCACGCTAACACGCACTCGTGCATGTAGACACACACACACACACACACACACACACACACACACACACACACACACACACACCCTCATGAAAGTCAAATAAGGAACATCAACAACATTGGGATATGTAGAGATGCTTCAGGTTTTGCTCCAGCTCACTATAAAGTAGATGTAGACATTTTGAGAATAGAGAACAGTTTTTTGTAGCATCCATCTCAGATGGGAAATAAAAGTCCCATCATTTTCTCATGTGTATTCTTGATCAAGCAGGACTTTGCTAAGTGCACTTAGCGACATAATTCAGTGACAATAGCAAGGGTTTAGGGAGGATAAAGGAGTTAATTAGCAAAGAATGTGGTCCGTTAGATGCAGGCACTAATGGCCACCATTGAAAATGGTGGACAGTGTTGCAAACAAGTGTAATGCTTTGTGTCGTCCACAGTAACAGTCTTCGTTGTGCTTTCATGTAAAATGTACCCATTCTGCAAACTGTTGATAAATACTTCAATTAATCAATCAAGTATCACAGTGGGTTGAGATTGTGATTAATTATTTTAATCCTCATGTGAGTGCCATTCATTGCTGACAATATAGGCCTTTTGGTTACTAGTCTACCATGTCGAAGAGTTGTTGGGAAGATGGGATCTTTCTCTCCTCTCCTCTCGTCTCCTCTCCACTTGTCTCGTCTCCTCTCCATTAAAATGTGTTCCTTTTCAGTCTGACCTCAATCATACCGCAAAGCCGTCTATTAGTCTATTCAACAGTCTCCATGCGAAGCGGTTTGGGAATTGATGTAGTCAGTCAAACAATGGTAAGCAGGACCAATACACCATTCTTCACTGACCACAGGCTAGCTGCATCCACGCTGCAAGACGGTGGTGAATTTACATATATATAGACAGTGATGGTCCAGAGCTAGCAGACATGGTTTCATTGGTTTGCAATATATATATACAAGTACGTTGTACAAGTCCTCTGCAGTGTCAATTATGTGAAGTCCCGTTCGTTGTCCTTCAAGACAGGACTCATGTAGATATGAAATTCCCATATGGTGCCTTTGTTGTACTGTCAGTATGACTACACGTGTACATAACAACAATAATGCATATCCTCCCATTGTGTGTGTGTGTGTGTGTGTGTGTGTGTGTGTGTGTGTGTGTGTGTGTGTGTGTGTGTGTGTGTGTGTGTGTGTGTGTGTGTGTGTGTGTGTGTGTGTGTGTGTGTGTGTGTGTGTGTGTGTGTGTGTGTGTGTGTGTGTTTTCAGACTTCAACAGCGACGGTGATCATTGTGGTGACAGATGTTAATGACAATGACCCACTGTTCGATTCTTCACTGCCAGTGAACCTAACTGTCACAGAGGAACGGAATCGTGCTTTTGTTGGAAAGGTCAAGGTACGGATGCGCATGCACGACATGCACACACACACACACACACACACACACACACACACACACACACACTAATGGACTGATAAGCGCAAGATTTCTTCACTAGACTAGCAGTTTTGTTTCAGCTTTTACTTTATCATTTGTGATGGAAGTCAAATTAAGGGGTTTGGATCGCCCAAATCAGCGAGTCATTCGTATGTCATAGTCCAGTAGTTCCCAACCTTCCCAACCAATCTTGAAATAATTTTCAGCCTGCACCCACGCATTTGACCCCCTTAACCCGGCTTGTACTTCTATGTTGGTACTACATTTTGTACATTTCCCTGCCAATACTTTGACTTATTTTTTACAGGAGTCTTACTACGTTGTGGCATTGCTACTTTTTTCTTTGCAGTACTACTTCCATCACTGGTTGTTGAATCCAATCAGCCAGTGCTGTTCTTATTTTGCTGTTCTTATGTCTGCCAGGTGCACAATTTGACAAAATTGTCAAATTGGCCCTTGTGCTGCTTCTAACGTGGCACCACAGATGCTTCCCCCCTCCCTTTTTTAAGATATTTAAACTGTCTTAAAAGTCCTTACTTTACACACTTTACAGTCATCTGGGGACCGCCCCAAAAATCATGTGTGGAGTAGACACCCATGAGTGTCCCGACCCACAGGTTGAGAACCACTGGCATTGTCAGGGTCACGACTACCTAGTCGTTACGTCACCGCCACTATACTAGGCCAGCATACAGTAACAGTGTGTGTGGCTGTCAGCATGTCTTGTCTCCTCCCACACACCACACTGCATGTCTCCTCCCACAAACCACACTACTGCTTGTCTCCTCTCACACTCCACACTGCTTGTCTCCTCCCACACACCACACTGCTTGTCTCCTCCCACACACCACACTGCTTGTCTCCTCCCACACACACCACACCACACTGCTTGTCTCCTCCCACACACACCACACCACACCACACTGCTTGTCTCCTCCCACACACCACACTGCATGTCTCCTCCCACACACCACACTGCATGTCTCCTCCCACACACACCACACCACACTGCTTGTCTCCTCCCACACACCACACTGCATGTCTCCTCCCACACACACCACACCACACTGCTTGTCTCCTCCCACACACCACACTGCTTGTCTCCTCTCACACACCACACTGCTTGCAGGCTCACAAAGGCTCCAAAAGTAATCCTCATAATGTGCTCGGGACCAGAGACATTAACATTGTTTAGTTAATCCTGGTTGGACTGTAATTAGAACTACAAGTTATTATGGCCGCAGGATGGTTTGTGTTTGTGCGTTCGTGCGTGCGTGTGTCCGTCTGTGTCTGTTTGTGTGTGTCCGTTTGTGTGTGTGTTTGTGTTTGTGTGTGTCTGTTTGTGTGTGTATGTGCGTGTCCGTGTGTGCGTGCGTGTGTGCCTGCGTGCCTGCCTGCGTGTGTACTGTATGGGGATGGGCTAGTATCGACCCCTGTGGGACTCTGGTCAACTAATTATACTGTGTATATAGTGCTTAAATGGTTAATGTGTGCATACTATACACATACTCTCATGTGACCTCCTAGTCGGGACCACAGGTTTGGCCGTATTCCAAACCTTAATCCTCACATCCTTTCCCAAAATAATTACACAGGCATTTTGGAGGTCTTCCAAATCCAATACCTGGCTCCTGTACTCCCTCAGCCAGTTCTAATAGATTCAGTAAAGATAACACTTAAAACAAGTTTCACTCTCAAAACATGCTCCCTTGGACCTTCTCCAATTTGAATTTATGCAGGCCCTTGTGCACCTGTAGGGGTCTTTGGCAAACCTGACACTTTGACAGGTTGTAAATGTCGATCACGCTGGCCTGGTTGTGTACTTGCTCTAGTTCCAAGGTTAGTAATTGGCTGTTATGCACCCATGTTGACGGGTCTGACATTTTGACAGATCCAAAGCAGCAAAAAGTGATGCTCCTTTGGGTCATGGGCACCGTTCCAAACTTCACCCTCGGAGACCATTCCAGGTCATAAAACCTCAAATAAAATCCCCATAATCCAAAATCCAATCTTTAGAGAGGGCACTTGAAAGTATTCCAAACCTGAGCGTTCTACGTTTCAAGGGCCCTTGGACGCGTTCCAATCCCAAACAGACGTTGTGATCCCTCAGCGGCCTATCCATGGCACGACTCTGGGCCACCATCCAAGCGAAGGTCTGTACCTGCTGGTTTTAAACAGACTTCAGCGGGAATGAATGGACCTGACCTTGGGCCGAGCAAGAGGCGAGGGGAGAGAGAGAGGAGGAAGCCATAGAAGTGAGAGGGAGGGGGAGAGAGAGATAGAGAGAGAGAGAGATTAGAAGGAAAGGGAGAATGATAGCGGCAGGAGACGAGCCAGATGAGAGAAGTAAAGTAGAGCATGGAAAGAGACGTGGGAGAGAAACAGCGGGAGGAAAAAAGGGGGTGGATGAAATGAGTGACTGGGAGAAGATTGGCTGCACCCCGCATCTAACTTTGTTGAAATGAGTTTGGATTTGAGTGCACATTGTTTGTTTTTTGGGGATATTGGGTAGTGAATGGCCATCATGAACCTACGAATGGTCTGTTTTCGGATTTCTTTGGGCGGCGCATGGTCATCAATGGTAAACAAAGTACTCAACTCAAGTGAAAGTTGCTGTGCAGTGTGCGCACACGCTTTAATCTATAGGCATATCACACACAACAGGGAATATTGTACACACACACACACACACACAAATGTACTGTACTTATCTAAAAGGCCAGGCTAAATGGAAAAAAGACAAACAAGAACAGCACACGTACCGACAACGTGCACACTGACATAACGTTGATGAACCAACACAGTGATTTAGCCCCATGCAGGAACATCGGCTTCTATCACTGTCACGGGTATTGTAATTACAGAGAGAAGAACATGAAAGAAGAACAGAGCAAGTCTTATAATGGAGAGTGGGTGTGATGTACACAGTACAATCCTGTGTTCTGTATTAGAGGTTTGCTTTGTCAGTGTATGTTGCACAGAGGATGAGACATAATCCATGATAGACACAAATCCCATTTTGTTTCTGTTCTGCTCTCTTTTGATGTTGTTTTTACTGTTGTTACTCTGACTGATAAATGTAATTACACCCATTCAAAGGACAGAGGTAGGCAGGGAGGGAGGGAGGGAAGGAAGGGAGGGAAGGAAGGGAGGGAGGGAACGGATGGAGGGAGGGAAGGAGCGGAGAGATACAGAGAGAGAAACAGAAAGGTATTCGCCAGTATAGGTGAGATACAATTTAACCACGTATGCTCTATAATATAGGGCCTATATTATATATTATGCCCTTGTAGATAGACAATTTTTGCTAGTGCAGACATACGGTAGCTGAGTGGGAAGAAAGGCCGTCTGGGAATCGTAATGTCACCAGACTGTTTGCCCTCGGCTCACCTAGTCTATGTGTTTCTGAGCAAAACATGCACTTAACTCCTAACTGCTAACCAAGGGGGCTGTTTTAATGGCCCCCACTGCTCCTAATAGTTAGGATGGGTGAATGCAGAAGACAAAGTTCACATAATGTGAACTTTGTCTTCTATTCTACTTCATTTGACATAGTTTCACATAGTACTGTATGTGCAAATGTACAGTGACAAACTTACTTCCAAAAAGTAGGGACTATTATTATTATTATTATTATCCGGTCCATCATCATTCTCATTTCCAAAGTGTGCTTTCTTGTCACAATGGCAAAAATGTGCTGAACCCAAATGCAGAGTCACAACCAGCAGAATAGTGTTCAAAACACGTATTTATTAAATAATGCAGGGCAAAGGCAAGCTAACAAACGCTGACAATAGGCAGAGGATAAGCAATCCCAAAAATGCAAAAACAAAGATAGGTATGATCAAATTACACTTACTGGGTGTGCCTGTCCCACTTACAATATACTGTAAGTGCTAATTAACTTTAAATTGATCCAGATCCTGACTAATGTTGTCGTTACCCGCAGTCCTGCTTACTCAAGCTCAGTCTGATAACATTACCGCCCCCCACCACACACACACACACACACACACACACACACACACACACACACACACACACACACACACACACACACACACACACACACACACACACACAGAGTGTCTGCTCACTTGAGCTCAGCTGTTCTGCGTTGTCGGCATTGTGTTTTGTTTTGTTTTGTTGTGTGTGTTGTGTAAGGTCAAGGTGAAGTGAATATAGAAGGATAGAACGGAGCCGGGGCCGGCCCAGCGGCCCGGGCACCCCCCATTTATGCAAACTGAAGTTTTACTTTTATTTGAAAAAAGCTCATTGGAACTTCTACTCTCTTCTATGTGTGTGTGTGTGTGTGTGTGTGTGTGTGTGTGTGTGTGTGTGTGTGTGTGTGTGTGTGTGTGTGTGTGTGTGCATGTGCACACGCTTGCCTGTTCTCTAGGCTACAGACCCAGACCTTGGCATCAGTGGTCAGGTCCACTATCGTCTGGTGAACCACCAGAACCTTTTCAACATCGATACCAACGGGACCATCACCACTGCGGTACCACTGGACAGAGAGGTCAGTTGGACTGGTGTCATCATCCCCACAGTTGATTTTAACACTCAGGTACCACTGGACAGAGAGGTCAGTTGGACTGGTGTCATCATCCCCACAGTTGATTTTAACACTCAGCTACCACTGGACAGAGAGGTCAGTTGGACTGGTGTCATCATCCCCACAGTTGATTTTAACACTCAGGTACCACTGGACAGAGAGGTCAGTTGGACTGGTGTCATCATCCCCACAGTTGATTTTAACACTCAGGTACCACTGGACAGAGAGGTCAGTTGGACTGGTGTCATCATCCCCACAGTTGATTTTAACACTCAGGTACCACTGGACAGAGAGGTCAGTTGGACTGGTGTCATCATCCCCACAGTTGATTTTAACACTCGGGTACCACTGGACAGAGAGGTCAGTTGGACTGGTGTCATCATCCCCACAGTTGATTTTAACACTCAGGTACCACTGGACAGAGAGGTCAGTTGGACTGGTGTCATCATCCCCACAGTTGATTTTAACACTCAGGTACCACTGGACAGAGAGGTCAGTTGGACTGGTGTCATCATCCCCACAGTTGATTTTAACAGCCACTCCAACACTACATGTAGTAGGCCTACTTCATTCATCCTCTGCACCAAATCTCTTTGCTGATCTATAAGCTCACAATGCATCTCAATGCGATGCATTGTAGGCTTGTAGACCTGTTTTCACTGAATGATCAACTATTACGACATGCACAGAATAGGGACGCTAGAGTTCATGTCGACAAAGATTATAGACTGTCTTTGCTTTTGTTTGTATAATGAAATATGGTATGTCAGTGCCAGGGTTATTCAATTACTGTATGCGATAAATAAAAATCACACCCATGTGAAGTGAGGGGCACTCTTATCATCATTCGTCATCATACATCATCTCATTCTGGCCAATCACAATTTGCATCCTCACTTTTGTCTTCAATGTTTGTGTTTACACACTTTTGTCTTCAATGTTTGTGCTTACACAGAGCCTCAAAGCTGGACATATGAGAGGCTAGTGCCCCTCAAAAACAAAGCCCAAAATGATAAATTTATTTCTGCAGAGGCTCTGTTAGCATTTCTAGTCTGCATTTGTATGCTCTCAGAGTTACAATGAACACACATTTTACTGTGCACCCCATCCTAAAGGTGAAAGGTCAGTATGACCTCATTGTTGAGGCGGTGGACGGTGCGGTGGATCCGCGGCGCTCCCGGCTAACACTGTCCGTCGCCGTAGACGACGTGGACGACAACAGCCCAGAGTTCACCCAGCCAGCCTACCTCATCAGCCTGCCCGAAAACAACCTCAAGGACACTGTCATACTGAAGCTAACGGTGAGATGATGAGAGCGTGGATGTCATGCTTATCTGTGTATCTGTCTACCTCTCTGTTTCCATTCAACTCTCTCTCTCTCCACCTCACTACTTAAATGGCTTTCAAAGTGAACACAAACACTGGCTAAATAACAACCCCCCACCCCTCTCTCTCTCTCTCTCTCTCTCTCTCCCTCTCCCTGCCTCCCTCCAGGCTGTAGATGCTGACCTTGGCGCCAACATATCGTATCGGATCAAGAATGGTACCCCTGGGCAGGTCAGCCGGCTGTTCCGTGTGGACGCGGTTACAGGGGAGGTGTCAGTTCTGAAGGTCCTGGACTACGAGACGCTGCCCAACGCCGAGGCCACGTACACATTCACCGTGGAGGCCGTGGACACAGAGGGAAGCATGCCCCCTGGACTCACAACGGTCACGGTCAAGATCACAGTGAGTGTGTTACGTTACTGTGTGTGTGTGTGTGTGTGTGTGTGTGTGTGTGTGTGTGTGTGTGTGTGTGTGTGTGTGTGTGTGTGTGTGTGTGTGTGTGTGTGTGTGTGTGTGTGTGTGTGTGTGTGTGTGTGTGTGTGTGTGTGTGTGTGTGTGTGTGTGTGTGTGTGTGTGTGTGTGTGCGCGCGCGTGCGTGTGCGTATGTGTGTGCGCGCGCAAATGTGTACATGTATGTACGTACGTGCATATGTTTGTGTGTCCTTTTCAACTGCACAATTAATAAAACAAATAAGTTTAGTCAACGCAAACGGGAATTGTTGAAAGATCCAGCTCCTTGCACCATTGGTCCCATTGTTTCCTCCACTATGCTGATACCACCTTCTACAACCCACGGCCTGTGGGCCGCATTCGGCCCCTACTTAATGTATCTGCGACCTGTCATGGTCATTCCAATACAAATATAATTATTAGTTATAGTTATTTTCATTGAACAAGATTGTAGGTATTATATTGTTTGTTCCAAGATAAAGTGTCAGCTGAGTATTAACCACATACTATGCTTATTTATTCACCTGTGATAATCTGTTCATTATGTTCTCTTCACGTTCTGTGAATGCATCCTCATTTTGTAACTTCAACATTAATCACAATGTTTTTGTTCATTGAGGTTTGGCCTTATAAATGGAAATGTGGCTTTTCACTCTGTTTCCTTAATGTTTAGACTACGTAGTTGTGTGTAGTCTGTTACAAAATAATACTGACATTTTTATCTTGCGGCCGTTGGACTTTTGCAATTTTGGTCCCTGAGCCATCTTAAGTTCAGTAGCCCTGTTCTACAAAATACGAACAACAAAATGCTACAAACAAAACAGATTCAACACAGCAGTGGCCAATTAGGTTTTGGGCCTCTATCTGCTATTGTCTAGATTAATTGATTATGAACACATTATCAAATGTTTCCAACCACAAAAGTTGCACATTATTAATATAACTTCGTTATAAGTTCACTATCGATTACCAAAAACTTTAACCAGGTTACCAGGCTAAAAACCTGGCAACCCAATCCAAAATATGAACCAATCAAAGCTCGCCATACTGTATCGTGAAATTCAGTTCACATTCTTCATACCACTGACAAGAGAGGAACCCGGAAATCCTCCAGCTGACTGACTGATGTAAACAAGAGAATAACAGAGCAGAGGTAATGTTTGTTTTATGATCGTTGTTTTACATACTCTTATGAACATTTATACAATGGATGCAGACTAGAGAATCGAGCCATGTTGATGACGTCACATTATAATATTAAGCATCAATATTATATAATTATAACGTTAAGTAAAGTTAGTGAAATATGTACAGGCAACAGCAGAATGGTGTTCAGAAGATGGCAAATATTTAGCATATTTAGCGTTTTAACAACAGATGCAAATACTTAAGATACTATTAAGCAGTGACCAATCAATATGCACCCCTTGGTAGATATGATCGCTGTGATTAATTGTTTTATTGATTCCCATCTCGTTTCATTTCTGTCCAGATCATAAGTCTGTATCTGTTGCCACAAGTGGCCACAAGTGCTACAAGACTGGCAGAATCAGTCTTCTAAACTAAGATAATGGGACACACAAATGTATTGATACAGAATGAAACATTATTGCTTTTAATCTAGATAATTGATGTGTGTGTGTTGCAGGCTCCGGGGAATGGGTGCAGAGTTGCAGCAAGTAACAAACAAGTGGACCTGGGATTCTGGGAAAGGATTTCGACATGGATGAAGAGTAGTGTATAGTGTCATGTATGTGTATGTATGTATAGGTATCATGTATGTAATGTCTATATAAAAGATGGGTCAACATGATTATGAACTCCTGTTTTAATGATTGTTCCCTTTTTAAGTAATTGGTTTAAGAATAAACGTGGCTAGACAGAAATGTCTGCGCTACACGCCAATAAAACTATATAGTGTACACATTGAAAAAACAGAAAGCACATGCTGTAAATATTTAGGTGAACAGATTTTATCTGATAAAGGTAGAAATCATAAAAATATAGGCCTATTCATAAGCTGATAGAAACCACTCTCATGCACCAGTGCATATACACATGCTATGTTAGGTTCTACCTGATCTGACATCCACTCACCTGCAGAAAATATATATAAAGTATTTTAATGTAGCCGGGCCATATAGACACTAGGAAGTCATGTAAATGTATCTTACTTTGAATAAAGCACTCCAAAAAACTAATACTGTGACTACTGGTTATTCCATACACTATTGAATCTATGCTTTTCGCTTTTTAGTACAAATGTTGAATTACAAGGAGTTCCAAATATATCCATGAAATTCACATTTACTGGTTTGAGATTAGGTTTATTTAACCTCAGTGTATTAGACGACTGCATTGTATACAATTTATTTGGCTACTGTTGCTAGTCCTATAAGCTCTTGCATGTGGTCTTTAATATAATACATCGAGAATGTAAATGTAAATCTCAATTTGTTGTATAGTTGTATTTGTTAAATGCAACTGAACCTATCCATTGTGTGGACGCTGGTTATGACTGGAAGAATCCCACTAGAGGTCACTAGCCTGCACTATTGAAAGAGATTAACCCATTTTGGACTGAGGTCGATAAAAAAGGGCTTCTAAATCCTAACATTTTTCTGAAAAACCTATGTTTCTCAGTGGTGCTCAACCTTTTCATGTCAAGGAACCCCAGAATGATCTCTATTGGGCCATGGACCCCCATCTCAAAATATGTAGTTCCAGGGACCCCCCAGAAGCCAATATTTGAGTTAAAAATGTTTGCTCTGAAATATATATTCAAAGATTTGCGGACCCTTTTTCACGACTTTTCAAAAATAGCAGACCTACAAGTTTGTAGATCTGCTATTTTTCAATAGCTAAAGTATAACATAATGCTTTAAAACACCAAAAGGGGTTCCCGCCCAAAATGAGATAAATCTAAATGACATGATTTTGGTTGTTTTCATTTAATTATGTAGCCTACACATTATAGTCTATAATGGCCCACATTAGCAGGCAATGCACGTCGATTTATTTGAACAATCATCTCTAACAGATAAAGCATACCATACTTTAATATATATATGTTTAATTTACCAGTTTCAAAACTTTACTGAGGACAAAAATGATCAGGCGGTTTGGCAGTGTATCCCTTAGAGTCAGTTACCAGATCGCTGCGGCGCCGTATAGCAATATAGCGAAAATAATCGCAGCTTGAATGAACTATTAGTAGCCTATGGTATACCCGTTGCAAGTTTATATATATTACGCTACTGTCTACTGTGACAGATAAAAAAAAAAAAATCAACAATGAGATTTCTGCAGAACTGGACCGTTGAAGTGAGAAACTGGTACCCAAAAAATTACAAAATGTTCCACCATTTGCAAGGCCTGAAAACTTCTGAAAATGGCCCGATTCAGTGTGTGTGTGTGTGTGTGTGTGTGTGTGTGTGTGTGCCTGGGGTAGGTGCTGTTACAGTGGAGATTACATTGAGTGGGTGGTGGTAGCAGAGAATGGAGGGGGGGGGGGCAGAGTTGCAGTAGGGAGACAAGAGGGCTGCAAGTTTAATCCCCAGAACAGCCCTGTGTGTGTGTGTGTGTGTGTGTGTGTGTGTGTGTGTGTGTGTGTGTGTGTGTGTGTGTGTGTGTGAGCCTGTGGATGTGTTTCCGTGTTGAGCTGTCCTTGAGCAAGACAACCAACCTGCACACACATTTGAAAGTAAATCGGCTACATGCATAATATCGTCGCTGTCGGATCGAAACATTGAATGTTATATACCTATATGCTCCAATGGTCCAACATCATTATTATGTAGTCACAAATTCTTATTAATACTTTTTATTGCTACAATAATTATAAAACCCCTCAGACACATTAGTCACTTTCACTTAAATGTATTTTTCAAAAGTAGCAGAGCTACAAGCTCACAACGCATCGCATCACGACACATTGTGAGCTATAGTCGGCTGTTTTTACAAATTTTGTGTGACACTGAGTATGAAGAATAAATGCATTAATTTGCTGAAAAACATGAAATGAAATTGAAATTATGGAGGTTACGAGGCTTCTACCAGAAAGTAACGGTTTGTCATGTGAAGGAAATGAGGCAATGGTTGACAGCAAGTGCCATTAAAATACTGGATTTAATATCACATTAAATAAAGGAAACTATATACAGTGTGCGTGCATGCGTGCGTGTGTGCGTGCGTGCATTTGTACATTACATTACATAGTGAAGTTGAACAGAGATTTCTGCACAGCAAATACAGTAGATTTGTGTTTTCTGTTGCTGTGATGTTTCAAGCACACAGCTTTTCCTCAGCAACAACAGCAGAAAATCTAAACCCTTTTAGCCACACATTCAGCCTGGCGTCCCTATTTTGGGCATGTCATTATAGGTTAGGGTTTTGTTTTGATAGCCTACTGTATATGCAACCTCACAACGAGCCGCATCATGTTGTTTATTATGTTTATTATGTTGTTTATTATAGGTTAGGGTTTTGTTTTGATAGCCTACTGTATATGCAACCTCACAACGAGCCGCATCATGTTGTGAACTTGTAGACGGACTACTTTGGCCGCTTGACACCATCGTGTGACAAAGTATACATCCAGCTTAAGTGGTTAACGGGGGCTATTTGGTGTGTGGCGATGTGTGAGCCTTTTTTGTATCGTTACTTTCATTTTCTGGAATGGCCTTACAGTATATGTGCCTGTTTGCATACCGTACAGTATCTCTCCACATGCCCACACGTCTCTTTGTTAAAGTGCTCTGGTCCATGTCTGATGCTAATTCTTCCTCTAACCAGCTATTGAATGTCTGCCTCCCTGTGTGTGTGTGTGTGTGTGTGTGTGTGTGTGTGTGTGTGTGTGTGTGTGTGTGTGCTCGCGCGCGCGCGTGCGTGTGCTTGCGCACACGCGGACATGTGTGTGTGGGTGTGATTGGCGAGGTCACTGACCTGCTTGTAGAGAGCGAAGAAATGAACTGGTGTGCCACCTTCGCCCTCAGCACACCAGAGCCAATATATCACATTCCTGTGTTATTGTGTGCTTTAGGGCTAATGTGTGTGTGTGTGTGTGTGTGTGTGTGTGTGTGTGTGTGTGTGTGTGTGTGTGTGTGTGTGTGTGTGTGTGTGTGTGTGTGTGTGTGTGTGTGTGTGTGTGTGTGTGTGTGTGTGTGTGTGTGTGTGTGTGTGTGTGTGTGTGTGTGTGTGTGTGTGTGTGTGTGTGCGTGCGTGCGTGCATGTGTGTGTGTGTGTAGGACATGAATGACTTCACTCCAGTCTTCAGCCATTCAGTCTACAAAGGCATGGTTGCCCCGAATGCTGTCAAGGGCACTATCGTTACCACGGTGATGGCTAACGACTCTGACCCTGTAGTGAGTATTTTCTATTCTATTCTATTCTATTCTATTCTGTAATATTCTAGTTCTTATTCTGTATAGAATATAGCTTTATCCCAATGTATAACATAATCATTTATATAGCCACTTAGCGTAAATTGATTCCTAAGTACATAGCTTGCTATTGGAACCAGGCCAATGTTAAGTGCTTGCCAGTGACTCTGGTACTATATTAAGAGTTGACCCAGGGCTAATCCAGCCCCCTTCTACACAGGATCACACACACCATTGTTAAATCCTAGTGTTCTGCTCTAAAAGTGCTTACACATGACAAGAGGCGAAATCTCTCTGCACTGGCTAAGGGAGTTGTGCTTTTCACGTATAAGCAGATTAAGCACCTACCTCTACAAAGTTATGGCTAAACTGCTACCGAGAACTAATAATATTGGGCAAATAATACCGAATTTAACAATGTTCATTCAACCTGAAAATGATGTCATTATCATCTCATACCCTCATGCCAATTTGAAAACATACACACAACACACTCACAAGTCATTGGTGAACAGGTCTTCAAAGTTGTAAAAACTATAATTACGATAACACTTTATTATTAGTGCTGTAATGAAGCTTTGAATGCCAGCAACGGTGTGGATATAAATAGATATTTTACTTTCTTCAGAAGACTTGATTTATGCTGCACAAACTGTATGGATAATTTGGTTTTGTTTGCCTTCTTTTGAACTCTGAAGAGCTTCTTTTGAAACTCTAAAGACACACTTGGTTCTCTAAAGGATGACTATTAATATATCTTCTGCTCAAACAAATTAGTATTTTTTAACAGTTTATTTTAGTAAACAAGTGGTAAAACCCTTGGATATTCATGGTTATATTTGTGGCTATACAGTATTTGAAGCCTTCAGAAGCAAATATCTTTTGATGGTGTGAAAGTGTACCCGTAGTAGACTTTTTGCTGACTCACTCTACAAAATAAAATCTTAAATTCAGTGGAAACAGGAGATATCCGTGTAACCTTATTTATGGTAATTTTCTTTTTTGAAAAATACTTTTTCCATGTTGAAAACTCATGAGTCAGACCTTAAATTCATAACACTCCACGGCCCAACCTGTGAGAAGGGTACTTATCTAATGCGCCATACACTGATAGCCATAACAATGAATCATACGCTGGCACTGCAGAAAATGAGTTTTTATGTAAATATGACCTTAGATGCCTTCCTTGTTATTTAAAGCAGGGTTCCTAAACCTATATAGCCTCAGCGGTAAAACATCAGGACCCAGGCTCATTAAAATGGTCTCATGGGGATTTCAAGAAGAAACCACAGACACTTGGAAATCCATTCTCTGGCTTTTGAAATTAAGTTAAAGCAGATATTGGATCTCTGAACTATAGGAGGCTGAATATTACTGTACATGACACCATGGCAGACTGTCTTATTTAATTTGCAGCTAACTTGAGAAAAAGTGTGGTGGAAACTTAAAGACTTACAGTAAAGGTCCTTCCTTACTATAGGGCTGTCAGAATTGGCCAAAAATGACTTTTGAATATTCTTTTTGAAACACCACATGCAGGTCGATCTATTCGAACCTAGCAATTTTCAAATGTATATTGTTTGTTACATAAAACATTGTATACTAATACACACTATTAACATTAACCATATGAACCCTAGTGTCCATTTTCTGGGACGTATAGGTTCAGCGAAAATAGCATATATCTACAAGGTTCTGAACGTGTAGATTTGGTATAGCCTACAGGCAGAAAAGAGCCTATCAAGTATAGAACCTGGGGGACACTGGTCAACAAAGTAAATTAGATTTTAAGTGGTTAAACATTTCATCAACAGATAGAAAAAAGGGAATGTGTTCTAAGTCTTATTAATCGACTTTTCTTTTCCTCAACATGAAATATAAAAATGCTAAAAAACAGGACACTCGAGCTGGTCAGGTGCGCTATAAGGTGGACTCGGAGGCCTATCCATACTCTGCTAGTATATTTGACGTGGAGGAAGACACAGGAAATGTTGTCACCAGGGTTAATCTCAACGAAGAGCCCAACCTCATATTCAGTGTGAGTATATCCACAGAGACACACACACACACACACACACACACACACACACACACCCCCACACACAGCTGCCTTATACTGTAACTCTTGCCTTTTGCCAATGGGGTCAAGTCAGGTTTTCTCTCTCTCTCCTTTCTGATTGGATGGCCATGCATAGGGCAGGAGAGGTCAGATGTGCAGCCAGCCAATAATATACAGCTATTATCACAGTCTTATCAGTCTTTATAGGTTTCTATTGTTTATAATTAATTGACAGCATGATTCATCAATGTTTTTTGTTGTTTTTGTTGTAGCTGCGTGTAGCATATTTGCATACATAAAAGTGTATTTAGACAAAACACATGTTCATATGAAGCCCTGCTGTATCTGCTCTACTAAGCATAACAAAAGGCATTCATTAGTTTGGAAACTGTATTTCCCCAACAGGACCCTTCATGGAAGCTTTGGGCCATGCTAATTTTAATCATCCCCATCATTTAATTGAGCTTTAATTAACACAAGGATGCAGTGTCCTCTGATGACATCACACAGGGGACTCATTCTACCTTGTTTGCTCCCATATAACGATAAAATAGTACAAGACTATTAATTATGTACTCATTTTGGTTTGGGGCTTATGAGTGAAATGACAGTTTTACTCTCCAAGAAAAAATACAACCAGTGAGTGGCTGTTGTGTTGTCTTACAGTCTTTCTTTGAGATAATTTCATATATTTGTTATGTCTGTCCTTGTTTACATTACATTTTAATACAATTGATGAATTGTGATACTATCAAACATAGCAACCATAACATTTACCACGAGTACATGTATGTATTTAATTCATGTGTGACCAGACGCAGGCATAAAATATACTGTATCCCCACCGGTGATAAAAAAATTATGAGAGGGGAGTATCAAAAGCAGAGGCTGCATTAGTCTACGGACCCCCCATTTAATGGTATCATCTCTGGGAGTGGGACCCCAATTTATATAGTAAAATCTAAGTTAATTTAACTTTGAGAGTGTAAAAATGGAACCATTTTTACACTCTCAGAGTTACAGAACCTTGAGGGTCCATTTGGTTCCAAACTATCATTTAGCTGGGGACCCCCTGGAACTCCCTCAAGGATCCCTGGAGGTCCCCGGACCTCACTTTCGGAACCACTGGTCCAGGAAACCTTGAATGTGGACCCCAGGAAGTCTAGCGGCCACTTTGTGGAAGCTAATGGGGATGTGAATAAAGAATACATAAAGAATTATTATATTATAATATTTTTGCTGCGGAGATTCTGTACAGGAATCTTGTTCTTTGGTTGAAACAGGAAAGATTAGCCTCCAGGATAGAACATAGGTAGGTAGTTTCGTCTTTTCTTTTTTTTTAGTATGAAATGAGAAGAATGTTCCGAAATGGACATTCCCTGGATATAGAACAGATGGGTTCAGCCCTTGTTTGAATGCATTTTAATGCAGCTTTGAAAGCATGTATATTATAATGCCACATGGAGAATTAGGGCTAACGTTGACCGAAATGCACTGCTATAAGGATCTATTGATCCCCCTTACCCTGCATGCACTCATACCGGCAGCAATAAATACGAGCAGCAAAGCCACCGGGAGTCATTCAGTTACAAATTGTGCAGGGTGAGACACAGAGGGCGAAATTACGGTGGCAATTTTGCTGACAAAATTACACTTTAGCAGGCTTCAACTACAAATGAGCAAACAGTGTGCCGATGGCCAATCAGTGGGTAGAAGCGTTTATCATGGAGTTCTGCCGCTATTTAAAAACTATTTGACTTGAGTTGCTATCAATCGCAAAATGGAGGGAAATGTACCGAGGGTGAGTGAGAAGATAGCGGCCAGGAGAATGAGAATGGCTGGTCACTAGTACTCACTACCATAGACACCAGGATTGCCCTACCAGGAAACTTGTGCTAAACTTAGAGCGCAAATAACATTTTAAAACTGCTTTTTATATTTAATATCATATTGTCTATGTCCCTCAACGTTATTTCTAATGGTTTGAGCCTCAATCATCACTCTGATATAACCAGTCCTTGTCATTTCTTTCTGGACTTTGAAAGCAGTTTTAGCTGCAGTACCACAATGCCCTGAGGTGCTGGAGGTGCTGATATGCAGATTATTTAATATTTGAGTCATTATAATACTGCTAGATAAGACCAGGCTTGTTTCCATTCCATGCCAGCTTGGAAAATCAACAATGGTGGACATTGTAAACAAAGTGGAAATGCAAATTTAGAACTGAAGACTGAAGAAGAGGAGGAATTATGCAAAGTAGGGTGACATTGATGACATCACAATGAGGACAAAATCAGTTTAGCTGAGAGCAATTTCCATTAAAGCACCTATATGATATGAAAGCCTGATTGTTAAAAATTGTTTTTTTGTGGGGATAGAAAACACATATGGGAGCCACAAAAACACAAAAGAAATTGAAAAAGTTGAATTTTATGTTATAGGTCCTTTAAGCACTACTATTACTGTTTGTTGACTATACTGTTTGTTGACTTGCCGCGTATGTCTGTGCATGACAGCTGGTCGTGGTCGCCCATGATGACGGTGAGCCGGTGAAGGAGAACAGAACTGTAGTGGAGATCACGGTCCTTCAACCCTCCGTCATCCCTGTCTTTACCCGGGAAGAATACAGGTACGCACGCACGCACGCTTTGTCCTCTCTCTCTCCCTCTCTCTCTCTCTCTCTCTCTCTCTCTCTCTCTCTCTATTTCTCTCACTCTGTTATTAAACACCAATCAACCCAGTGGTCACATATCACAGTGTGGCAACTGCAATAAATTCTCTTTCTCTCTCTCTCGCACGCACGCACGCACAGCTGATGATATGTGGCCCTTATAACTCTTCCGTTTTGCCACTGTTATGAGTTCATGGGGTCAGCTCAGGTTTTCTCTCCAGTGATTGGCTGGCCATACAGAGGGTATAGGAGAGGTCAGATTTGCAGCCAGGCAATACTCTACAGCTATTATCTCCTCTAATATCTAGTTTCTCTCTCAATCGATCCGTCAGTCTGTCTTTGTCTTTTATTATCCCTCATACAATCTATGATCGTCGGCTCTTGTCCTTTCTTTCCTTTTTAAATCTTGGTTGAGGTTTTGTAGTGTTTTTTCTAACTACCTTTTTCAATCACATAAAAAAAAAGGGTTTCTTCCAGCTCTCAACATTTAAATCCTCAGTGTTCATTTAACTGTGTGTTTCAGGTCTATTTGGTTGCAGTACATAATGGTACACGAATATACAGTCATACATTTGATCATTTTACTGTGTGCTTTCATCTTTTCTGTAGGCCAGTTTTTTCTCTCCATCTCTCAGTAGACGTCGTCAGTGCATTCTGATGTTAAACACGTGTGTACATCATTCTTCTCAAGAATATGACATTTTAGACGAGCCTTATGCTCCGTCACGTCCCCGAGCGAAACAACAAAACGTCTTGTTTTCAGTGAATTGTCAAGTTACCTGTCAGTCAACAAGACTGCCAAAAACAATTCATCAAACCACAACATTGTACCGACATCTCCCCACGAGGGTACATCGTGTTATCTGAACCTCGAAAGACTGTTGGTTACTATGTTGTATTATGTTGTTTTATAGCCATGTTAGCAATAATGAAAACAGTAAAGGCACCACTAGTGATAGCTTGTGGCTATAGTTCCACCCTTTAGTTTCAATAAGCGATGCTCAGCGGCAGTAGTCTCCCTGTTAACTCGGGTTCTAGGGCTGTCAAAATAACTGAATTAGTTAACTTAATTAGATTAAAAGTTTTAACGTAATTAATGCATGCTTGGATGACCCGCCCCATACTTCCCATAATCCCATCCACTCTGCACCATCTAGCCATATCTGATGGGGGAAAAACACAAGTCGGCAGCTCAAATCACACATACGATAAAGAGCCACCATCCTACAACACTGGATTTGTTATAACTGGTGCGTAAAAATAACATGCTTTAAAGCTGCAATCTAGAACTTGTTTTAATAAATAAAATTCTTAGCAATAGTCCAAAACCCAGACAGTATAGGGCCCTATTTTCGTCACACTACCTTTAATTATCCCTATAATTATTTTCCTTTTTTTTTTTTACTATTTTGAAAAATATTTTTAAATAGTTCACATATATACACATATATACAAGCTCACAACGTGTCGATGTAAATCGGCTAGTTGGTTACTAGCCGATTACTGGTTGACAAGTAGCCCTGTCTGAAGCTCATAAGCCCTCGCTCTCTCCCCTGGCCAAGAACATGTTCTCTCTTGGATGAGCAGTAGAAATTTGGCTTGTCACGCGGGAGACGTGAGATATGATGAAGGTGTCCCTTTAACAAAGGCTAGAGTAAAGCTCTTGTATATTTTTAGAAAAAGAGTTGGAGGCAAGAGCGATGCCAGCTAAACCATACAGTATATTAATGAATATATGAATATGAATCAGAGCTTCATGCTGAAATGTTGCGTGTGTGTGTGTGTGTGTGTGTGTGTGTGTGTGTGTGTGTGTGTGTGTGTGTACCCCTGTACTCACTGATATTATACTAGGAATTTGATCATAATGATAATATTTAATTGTTTCATCATGATGGCTGCCCTGACATCCATTGTGTTTGACAAATGGTCATTATAGGCAAAAAGCTTTTATTTTTAAAGCACAGGCCACAGATAGAAGGTAAAAGCAGAACCTCTTGGCCGTGATGTCATAATGCCATGGGGATGTTCAAAAACTTGTGAAAGCTGAGCAGAGCACCGAAAGTTGAAGCGCTTTGATGTCAGAACCGTGAATGTTTCACCTTTTTGTTTCAGAGGTTTTTGGCAGCAACACCTGACATATAATCAGATTCTGGAAACGTGTCGTGTATATACAGTATGTGAGCGCGTTGGAGTGCATCTGTGCAGAGACGGGCAGAGAAAAAGAATAGCGTTTGTGCGTGCGTGTGCAGTGCATACGTATGTTTGTGTTTTGTGTGGGCAGCTAATTGATTAGAGTTCTTGAGCCAAGAACAAGGCTGATGAAAGAGCTGAGGAAAAGAGCACACACACACACACACACACACACACACACACACACACACACACATACACATACAGTATACTGTACACACACATATGCACACTCACACAAGCACAGTCTTATACAGGATTAAACGGCCAGTCAGTGGGGAGCAGAGATTATACTCCAACCCAGAGACATGCACACATAGTCATGAAAGTGGGCTCTAGCCGCTGCCCTTTACCCATCGGTAAAAAGTGCCCTCTCCAGACCATGGACGCAGCATTTATTATTGTAAAAAATAAATGAATAATAGCCCTCTCTCCATGCCGTACTCGAAGGCAGGATTCAAGATACTTTAGATATCTAGTAAAATCAAAGGTCAAATCCAGTCAAGGTACACATCCATAGTCAAATCATATCATAGGCTGGGAGTTTTTGTGCCTCTTCTTGCAAAGATTGTTTTTGTCAATGTGCCTCATGATCTGGACAACAGTGTCAATGTGCCCCATGATCTGGGCAACAGTGTCAATGTGCCCCATGATCTGGGCAGCAGTGTCAATGTGCCTCATGATCTGGGCAACAGTGTCAATGTGCCCCATGATCTGGGCAACAGTGTCAATGTGCCCCATGATCTGGGCAGCAGTGTCAATGTGCCTCATGATCTGGGCAGCAGTGTCAATGTGCCCCATGATCTGGGCAGCAGTGTCAATGTGCCCCATGATCTGGGCAACAGTGTCAATGTGCCCCATGATCTGGGCAGCAGTGTCAATGTGCCCCATGATCTGGGCAGCAGTGTCAATGTGCCCCATGATCTGGGCAGCAGTGTCAATGTGCCCCATGATCTGGGCAGCAGTGTCAATGTGCCCCATGATCTGGGCAGCAGTGTCAATGTGCCTCATGATCTGGGCAACAGTGTCAATGTGCCTCATGATCTGGGCAGCAGTGTCAATGTGCCCCATGATCTGGGCAGCAGTGTCAATGTGCCCCATGATCTGGGCAACAGTGTCAAAGTGCCCCATGATCTGGGCAGCAGTGTCAATGTGCCTCATGATCTGGGCAGCAGTGTCAATGTGCCCCATGATCTGGGCAGCAGTGTCAATGTGCCCCATGATCTGGGCAGCAGTGTCAATGTGCCCCATGATCTGGGCAGCAGTGTCAATGTGCCCCATGATCTGGGCAACAGTGTCAATGTGCCCCATGATCTGGGCAGCAGTGTCAATGTGGCCCATGATCTGGGCAGCAGTGTCCCACTGTTGTAGAGTAATACATGCTGAATTGTGGCAGTAACAGTAACAGTTTGTGGAGTTTATTTTTTATTTTTGATGATCCCATGTGTTAATTTAAAATGGGCTATTCCTCTAAATCTGGTAGTAATGTAAAAAAAAACTAAATTATGAAAAAAAAAAAGTCTGCCCGGCACCTTTTGAGATTCCAGACCCTGCCTCTCCAAATCCCTCTGCATGTCCCTGCTCCAACCACACTGTTTGTGTGTGTGTATATATGGGATTGTATGTACCCTGTTCGCAGGTTTTTGAAACTATGCGTATACACTATAGATTGTCTACTATGTATTGTCTACATAAAATGCTATCTAAGTTACATTCATTTTGCCTTAGTTTTCATACACCTGTAATGTCACTGAGGCTAGGGCAAGTGCTACGGAAAGTGCTATGCAGGCTAAGATGGAGTCTGAAGAGGTTGGTTTTCAGACAACAGCGGAAGATTGGGACTAGTGAGTCTTCGGTTCTAATTGCAATGGCAAGTGCATTCCATAGTTTTGGAGCCAAAAGCTTAAGGGAGAAGAGTTTGGGACGCGTGGAGAGTTGTCCCAGGGTTTTTAGTGAAGGTATACTTCCAGCTTCCCTGCGTTGGCTGATCTGAGCATGTGGGAGAGTTTGTAGGGTCCGATTGGACTTGCAAGATATGGGGGTGCCATACCTTTGGTTGCTTTGACTTTGAGGGCCAGCATCAGAGTTTAGTACTCTGTGCAGGCCGCGCCCGGGAGCCAATGGAGGGCGAAGGGGGGAGACATGTGACATTTTTGGCTGGTTGAAGACCAAGCGAGCTGCAGCATTTTTGATAAATTAGAGAGGCTTAAGTGTGCATGCCAGTAAGGAGGGAATTTACAATAGTCAAGTTTTGACAGTCTGGATAAGGAGCTGGGCTGACTCCTGGGTGATGAAGGGTCTAATTTGTCGAATGTTATAGAGTGTAAACCTACAGGATCGAGTGGCCGCTGTAATTTTAGAATGTGATTAACTGTGTGTTCATCTCAAGATTATAAAAGAAGGGAGCTCATACAGTTGTAACAATCTAGCCACAGGCCAACATAATGCAACATTATAACATTTAACAAAAAACTGACAAAGCAGTCCACAGAATGATTATATTATATCTTAGGTTTTGTGTATAATTGATTTATAATATCATATTAAGTTACTGTTTGCTATGGTATTGGGTACTGTATGTCGCTTTATGTTACACCATCCATAACATACATGAATAGTTGTTATGGGCACCCCATTTCCACTTAGAGTTGGTTTTGTGTTGTAAACAAAACGGTGTTCCTAAAGAATGTCGCAACGGACGTTGCAATAGGTTATCATTTTAAGTTGAGGTGTCATCCTGCACTACAGTATATTAGCCCTACACTGTATTAGATAAAACATTGGAGACCCTGGTGAACTTGAAGGCTTCTGAAGAGGAGAATTATAATTAATATGCTGCATTTAGTGATTATTTCACATTTTTATGGAGGTCAGATAAAAAAAGCTTTAATGTTTAATTATGATAAAACCCTGTGTGACATACTGTACATGCGCAACATACTGTACAACCACACACAGCTAGAGGCATGGCATACTTCCACACGCACGCACACACGCACGCACGCACGCGCACAGCGCAGGTCTGAAGTGCAGTGATGCATGTTTCTAAGCTGCTGCTTGTGCACTTTACTTCTGTCCTGCTCTAATCTAGTAAAACAGTTAACGAGGCGAGGATGGAGATTGTTTAATTGCTGTAGCAACCCTGTCCACTCTGAATACCACTCGTCATCCTCAATCTGTCCACTCTGAATACCACTCGTCATCCTCAATCTGTCCACTCTGAATACCACTCGTCATCCTCAATCTGTCCACTCTGAATACCACTCGTCATCCTCAATCTGTCCACTCTGAATACCACTCGTCATCCTCAATCTGTCCACTCTGAATACCACTCGTCATCCTCAATCTGTCCACTCTGAATACCACTCGTCATCCTCAATCTGTCCACTCTGAATACCACTCGTCATCCTCAATCTGTCCACTCTGAATACCACTCGTCATCCTCAATCTGTCCACTCTGAATACCACTCGTCATCCTCAATCTCTCACTCTCTCTTTCACTCCCTTGCTCATTTTCTCTCCACTTCTTTTACTCAGAAATCTGTTCTCTCTCTCTCTCTCTGTCTCTCTCTGTCTCTCTCTCTCTCTCTCTCTCTCTCTCTCTGTCTCTCTCTCTCTCTCTCTCTCTCTCTCCCTCTCTCTCTCACTCATTGTGAGTCTATTCATGTCCCTCACTCTCTCTCTCTCACGTAAACTTTTGCACCCTTTGTCTGTGCTTAGGACTCTCTCTCATTTCCCTCTATCTCTCACTCACTCTTCCTAGCATTCAATCTGTCTCGTTGCACCTGCAGAATTGGTATGCAGTCGGCATCACCCATACACACGACGGAGGCGAACACATACTTAGAAAGACCGAGAGGGAGAGAGTGTCTTGCCATGCAGCGCTTAATGACAGTTATCAGCAGGAGGTCATGGTTACAGTGTATTGCACGTGTGTGTGTGTGTGTGTGTGTGTGTGTGTGTGTGTGTGTGTGTGTGTGTGTGTGTGTGTGTGTGTGTGTGTGTGTGTGTGTGTGTGTGTGTGTGTGTGTGTGTGTGTGTGTGTGTGTGTGTGTGTGTGTGTGTGTGTGTGTGTGTGAGAGAGGGGGTGCACGCTGTGTGTGTGCAAAGTGCAAACACTTCCCCCAAGGGCCCCCATGCTGTCAGAATGCCTGCCAGCCCGTTACTTAGTTAAATAAATCTAACGTGGTGAGATAGAAAGCACCAAGACTTTTGAAAAGATCAAAGCTTCTGTCGTGTAATCAAGATATTACTCCATGAAAGATGGCGGCAGTGGAACCATGTTGCTTTGTCTTGCGTCATTACTTTTGATGCCCGTTTGGGAACAAAGCCCATTGGTAAAGCATGTCCCCATTGTAGTTGTACCCATTGTACACTTTGTACACTAGCCTTGTTACTTTGTACACTAGCCTTGTCACCTTGTTACTTTGTACACTAGCCTTGTTGTCACCTTGTTACTTTGTACACTAGCCTTGTCACACAACCACAAGCAGATGCAGGACAAGACAACCAAGCTGGAAACTACATCCCATTCCCTGGGCATATAGAGAATAAACAAGATTAAGACCAACATAATGTCAATAAACACCCCGACCGGGCACGGTGCCACAGTTGGTAGTGCTGTCGCCTCACAGCTAGAAGGTCCTGGGTTCGATTCCCACTCGGGATGCTGTGGGTGCTGGCGCCGTGTTTCCTCCTCCGCGTCATCAGTGCCCATACCCGAAGGCGGGGTTGGTGAAAGGGCCTTTCTGTGTGGAGTTTGCATGTTCTCCCCGTGTCCCCTAGGGTAGGTACCCTCACAAAAAACATGCAGTAATCCTGGTCACTAAACTGCCTCCCCCTGGCCAGCCGGGGCACCTGATGGAGGGGAAAGGAACTGGTTGGAATAACGTGAAACTCCCCCCTGTCAGGTGTAAAGGAGCAACTTGGACACTCAGGCATGAAGGAAGCATGAGTTCAAGTCCGTTGCTCTCCCCTTGTCCCCCATATATGGGGACTAGGTTGGTGGAGGGTGTGTAGAGCCCAGGATCACATTAGATGATTGACACAGGGGTGAAAAATGGGTTACAAAATCGTGGGATAAAAAATATAATTTAAAAAAATAAATAATAATAATAAAGGAAAAAAAATAAACACCCCGACCAATAATCAAATTACAGTAGAACAAATTCAGGTATGTCGACTTCTTCACCTACCTCGACAGCATTTTAGATAAACAGGGCAGCACAGACAGCTAGCTACGTCACAGCTAGAGTAGGTAAAACTATAGAGCAGCCTTCATCATCCTGAAGAACATCTGGTCATCCAAGGAAAGTGCTGATCTTCAATTCGAACGTCAAATCTATCCTTCTCTATACGATTCAGAGACGTGGAGGATGACAAAAAGGACATTGAAAAGATCCAGAATTTCATTAACAACTGTCTGAAGAGCATTTTCAAGATCTGGTGGCCAAACAAAATCAGACATGAGGAACTCTGGAGGAAAGGGAGTCAGGAGCCAGTGCAGACACAGATCCTGAGGAGAAAGTGGCAGCGTGTGACCTGAAGAAACCGGCAGCTAGTACTACACGCCAGGCTAGGAACTTGGAACCGGAACCGGGAAGCAGAGAAGCGGAAGAGAGGGCGGCCTAAGATCAACTGGAGGCGAGACACTGAGGCGGAACTGAAGACATAGGGAACCAGCTGGGGAGAGGCAGAAAGGACGGTTCAACACCGTGTCGGATGGAGAAGAGTCGTCGATGGATCTAAGTAAGTAAAAAAGTTGAACCGTGGAACAGACAGACATGTCTGTCTGACTGTCCGTGTTGAAGTGTCCCTGTGGGAGACACTGTTGGAGGACTGCTGTCCCTGGGTGCTCCTTCTGCCTCCTTCTGACTGTGACCCCCTCTTCTCCCATGAGAATGAGATGCATAGGGCCTACTGTACATAAGAGATGTCTTTGGTGAATGCTTTAGGCACTGGTTCTCAAAGTCGGGGGTCCAGGGAGTTGGTGAGGAAGTTCAGGATAATCATTTTATTATCACAGTTTTACAGGTGTAAAAAAAAAGTGGGTGAATTTAGTTTTTGTGCCAGCTCTGTTGTTTGGTGTCGTGTCTTGATACAGGTGGGTTAGAGACAAAACAGGTTTGATACATGTGTGCCTTCTGTGTCTGCTGCTAAACATATCATACCTGCGTTAAGATGTACTTTATAGTCCCCCCCCCCCCCCCTCTCTATACATAATATATTACGTTTACATTAATACATATAAGTCTTACTCCCACTCCTCTCTTCCATCTGTCTGTTTATGAAGTCTGCACTCTCTTTCTCATCTTCCCATAAACCGTCTTCTATGAAATTAAACGTCTCCCCTGCCAAAACGCAGAAAGTCACCGGAGCCCCTAAAACATTTTAACTGTGAGATAAATGCAGCATCTTCCCTCGCCAAAACAAGCGTGTCCGATCTGTGGCTCTATAAATATGTCTAACCGCTTCTGTTGAAGGTAACCTTGTTTTGTTGATACGCAACGAACAGGCGCACGGAACGCCATTGGCAACGTTACAGCTGTGACAACAGGAGCCACTGTTGTTATTTATGATAACTTGCAGCTGAGGGAGGGAGATAGAGAGAGAAAGAGGGTGGAAAGAGAGATATATGGTGGCGGGTTAAAGTGAGGGTAAGGTGTGAGTATGTGAAGAGAGCGTGAGAGAGGGGAACGGTAGCATAAGGTGAGGTGAGGAGACAGGAGTTAATGCTGCAAAAGTTTCAGAGATTGAGGTTGAAGGGAGAACCATTTGGGAGAGGTGGAGTGCAGACATGAAGTTGTTAGAGAGATCTTAAAGAGTGAGAATCAAAGAGGAAAATACCGTATAAAACCAAAGAGGATGCTTCTGGAGCACACCTAAAAAAAACTTTGTTGGCAAACAGAGAGAATAGATGAGCTGTGAAACTGCCAAATTCCTGGCAGGCCAACACACTGGGATAGACAAGCCAAATAAACACAGAAATCTTGCATCAGGAGCGTCAGGGGTGACTCACCAAGAGCATATTAATAAGGCTATAGTCCTCACAGCTGACCCCGATTCTAATCTAACCTGAGGAACTTTAGTGCATGTCATCATCCATGCCTCTCTCCCACCTATCTTGTCTATATCCGAAAGAAAGCGTACACATGCCAAAATATAATCTTGCATCAGAAAAACAAAGGACAAAATTACAAGATGTAATTTATTGACATACATGTTGACACATTTATATATAATTATGTATGAAGTATTCAGATTCAGTGGGAGAACTGGCACAATCACAGAGAGAGAGACAAACTCACACATAATAACTGCATCCATTAGCATGTGCTGGAGGGCTTTCATAATGTGTGTTTTTGTTCTGGTAATTTGACATTGTGTGTGTTTGTGTAATTAGTTGCGTTTGAGCTTTGAGTTTCGTTTTGAGATATTCATGCAAATGTGTGATGTCAAAATAGCCTCAGGGGTTTAATCATCTCTATTTTAGCTACAATCATTAGGCATTTACCAACACAACAAACAATAGGCTGCAGAAACCCAAAACAGTTTGTTTTTGTGGTGGCAGTGAATCCCCACTCCCAATAAGAATTATAGCTGTGCGAGGTGCTGTTTTCATCTGCATGAATAGGGGTGGCCTGGCATTTGGGGTAAGCTGTCTAGGTGAGGGGAACAGACATTTTAGGACACCTTTTCTATGCCCTTCCTGGCTTCCCATTTCACAATCAGCGCCAGGATTTCTTTCAAAATAGAAGCTTGGGGTGCCGGGAAGATATGGCTGCTTTTACTCCGTAAGATTTTTCTCTCGTTTGATATCAATGAAAATGCTACGTGTGTACACGTCCTTTTGATCCGTCGGTTGGATTAGTCATGACGTTTCCACACATCGTACAGTCTGAATGGGATAAGGTCTGCATTTATCTCATCTTAGTTGTGAGGAATGGACAGTGTGCAACTACTGAACAGCAACAGCAGTATTAATTTGATTGATTGATTGCTTGATTGATTGATTGATTGATTGAATATACCCACTTCTCCAAACACCATGCACTACTGTACATCACTGGATATACACATATACAGTAAAAAGAGTTGTATTAAAACAATAAGACCAGAGGGGATGATGAATGTAAAAAGTGAGAAATTGATTGTGAGGTGCATGGAGAGTAATAGCCAATCAAGATAAAGAGACGGGTCTTGCTTGATGAGTCATTAAAACAATCCAAATCTTTACTGCATCTTGATGTCTCAATCAATCATACTCTATCACTCCATTGCCTCTCTCTCTCTCTCTCTCTCTCTCTCTCTCTCTCTCTCTCTCTCTCTCTCTCTCTCTCTCTCTCTCTTTCATCTACTACTCTAGAACATCATATGGCCTAAACCCAGCTGCATTGTATTAAAACCAAGTTTTGTTTCTGTTGTAGAACTTTCTACAACACATTATACATCTTACAAAAAAGCTTCCAATTATATGTGTTTTACCGCCTTTAACAGTGCAAGCATTTTCACTCTTTGGGGAATAATTGTAACCTTTCTTTTTGATGTAATTTCCCTCGTAAACAAAAGGCCAATAATTCAGAAACGACAAACGACAAATGGCAGTTAAATCAGTTTTTTAATTACTTTTTTCTAAAAGGTTCTTGTCTTTCTTGTTTTTCTTTTTCCTCCTGATTAATAATTCAATCAGATGGAACAGTATTGCACAGGAGTTTAATTGTAAAATATCTCTATTTATAGTCCTAAAAGCTGCTTCTGCCTACACAGCCATATTCTCGCCATTAAGCATAATCTAGCGGAGAGCAAAGTCTGGGAAACTGTGCTTCTGTCATAAAAGCTGCTTGAAGAAAATACAGAACAAAAGTGCTGTTTTTCGAAACTGTTGAAAACTAAATGGCCCTCTCAAAGCTAGTCCAAATCCAACCTGGATCATAATATATAACAATGTCATCTTCTAGTGCAGCATTGATTAAACCGGGAAAGCATCTGTGTCATTTGCTTTGGCTATTCAAAAATAACTGTCCGTCCAACATCACACTGTCTTGGATCGCTCTCCAAGACAGTATGATGTTGTGTGGGGTGTTGTGTTGGGGTGGTAGGGGTGGTGGTAGGTTTCAGTGACGTAACAGCATGGCATTAATGAACAGAGGCAGGTCTGTTTTGTAACCACCAACTCTTTCTTTCGACTTGACTATGCAGTCCTTTGGCATTCTGTGCTCATCATGTGATGGTAGCTTGCATGTTATGGAATAGGCAAATGAAGGCAGGTGAAGAGAACAAGATGATAATGATACAGAAAGATTATCATTGTGTTGTGTTTAACTAACAAATTATAGTCTACAGTATGAATGGATTCTGCTTTATATGGAGAATATGTATTATGTAATATATGAGGCGTGGAGGTTCACTTCTTCAGACTCCAGCTATAGCCTAGCACTTTTTTCTTTTCCCATCGTATCACCTATTGTGTTGCGTGGTGCGCGGTTGGTAATTTGTTCACATACGTATGTTGTTTACATTTGCTTTTGCTTGATCGCAAATATTAAAGGAGAATTCCATGCTAGAATGCTTTCTTATCTTTCTTACCTTTCTTTGTAGTTGTTACGTCCCCACCAAAGAGGTCCAGGTGTTTTTTTGTGCAAAAACTCCTTATTGGCTATTTTCCCTACCATAAGCCCTCAATGAATTGCATTGCATTCAATGGGAATTGAATGACTATGGGGTGTTATGCTATTTCGCTTATTTCCATCGAAATAAGTAGTAAAGTGTGCCGCTTGGGATATTATTTACATTATGAAGAGAGGATATATACAAAGAAATTATAATTTTGAGCGATGGAAATAAGCAAATTAGCACAACACCCCATAGCCCCATTCAATTCCCATTCAATGCAATTCATTTAGGGCTTATGGTAGGGGAAATAGCCAATAAGGAGCTTTTGCACAAAATAACACCTGGACCTCTTTGGTGGGGACGTAACAACTACAAAGAAAGGTAAGAAAGCCTTTTAGTATGGAATTCTCCTTTAAGATGAAGTTTAGTCAGATGCTAGCTTTGATGTTTACCTATCCTAGTTTCTTTGATGCATATGTGTTTTCTTTCCACTCTGTTTACTGAACCATTTACCCTGTCGTCTGATGACGAGGGTTCATGCCATTACTCTGATCTCACACTTGTAATTTACTCTGAGTGTCTGCTAAATGCCAAAACTGTAAATTGGTTTCATTTGGACTGAGGCAAGATGATGTAGACAATTAGGCTTTCCAAAAACTGGTTAACTAATTTGATTGAATGTCAGCTTCTCTGGGCAAGATATCCTAGCATTCAAAGAGGTCTTTAAATGAGCACTTCTCGAGCCATTTTCAGTCTTATCTTCATATAATTGGTCCTCGCTAATTGGTCCTCGTTCATTAATGATGGCACCATGTCTGTCTATTCAGAGTTGAATTGTGGACAGTTCAGAAACCTGCCTATGGATGGCATATCGTCACCCGTAATTTCCAAAATATTTCAAACGTTAAATGGTTTACTTATGCAAGATCAATGGTTCTTATTTCAGTGTTCTAACTTTCCAACAAGAGAAAGGCTGTATTAGTTTCCATTATCTTGACATTTCCGATTGACGATTATGATGTCACAGGTAGGTTTTTGAACTGTCCAGAGCCGCCCCCTCAGACAGAATGATTAGACGTATAATGGCGCATTATAGTGAGGACCAATTCAATGGAGATATAAGGTTGAACATGGGTGAAGTGTTCCTTTAACTGAACAATCAGAGATCTGATCCCTGCAACTGCTGTGTCCCATAGCATCCATATGTTAATATGTGTAGTGTGTCCTCATTGAAGTGACTTTAAGCCAAACCCAGCGCCGTCGCAACATAGACGAGCAGTACGCACTGCGAGTAGGGCAACACGCAGAGGGGGCGACAAAATGTGTCAAAAAGTGCCAAGCCGACCCTCATCGCAAGCAATTTTCTTTGCAGAACAAATAATATGTGAGTAGGGCAACCGAATCGCCAGCGACATCCCTGGCCAAACCTGCTTGCTATCCGTAGCTCACAGAATGAGAGCTACAGCTGCATACCCTGCTGGCTATATAAGCTCAATGATTTTGCTGTTTGAAAGGTTTCCAGGGCCCCATAGACAGCTGGCCGTGCCAGCTTGGCATAGCTCACCAAAACCAGCAGGTCCATTCCGAGCTGTTAATGTTTTAATACTACTCAGTTCCAAAGTAGATACTTGGCTTCATTTAGTGTCGCACACGCACACGCACACACACACACACACACACACACACACACACACACACACACACACACACACACACACACACACACACACACACACACACACGCACCACGCACACACATGCACACTTACACCACACCACACATATGAACACATGCATGCACACACATGCCATGCTTTGTGCAGAACACACACACACACACACACACACACACACACACACACACACACACACACGCATCATGCAAATGCATGTTGGTTGTGTCTATAGGAGGCTATAGAAAATGCACACCTGGCCTTGCCTTATACAGAATAAGTCTTCTTATTAATACTGATTTAAATTCAGTTGGATGGCCAGCCTGAATATCAATATTTTTCAATATGATAAATTCATCTCCTGCACATGTTGCACTTTTTGCGTTATGTACAGGTATGCTGTTGCCAATGCTTGTGCTTTATGTACTATACGTATATTCTGTATGTCCCGGTTGCTAATTCATTGTTCCATTTATATTCAATATAATATAGAATATATAATTTTGTCCTAGTCTGGCTCTGGCTGCATACTGTATATCCTACCTCCGTAAACTAGGGAAGATGCAATTGCAATTTATTATTTTATTTTTTATTATTATCTATTCTTCAATTTTTCATTTATCTGCCAATGTAGTTGTTATGCCAGTTCCCATTTCCACCTCATGTAGTCCACTGCTTGGTCTTGGTGAGGGCTGCAGACAGTGCTTTATCTTGGTGAGGGCTGCAGACAGTGCTTTATCTTGGTGAGGGCTGCAGACAGTGCTTTATCTTGGTGAGGGCTGCAGACAGTGCTTTATCTTGGTGAGGGCTGCAGACAGTGCTTGGTCTTGGTGAGGGCTGCAGACAGTGCTTTATCTTGGTGAGGGCTGCAGACAGTGCTTGGTCTTGGTGAGGGCTGCAGACAGTGCTTTATCTTGGTGAGGGCTGCAGACAGTGCTTTATCTTGGTGAGGGCTGCAGACAGTGCTTTATCTTGGTGAGGGCTGCAGACAGTGCTTTATCTTGGTGAGGGCTGCAGACAGTGCTTGGTCTTGGTGAGGGCTGCAGACAGTGCTTGGTCTTGGTGAGGGCTGCAGACAGTGCATGGTCTTGGTGAGGGCTGCAGACAGTACACATGAAGTCACCAGCCGCCTCTTTTCACCTAACAGGGTAGACGGTAAAGCTTCACTGTAGCCCAGTTCTGTCCCTGTTGAACAGCTTGAGTTGGAATCTGTCTCCTTTCTCTCTGACCTCAGTTTCCTGTCTCTCTACACTTATATAATAATAAAGGAAACATTGCTGCAAGAAAACAAATATAGTATATATACTTTTTTAATAAATTAGATTTTTTTTTAGCTCAAAGGGATATTATCAGTCCACATGTGTGAGCACACGCACATGTGTGCGCACATACACACACACACACACACACACACACACACACACACACACACACACACACACGTATACAGGACTGTCCATCTCAATGGAATTCATTCAGTCAATCAGCCAGAAAGGAAATTCTATTTCAGAGGATCACAACCTTGTCAGACATGCTTAATGTCTGTCTGTCTGTCTGTCTGTCTGTCTGTCTGTCTGTCTGTCTGTCTGTCTGTCTGTCTGTCTGTCTGTCTGTCTGTCTGTCTGTCTGTCTGTCTCTGTCTCTGTCTCTGTCTCTGTCTCTGTCTCTGTCTCTGTCTCTGTCTCTGTCTCTGTCTCTGTCTCTGTCTCTGTCTCTGTCTCTGTCTCTGTCTCTGTCTCTGTCTCTGTCTCTGTCTCTGTCTCTCTCTCTCTCTCTCTCTCTCTCTCTCTCTCTCTCTCTCTCCCTCCCTCTCCCATCTCATCTTTCTCTCATTGACTGATTAACGCTCTCTATTTCCATCTCTCTGTCTCTACTCCAAACAACCATTGCGTATTGTATTGGCACTATTGGATCAGCTGAGTGTCACAGGCCCTGAAAGTGACAGACAGCAGGTGCCGTATGCTAAGAGATGACAGTCTGTGACACCGTTGTAAAAAGCAAGAAGGGGCAGAGACTGACAGGAAGAGAAATCCTAAGGGGGGGGGGGGGGGGGGTTGTGGGGGGGATGGCTGAGAGAGGATGAGAGCGATGGATGGTTACTGCTGAACAGTAAGGTAGGAGGAAGGGGAGAGGTGATAGAGAGAACAAAGGAGGTGGGGAGGGTCACAGACAGAGAGACCACAAGAAAGGAATGTAGAAGGAGAACGAGTGGGAAGGGTACAGAAAACAGGACCATAAGGGCCATATTTAGACCATCTACCGTATGATACATGGTCTGAATCTGCACATTGGGGGCATGTCCAACTAATTCATACTTTCCCCACCGAAAAACGTAACCTACGTTAGAAATGTTTTGATCCGATCTAGTCGAAAGGTTACTCACATTAGCTTCGGGTGGCTATCTGTTGTTAGCCATAACACTGGACTGCACCATCTTGATTTGCGCTCGCACGCACGCACGCACGCACGCTTTCAGTCGCTTTTATCTCCATTTCCCCGCCCCAGGCAGCCTTTCCGTTAAAAACAGCGCTTATTGCAGAGAGCATAGCGGTCGCTGTAATGGTGCCGGTCTGTACTTCTCATCAGCTAGTGAGAGAGCAACAGCTAATCCGACGACACACACACCATTCAGTCAACATCCGGTTCCAGACGCGGAATAGATGGATATCCTGGCATACTGTAGTAATCATCCTTTAATTATTCCTGGCGGCCAAACGGTTAAGCCAATTGACCAATGCGTGGTCAATGGTTCTCAGAGTGGTGTCAAGGGATCGTTGATTCGTCAGGGTTCCTTGAATGGGTTCCAAATGGACCAAGTTTTTGGGGTATTTTCATTAGAAGCAAATAAAGCTTGGCACGTGCTGTTTATTATACATAGGCCTACAGTACCTATACTGTGTACAGTATTGCACTGCACATACAGTGGACTTACAAATCCAGACTTAAAAGGCTAACTTAAACTCTGGGCATAAACAAAGATCTGTTTCGCCTTTCCCGGGCATTCCACATTAATTGGGCATTATTATTAAACACTCCCTCATTACTTTAATGACTTCAATGCAGCTCAAGCCATCTTCAGGGTGAAGCAGATTCAGGTTAATGACTCGGTAAAGAGGTTTTGCCTCAGATCATTGTAAAAGGGACGGTAAAACAAAATGCATCTCATTTTGAGTCTCTAGGGTTATACTATACTAAACAGTCTTTCTTCCTCTGGGAACCCTAGCGATAATAAGGGATTTACAAGCTCACAACATGACTAAAATAAATAAATAGATTATCCGCATACATTCATTTATGTTGCTGATGAAGACCACACAGGTCAAAACATTGTAGTACTAATAAGGTTTATTATCCTGCACCCATCAAAAGACTCACTTGGATGTGCTTGTAAGTGTATTATCTTAGACTGTAAAGGCAGGATAGAATTCCCAATCTTAGACAATCTTAATTGTGCACAAATTGAATCAGGCCAAGAGTAACATAATTATGATTCTGAGAGTATACTGCCGTTTGAAGGGATCATTATGTTCCACGTTTAGGCCTAGCCCAAATATCAACTGCCCATCTCTCCTAACAAACAACTTTTCCTTGGTACTTAAGAAACATATTTTCCTTGTTTTGATTAGCATCGCAGGTTACCTGTTATTAATATAACTTTAATCAGCTTCTGAAAATATATAAAAATTTCCTCTTGTCTATGGGCAGTTAGTTATGATAAACATCAGACACATTTATCATTATGAACCATAATAGTCCCTTTATGTCTAGCCTGAGCTAACTTGTTAGGTTGCTGGTCTAGAGAGGCGGATCACGGCTGAGATTTGCGCACGCCCCGATTGGTCTGTCCGTCAGCCCCCCCACCCCCTCTCCCCCCCTAGAGCAGCACTACGTCACATCATTTGGAGCGACGCCCTCCCGGAAGGATTGACTCCCACTTCTAGACCAGAGTGGCCAATGCGTTCCCCAAGGCTTTCAATTTTTGCGCTGACGAAAATGAAAGCCTGGGTACCGAGGCTACTTTATGTCTAACTCCAGTTGATTCCCTGTGCATGGCTCCATTCATGACAAGGATCAGAGCAAGTTTGTGCACACAGAGGAAACTTCATAAAGCTCTATTTCATAGGACAGTGCACTTACTGTACCGTGTTCTTTAAATCCCCAAATACCAGCTGCATAATCTGCAGTAATACCTGATGTATACAGGAATGATGAAGCTGAGTGAAAGCACAATATCCGAGATCTGAACACATCCTCATCTCATTTACAGCTGCTCCAAGGGCTCTAACTGCAGAATCAGCAAGTCATTTACATAACACCTTTTCCAAAAGTCAAATATTCATCTAAAACCAAGGTATTACACTAAGAGTATAATAGACGACAGTCTCCAAAAGAGGATTTTACGGTGCTTCTCAGTGTACCTTTCTTTTGTGGTATCCAAATTTCATGAATGTTCAAATGTTCGACTATACATTTGGTCACTGTGCTAAGGTGATGCTAAGTAAGTCAATTGTCTAGTCTGTCTGACTGCAAGTTTGAAAGCAATCACGCACAGTCAAGTAACCTGGCTCTGCTAGGTGTGATAGGAAATGTAGCATGCTATTGTTTCAACGAGAGACTACTTGATTAAGTCTGCTCTTTTAGCAGGCTGACCATCAAGGTGGTTAGTCTGTCCGTGTTGCTCCCGTGGCACACAGCATGGCCACGGGGAAGCTCTCCTGTTTTTTGTCTCCGATTGAATAAATGGTCAACTCTACACTTCAGTTCATCTCTCTGCCTGTGCTTCTTCATCCAATCGTCTGATTCTTTGGCAAGGGTTTTCACTACAGTGGCCTACAGTCTGCAGTTTGCTATTGAGTTTAGAGAAACTCTTTCAGCCTTTTTGTCTCTAGTAGTTTAATGAGTTAATGTGGAGTGTTAAAATACACCACACTTTCTTTCTTTCTTTGCTTCCCTTTGCTGGCTTGTACTGTACCACTGTTGACACATAATATACTGTATGATATGTATGTACTGTTTAATACAGACAGTTCAATCAGTCAGTATGCAGCCTCTGCAGGAGTGCACCTTGTATCCTGCAGCCTACTGTACTGTATCATAGACTGATACAGTACGTATGTTATTCAGTGGGACTCGTGAGAGTCGTGAGTCATCTTTGGATGATGTTCCTTTGATATGGATTTGATTTTTGCTTAATGCCACAAAAGATGGTATGGAACTGTCACTTCATGGAGTTGCTTGGGGGATTTCGTAAGTTAATTGGATAAAACCTCAATTCCTGTTGCTTTGTTTGATTTAGCCTTATCAACTGTCTTCCTAACCTCAAACAGAGAGAGTCTTCAGAAACTAATTGGGGTCAAATCTTCACACAGCATTTCTTCCTCTATCTCTCTTACATAATAAGTGCTTTTCTTCCTTTATAACATTAAAAAAAAATGTTTTGGGGCTTTGTTCCATAAATTACTAGTCTCATTTTTCCAATTAGCTTTGCACTCACAAAACATTTTCTGTTATTACTTATGGTCTTTACAAACAGGAAAACAACAATAATAATAAAAGAAAAGAAAACAAACTATTCACAAAACAAGTTATGCCAAGTATTATTATGTCAAGTTCATCATCAATCATCATGGATGGATGGATGGATGATATAATAAATCAATTGAAGCACACAGTCTTAATGCTCCCAAATAAATGTATAACAGCAGTACAAACTTGTTTTTTTTACCGCTCTGTTATACATTTATTTTGGGAGTATTAAGACCTTCTCTTTTTCCTTACAGTTAATCTTTTTTGATCCAACACCCGATGAAATGATTGGTTGTGCGTGCACCTCTTGACCGCTATAATAAAGCAATTAACATCCTGTCATCATCTGTGGCATGTATAAAATACTAAGCAGGCTGAACTTGATTTTGGATCAAGTGGAAGTGACTATATGAAAGGGTTCATTATTGGGATTTGGGACACTAGTCATCCACAGGGCATGAGAGGTCACTGAATGCTTTTTCAAAACTTAGTCACCTTATCTCAACCCAACTGAGGACATATGGGACTGATGCGTTAGACAGCTCTCCACAGCCATCATAAAAACACCAACAGGCAGAATATATTTTGTTAGAATGGTGTCCCATCCCTCCTGTAGAGTTTCAGAGGCTTGTGCAATCAATACCAAGGCACATTGAAACTGTTCTGTTGGCTCGTGGTTGCCCAGACCCTTATTATGTTGGTTTTCCTTACATTGTTTTGTGTCTGTATCAGTAGAGAGAGGAAGACTAAAGAGACCTTGAAGATAGTAGCAAAGATGATAAAACATATGAGGGGAGAGAGAGTGCGTCACTACTACAATGACTGGTGCTCTCTGCTCTCATTATTCCCTCCGTACCTTTATACCTGATTTCGTGTCAGTGTCGTGCGCGTGTGAAAGTTACCCTTGTGCACACGTTTAGCTAGCGTTCCAGCACATAGACAGCATACTGTGCACCTGACATTATGTGTGAAAACTTGTGTGTGTGTGTGTGTGTGTGTGTGTGTTATCAGTAGCTGCCCAGCTTGCTATAGTTAAGATGTCAGGACAGCGACGATTAAACTGAGCACAGGGAGGGATCATTGGCCAGATAATGAGCTGTTCTCTGTGTGTGTGTGTGTGTGTGTGTGTGTGTGTGTGTGTGTGTGTGTGTGTGTGTGTGTGTGTGTGTGTGTGTGTGTGTGTGTGTGTGTGTGTGTGTGTGTGTGTGTGTGTGTGTGTGTGTGTGTGTGTGTGTGTGTGTGTGTGTGTGTGTGTGTGTGTGTGTGTGAGAGAGAGAGAGACAGAGAGCTCTGCATTGTGGTCACACACTGCTGTCAAAGAGCCAAGGAGGGTGGGAGGGAGGGACGGACGGAGGGAGAGATGGATAAGGATTGTAGCAGAATAGCCTGCTGGCACATCAGCCAAATATACCTTGATGAGGAGGAGGAAGGGTTATGTTATGATGATGGCAAGATATAAGGAGCGGATCAGTGAAGGAGATCAGCTAACTGCTATAGCAATGACGAGGGATGTGTAAAAAGCAAGAGATAAAAGAGGTGGGGGGGGAGTGAAATGGATAGCCAACGCAGAGCACCAATGAGAGGAAAAGGGAGAGATGGAGGAATGCACTGATTAATAATCAGGTGAATGTTAATGATCAGAGGACTTGAAGGAGATGTGGAGGAATTGAGGGAGGGCTAGGACAGGTGGAGGGCTACTGTAGGAGAGGAGTGGTGTTCCAACAATTAAAACCAATTTGAATCTTTTAATCCACATTTAGTTTTTGCACCCACGGATATCTCCTTTCTTTTTCCTCATGTTGACTCTGTGGATGAAATTAAATCCAACCTTGAGGGGAATTCAATTCTTGCAGTCAAGAAATAAATAATTCAATTATTCAGCCTTCAGCTCATTTGTAAAAACAACCAGGTAAAACTTCTGCATTCCTTAGTGAAAAGCATTAGAAACAAGTTGTCATTAGCGTTCATCTGTAGACACCTTCAAAATGCAGTAGGTAAAGTGTGTTAAAATAGCTAACGTTAGGTACTTAAATTAACCTGCAGTATCCTTCTCCACTCAATTGCGCAATACATGGAGCAGGTGAGATGAAATGGTATGATAAATGATGCATTTTTATAGCACTTTTATCCAAAGAGCTTTACAAAGTGCATTAGATTCAACCCATTCCCACACCCTGGCGGCAGAGGAAATCATGCAAGGCTTCAACCTGCTCATTGGGAGCGGTTAGGGTTTATACTGTACGTGTCTTGCTCAAGGACACTTTGACACTGAGCCAGGGATTGAACCGAGAACCTCTCCCAGTACCACTCCCTGCTGAACAGGCGTTCTGACTACCCTATAGGAGGTAGAGCTCACAGTCTAATTGTTTTCGTTGGAGCACACGGCCAAGTCAAAGGCACCATGGGGAATATTCTGGGGTACAGGAGGTGGTGATGAAAAATGTGTGCCCACCCCGCAGTCACGCGCACGCACGCACGCACGCACGCAAGTACGCACGCACGCACGCACGCACGCAAGTACGCACGCACGCACGCAAGTATGCACGCACGCACGCACGCACGCACGCACGCACGCACGCACGCACGCACGCACGCACGCACGCACGCACGCACGCACGCACGCACGCACGCACGCACGCACGCACGCACACACACACACACACACACACACACACACACACACACACACACAGTATTACTGTACTGTATACTCACTATGTGTCCCAGGGCCATCTATCATGTTATAATAACTTTGCCAGTCAGTAGCCCATGTTATAATGTTTAGCCAGCTGTGACGGTTGGCTTAATGACTCAACTGGGTTTATTTAATGAGGTGAAATCTGTTGAAAATGTGAGAGTTGCCAGATTTGTGGGGAATCTGTCAGGGTTATTGGGTTCCGAAGGACAAATTCACAGCAGCAGTGACGAGCGAGGGCAAGGCACACAGAAATATCCAGGCAGGAGTGATGTAGCAGACGTAGCCTCACGTAGTGATACTAATATCATTGCGTGGATATTAGTCTCGTCTCAGTGTTAGAATTTTTTTTCACGGAATGTCCCATATTTGAATTCTGGGCCCTAGTTGGTTATAGCCTGGTTCCAGATAAAACTGGTTGGCTGTCACCATTTCGGCTGTGAAGTACGTCCTCCCACAATTGAGAGGTGCCTGACTTAATCTGCCTGGGGCAATAGAGGGTATGCGCATGCATAAAGTAAATGGAAAATCGAGTGGCAAAGTGAGTGGATAAGTGAGTTTAACGATGTTTAACATCGTTTAATGCAATCAGATAGGACTTTTCTGTTCGGTCAAGGCCAGAAAGTAGTTTTTTGCCACTCAGTAGGCGTTTACGCATTACTTCTGGGTATGATGATGTGTATGACGCATATGCCCACCACAGGGCTCTGGTCAGGGAGCTTGGACAAGGATGACTTTTGATGGTGTTTATTAGTTTTATAGGTTGTTGATAGTAGTGAATGGTATGTTCTGCAAGCATGGACATTCTGCTGGTATGGGGGTCCTCACACGCCCTACTGTATATGCATTGCAAAGGCAGATGAAGGCTGGATTCCCGAGGCTATAGCAGACGTACACTCATTGCTGCGAGTCTATTTACTGAGCAAATACAAAGCCAATGCTGTAATGCAGAAAGATTGGTTTTATCGTTGACAATGATATGATCTTTCTTTATTGATTTAATATAAGCGTGTAGCACCACATGTCATTTGACATGGAGATAAGAGGCTTGGCAGATTTTAAGTCTGTGGGTATGGCTTAATTCCACTATTTGGTGAAGATTACTTGTTGCAGCAGATGGAATATTTAGACAGGTTTGTCATTCTGCAATTTAAAAAACAACAGTTAATTTCATTCTATAATGTATTGTCTATTTTCTAAGAAGCAAGCATAAAACACATAAACTCTTTTTCTGTCCTGTCTTTGCTCTCTCTACATTGTATTGTCTAATGAAGCTAAAATGTTTCATCCTTAATTTGATTAACAAATGTATTGACTGATACATTCATTCATTTGTTCGTTTGTTCATTCATTCATTCATTCTCATTCATTCATTCATTCACAGGTTCCCTCCAGTAAGTGAGAAGGCTCCAGTTGGAACAAAAGTAGGATCCATCATGGCTGCAGCTGTCAATCAAACTATCATCTACTCTATTGTGGACGGCAACGAGAGAGGTGACTATGCATTTTTGATCATTTTCTCCCATATATGACATGCCAAACATATGGATGGTGGAACGTAGTTATGGCAGAAAATAACCATCAACAAGAGAATACTTATAGACACTATAAGTGTTCATTCATTACCCAACTTCGTCCTGTGGAAACAAATGTTAACAATCTCACCCGTTAGTAACATTGATTTAGAAACGTCATTATTGGACCTCTGCATAACCCAAACTGGCTGTGGATAGTTGCTTGCTGACCATTACAATGACCACAACATAATTATGAAGTGCTTGGTATAGATAGAGTAGACGCTGTATGGCACAGAAAGCAATGCGTTCTAACAGCACAGAAAACAAGCCTGTCTCACCTATAGTTTCAGTTAATTGCGGTACTCGTTTCAGCACTGTTGCTGAAACTGTTGCTGATTAAGTGTTCTCATGCTATTAGATTTTGAGAAGTTTCCCCAACTTCCCACCATGGTGAAGTTACGAAGGGGAGGGCATTACTAATGAACTGACAATTGTTATAGGATACTGTGGGAGTATGACTTGCCCAAACCTTTCTTGATCTATCAAAAATGTATTATGGGCAATAGAATTAACTGTTCATAAAAGTCTTAAAGGTTTGTGTGTCTTACTCTTATTCTCTCTCTCTCTCTCTCTCTCTCTCTCTCTCTCTCTCTCTCTCTCTCTCTCTCTCTCTCTCTCTCTCTCTGTCCGTCCAGGTGTGTTCATATTGAACAACACTACTGGAGTGATTTACACAGCCAAGCTGCTGGACTATGAGACCAACAGCAGCTACGTTTTGAAAGTGGAGGCAGACTCCATGGGAGTGGTGTCCTCCAACCTCCGTGCACCTTCCAAGAGTAAGTCTGAATGACCCTTTCTATCTCTTCTTCTTCTTCTTCTTCTTCTTCTTCTCCTTCTTCTACTGTCTTTCTCTCTTTCTTTTGTCTCTTTTCTTTTCCGATCCCTCTCGTCCGTCTGTAGCACCCTGTGGTTTTATTTGATAAGACGTGTGTGGACATCCTGGGCATCAGAAGTGTTAATTGTCGGTGACGCAAAAATAATCTAACGAGTTACTTTTCTTAATGACGGTAATCCTGTAAGATAACAGAATACTTTTAAAAGTAACGTTCCCCAACACTGGGCGAGAGCGACTCATCAAGGCTCTATCAGAAATTATAAATGAAGTCATTGTTTCTCTAATTAGTTTCTTCCTCCTTTCTTTCACATTTGGAACAAATACATTCTCTGTTTGTTTGTTCCAGATATCTTTTCCTCTTCTACTTCCCTCTCTTTCTCTCTCTTTCCTTCCTTCCGTTTTTTCTTCCTCTCATAACAGGCCAGCTTCCTTTCCTTTCATTTCCTTCATCTCTCGACGCCTCTGCTTTCTTCTTTAATTATGCTGTTCACCCCATGCGTTCATTTAGGAGAATGTGTGCACTTCCGCAGTGATTAAAAATGGCACAAAATTGATTCTTTGCCAATTATCACGCCAAATATTTTCAGCATGAATTTCAAGCACATCGTAAATCAATTTGACTTCAACACGTATTCACTCTTCAGTGATATTTCCGCTCTGGGAGGAAAATACTGAATGATAAGCAGTAGTTTGTCTCAGCTTGTTTTTTTTGCTTTTCCCTAATGGGCAGCTAATGTGGTTTTGATTCTATGAACAAACTTTATTTTTAACTTTAACTTTAGTTATTATTTGCTATGTCTACATGACACAATGCTTTTGAAGTAATGTTTTACAAATGTTTTAGCTCGTGATCCAAAAAAGAAATTAGACGTTTGCCTGGGACCCAAACTATACTACCGTAGTTAAAATACAGTGGCCCCAAGTGCCTTATAGTGATAGTGTTCTATCATCTTGTTGTGTGTGTGTGTGTGTGTGTGTGTGTGTGTGTGTGTGTGTGTGTGTGTGTGTGTGTGTGTGTGTGTGTGTGTGTGTGTGTGTGTGCGCGCGTGCACGTGCGCACGTGCGTGCATTTTTGTCTCCCTTAGCCAACACAGCCAAGTTGATGATTGATGTTCGTGATGAAAACGACCACCCACCAGTCTTCACCAAACCACTGTACTTAGGTGGAGTTGCAGAAGATTCCAAAACATTCACCCCAGTTCTGCAAGTACAGGTAAATAAATATACACAAATGAATACTTGAGTTCCTTGAGTTTGTAAATAAAAGGCATATGCACATCCAAGCGATACCTACGTCCAAATACAAAATAAAGTCTGCACACTGGATCATGCTCCTATGGATAATTTAACCACATCCTTACGTCTTAATAGGCTATAATTTGGTGAGAAGAGGCGAGCAAAACAACAACAAAATAGCTGTTTACTTTCCTTAAAGGCAGATGTTGAATATTTCCGTTATAGTCGCCAATATTTATCATACATAATGATATGTTTACAGAAAATAAGCTATGTCTATGTTGGCCTTTTTGAGGGGCGATGCCCAGCTTTGTGTGAATAATAGCAATGATTTGATTGGCTGAGCACCGCATAGCGATGATTTAATTGGCTGAGCAAAGTACGTATTGAGGATAAAAAGTGAGGACAGAAAAGTGAAGATGAAAAACTGAGGATGCAAATTGTGATTGGCCAGAATGAGATGATGTATGATGCTAAGAGCAGCCCTCACTTCACATGGGTGTGATTTTTTATTGATGTTCCTACATGAATTATTCTCATCCAAGTTCTGACCTTGCCTGTCCAAGTGTTCTATGGGCACCATTATCATCATGGTTCAAATATTCTCAACACGGCAAACAAGGACAATGTCACAGCCGCCGTGGATAGCAGTTAAAGAGGGTGCTACAGTAGCTTTCACATTCATGGATTGTACCCCAATGACATCACTGGAGTTTTCAGCACTACTTCGGTGGCCTTTCAGGGGAACACCGCACGGCTGTAAATGGAAACATCCAGTGCAGGATGAAATCCAATCATAAAACTCTTATCATGGAAATATATTTGGTTTTTAAAGGCGATTCTCTTGCTCGATTCGCTTAATAAACTAAAGTAACCCAGAGTTTTTGTCAAAGGTTTTTGTGCGCATTTTATCAACACATTTTCATTTTGGACAGGGAGGTTGGGTTGGTGTTTCTCTCTGACATAATCTATTGTTCGTTTAAGTGTGTAGCAATGGTTCATTGTAGAGGACAGCAGGGAGTTGATGAGTGATGGTGAATGGTCTGGACAGGCTGAAATGGCAGGCTGATTGGCAGGTAAGCAGGTTAGCGGCCGGCCGGGCGCCCGGAACCTGAGCACAATGGCAATAACAGTCGGCAACAGCCTTGGAATCAAAACACGAAGTACTGATAACTGAACTATGGAGGTCTGAAGCGTGTTACGAGTCCCGACCACTGAAGCTGAAACAACAAGAGCCGGCGTCAATATGCAGAAGAGGTTATGAGCTGATGGATGGCAGGTGTGTTGGCTGAGGGAGGTGATGTGCTCATTGAAGACAGGTGTGCACGATCCAGGCGAGTGAGTGGCAAGACACACGTACATAGAGGCACACACAGACGCATACATTACAGACAAACCAACACAAGTGACACAGACATAGAGGGGAACACAGAAACACAAGGGAAGATACTGGAGATACTGTGGATTCTGGAAGATACCGTGGCTGTGACATCTGGCCGTTAGTAAGCAAAAGGCAAGTGATCCAATCAGTATGACTGGTGCTAATGCATTATGCATGTACTGTATACCAGCTCGTATATGCTCTGCAGACAAAACAGTCCGTATCTATTCCCTCTAACTGAGCCTCCCTCTAGTATTTTCATCTTTGTGTCTTATAATTGGCTAGATAGAAGCTTGGCAGACTAACGGAACTCACCTCATCTCAGCTACATTGTCAGTAGCACGGGTGTTAAGAAAAGTGGGTGTATTTCAATAATTGGTCATTATAGTTAAGTTTTTCTCAAAAGATTTCATGTCAAGAACCCCCAAATTGATGTCGGGTGGAAGGAATGGGAAAATAACCTGTGTTCAAATGGATGTATATAAGTTATTTGGTCAAAAGCACACAGAACACACAGTCGACATACAGCTGAGTCTTACTTGTACAACACTGTCATATGATGAAGTATTAAGTATATCCATTCATTTACGGAAAACATTAAAAGTTGAAATTCAGATACAATGTTTCTGCTATATTAATTTTGGCCACGGACTTCCATCTGAAAAGAGTTTGTGCCAGGAACCCCCATAAGAGAAGACTTGTCATGATTTGTCTACATGTTTTGAAAATATCAAATCTACAAGCTAACAGCGTGTTGTGATGCAATAGTTCATGAGCTTGTGTAATAATTATCTGATATTTTCAAATAGCCAAAAAATACAATACGGCTTAACTGATTAAACTGTTCTTATGCTGGGGACCTCTGGAACCCCTCAATGGCCCCTGGAGTTCCCTGGACCTCACTTTGAGAACTGAACACAACTAATAGAACAAATATTTGTTTACAAACATTGAGAGTGGTCCCACGGGTGACTGTTTCATGTAATCAATTCCTAACAGATCTCCAACCTGTTGTTTTGGGGAGCGCTGTCAGTCGATTCAACCTCCTCTTGTGTGTTTGCTAGTGAGATGCACCCTAGGAGACATTTATACTTCATTGCGCAACAGCATTGCACGCAAAGCACAGCTGATATACAAGCTCACATCGCATCGCGGATGCGACTGAGCGTAGAGGTCTGCATGCGCAACACCATCGTGGGACAAAGCATAAATTATACTTGATGGGCTGCAGGTGCGCATGCAGCCGTGCACAAACGGGCTCTGCTGCTGTGATCGTGAGCGCACCTGCCGTTCTTACGACAGTGAATGTACAGTAGGTGTGGCTTTGAGGACAACTGCTTTGAATTGCTATTATTGTTCACACACAACAGAAACCAATTGATTATATATTGCAAGAGTAAGAGATCACAATAAAAATCCAAATCATTCTTCCTCCACACTGGGAGAAAAACAGCATCTGAAAGTTTGATGGGGCATTTTTTTTTTTACATGTGAGTGCAGTTAGAACTTTTCCATTGCATTTTATGAGAGGTGGGGTTCTTGAGCTGCCGGACTGCGGTGCTTATCAGTGTGACGTCGTCTGATAAGGCGTATATTAGAACTGTCATTTAAATGTGGGAGTACTGACATCACTGTTTTTGAGAGTAGGTTTGCTGTGGAAAAACGAGTTAAAAGACTCAATAGCTTCTCAAAAGTTTATTTTCATTTCCACAGCACACAGTAATGATATTGTGGTGGCGTGCAGTACTCTACAAGCTAATTCTTCAGTGAGTTCATATCAGTTCATGTGCACACTTTGGGTTTTGACTGCTTGTAGGCTGGTTTCTCCAAATGGAGCTAATCCAAAAATCCAGCAGGTAATCAGATTAACTAGTGGGATTATCTCTCTCCCTCCCTATTTCTCTCTCACTCTCTCCACTGTCTCTGGTGGATTGATAGATTCACAAATTTGACACTCAGAATCCGTACAGCTGCCGCTGTTAGGCTAAAAAGGCGCATTGGCTTTTATTTAACTTTATTTTCACCATTTATTATTCAATTAAATTTTATTATAGTGTCAAATCACAACAAGTTGTCTCAAGACACTTTACAACCAACAAAGATCCACCCAGAGCAAGCAATATTGCGACAATGGTAACAAAAAACGTCAGGCAGATCCCGACTCTAGGGTGGGCGGCCATCTGCCTCGACCGTGTCGGGGGGGGTAGAGGGAGAGAGATAGACAGAGAGAGAAAAAAGACAGAGAAATAGGCAGGTGGGCTCCGTGGAGGGGTCTGGTCCACATCTGGTCCAGGTCGAGCTCTGTGAGGCCGGGTCAGGGTCACACTTCTGGTGGGCTCCATGAAGAGGCCTGATCCACGGTCACACTCGGCAGTCAGTTGGGGGATAATATTAGAGGTCCACAGAACTGCGACGGGGAGGACGAAAAGAGACTCCGGGGAGAGATTCCCCGGATGTTGGATTAGTGGCAGGCCTTACTGGAGCCTATATAGTGTATATTACAAGTACTGCTGGGAGACAAACCCACAACAATGTACGACTATGGTATCCAGCTAGACCCGGAGACAAGTCTAGCTATTATCAGTCTTTGTTCTCCAAATAAAGTGGAATTGGCTAGCTTCTATCTATATGGTCCCCACCTGACCCAATAGCATGTTTCAAAGAGCCCATTCATTGGCTGGTTTTTCTAGGTCCCCGGCTGAAAGATCAAACGGTTAGAACCGTTTTTGCCTTATTAAATAACAGTTAATTATAACTGACAGACACAGACAGACACAGACAGACAGACAGATTAAGTACATTCCACAAATGATGCTCGCTCATCCATGCGTGCCTGCGTTTGTGTGCATTGTGAGTGTGTGCATTGTGAGTGAATGTCTTTGTCTACATGTTCCATGGCAGATAACAGAGCTATACAGACTGGATGGCATCCTCTCATAATTGTGTTCTCTCTACACACATTGTCTGGTGTTCTTCAATTGTTTTGTGTTTCTGTCACTTTTGACAAATAATAGACCTAGACATACAGTCATTTATTCATTTTCATATCGGATTCCTTATCTCCTACCTCACTTGTTCTGTTCTTTCCTCCATACTTGCTTCCTTGCTCCTTTTTGACTTTTCTTCTTCTTCTTGCTTTTATTTTGTCTTATAAATCAATTATTTGCTGCAAGGTTTGTTTGGGGGGAAAGAAACATTTAATCTTTTGGGAACGTTAACCGAGATTAAAGAGCTCTAAAGTGCTGTAGTGACTTGCGCTTTGTTTTCCAAAAATATAAATAGTCATTCTTATTATCTTAAGGACCGGTGACAGGGACTTTAATATTCATCGTGCTATTTGAAAGATCCCACACTCCCAATTGGAGTGCATGCCAAGTTTTCTGCACTCAAATGCTGTCAATTCACCATGCAATATATGTTCTATTCACACTTACGCCATGTTGCGGCTGGTATTCCTGCAATGCAGTGTGTATTTCTGCATGTATTGATTGTGCTAATCTTATCAAACACCTTTAACAAGGCTGGGGCTGTCAAAGACCCAGATCTATTATAGCTGCTACATTTTGCCTGTCACCTTCCTTCCTTCCTTGATGTGGATCCCTGATGTGGAGACAACAAAAGACTATACCCAGCAAGCCAAATAACGTCATGATAACGTTATGATGACGTCCTCCAGTGACTCCGGTGACGTTCATGACTAGTCCAGATCACAGCCCATATGGGGATGATCTTTACATCATTTCCAGGACGTCTTCACTAGTTTAAATAATATAGCTTATTCTGGGCCAGATCTGACTAGTTATGATATGACTTAAGTTGATCTGGCCTCGATCAGTCTCTCTCTGATTCATCCAGGGACGTCCGTCTTAGTGGGTGAAATCTATGTTGGTTGAAATCAGGTGATATTCTGTCAATCGAGATGTCACTAATTCGTCCAGGTTCGTCCTGACCGTGCTTGCTGGGTAATTAGTGTGATTGCCCTGAGGGCAATCATACTATTGTTTTACTGCTCTGTTTATTTTTTTAGTGTGATTGCCCTGAGGGCAATCATACTATTGTTTTACTGCTCTGTTTATTTTGACGTGCTACTCCTCCCACAGTTTTTTTTTGACGGGCTACATCGGGAATCGTGTGCTTGTATTTTGCTAAGACATTTGTTGGATAATTTAATTGATATGAATTAATTAGAATTTCCACATAGACATGGGAAAATGGGAAAATGCAAAAACTCACTTTTAAGTATTTTTTCCTCTGAGACCGTAAGGGCTATACTTACAAGACTTGGAGGAGAGATTCATAATAATTACTAAAATGAATTACCTTAGAAGTATACCGGTCGGCCTCATGGTGGCGCTATAACAGCCAACTTTACGTTTTGGGGTATAACTCTTGAACCGTAGGTCGTAAAATCAAAAATATTTTCCCCTGGATTCCTTGGGTCATGACGCATCTCCCCATTTGCGTCTAGATAGATTTCCCGCCATTTTGAATTTTGTTCAAAACACACTTTTTGCTCCTCCACCTACAGATTTTGTCCAAATCTCACAAAAATCGCTACACATGATCTCCGGACCTATCCGATTAAAACAGCACAGTCAGAATTTAGATCTTCTGTATCGTTTGGCCGTAATCCTCTTCCGAAGTTAGTGGGAGGGGCCTACTTCACGAAAAACGCCCCAACTCACGCACGGAATGTCCGATCCATCCCAAATCTGAATCGCGTGTCGAGGGTGGCTTCATCAACGCGGAGCCAAAAGCGATTCCATTTTCGACGGGTGCGATGTAGGCAATCACACTTTGCAATTTCCCAGAATTGCCTCTTTCTAGTTATCATTATTTTTGAAGGTGGTAACAGTACATTTGCTCAGTACAATATTTCGGGGGCATATTTAGAATGTGTGCAGGGTTGAGTATGTTGAATCTATATTGCATTAATACGATCTCTAATGGAGGATAATGGCGATAGTATTCAGTGTGGGGATTACTTTTCCTCCTCCCTGTCGCAGTCTTTGCTTTTAATGTGCGGGGCGTCTCAAAGCTAGATGTTTAGTCTATACTGCCAGCCCTTCTCGTAAAGAACTGGCATTGAATCAATGTCTCCCAGACTGTGTGTGTGTGTGTGTGCGTGCGTGCGTGCGTGAGGGAGAGTGAGGGAGAGTGTAAGAGTGAGAGTGTGAGAGTGTGAGAGTGTGAAAGAGAATGAGGTAGACAACACAGCTAGACAGTTAGCCTGACAGAATGCATGAATATAGGCCATGTGCAGCTTAGAGCACCACTACTGCCAGCCCTTCTCGTAAAGAACTGGCATTGAATCAATGTCTCCCAGACTGTTTGTGTGTGTGCGTGTGTGTGTGCGTGCGTGAGAGAGTGCGTGCGTGTGTGAGAGAGTGAGAGAGTGAGTGAGTGAGAGAATGAGGTAGACAACACAGCTAGACAGTTAGCCTGACAGAATGCATGTATATAAGCCATGTGCAGCTTAAAGCACCACTACACCTCTTACTGTCGTCTCTGAGTACTACAATTCATTATAAGACGTAACTCCTCTCCTGGGGTCAAACATCCCAGAAAGCAAGTGACATTGACAATAATATAGGAGCCACAGTGGTCTTTGTTCCCAATCCTCTGATGAAAATCAGTACATTTACCATGTACTGCTCTGTCAGTGCTTCTCTGATCAAATGGGGTGCTTACATGTAGTTGCTCAGCTAAAACCAGTACAGTCCAGTAGTGTACAAACATCACAAGATGGAGGAGAAGATGATTGATACTGTCGGATGTATCTGAATTCCCACAATGGGAACGCGAATTTCCAAAATGGGCCAAACGTTTGCCGTAGGGTATATTTGCACACTGCAGTGCTGCCAATAGTTTTCATCGGGGGGGAGACAATCATGAAAGCAGTGGTTGTAATGATGATGATGATGAGGATAATGATGATATCCTGTCATTATGAGCGCAACGATTAAACTAAATGAGAATGGTGATCACTGATGATAATGCCATTCTAATGACGATGCCACTGTTTACCCTCTAGGTTTCTCTCACTCTTTCACTCAATTGTACCTCTGTCTCTGTCTCTAGTTTTTACAATGCATTTCTTTTTGTCTCTGCTGTCTATTCATCATGTCTCATCAGGCGCTGGACAAGGACACTGGGAACTACAGTTCCATGTTGTACCGACTCATCATCCGTCCCCCTGCCGGCAAAGACGGTAAAGACGGCAAAGACGGCTTTGTCATTGAGCCATACAGTGGGGTGGTGAAGACCGCCATCATGTACCGCAACATGAGGAGGTCATATTTTAAGTTTGAGGTCGTCGCTACAGACAACTACGGGCAGGGACACAGCAGCAAGGCAGAGATAGTGGTGAGTAAAGCAGATTGTAACTAAGATGCGTGAGCTCGGATGTGCACCATTTTCCTTTCCAAGTAACTACACTGCACCTCATTTGACTTGCTTCAATGCGTTGCGTTGTGCCACATTTTTCAATTTTAGAAAAACATTTATCTTGACAGGTCATTTTATCTTGTATCTGGGCTTAGCATTCTTGTTTCTCATACAAGTGATAAAACAATGGCATTTGATGTTATCTCAAAGCAATTCTAGCACACTGCTCTAGTGGCTGTCGGTTCAAGACATTTATAAAGCTGAACTGGAAACAAGTGGAATTGATTTTCTGGTTTTCCTTTTTTCCACGTGTTTGGGTATATGTTGTATCACAACACATTGCTATGTATTTTGTCTTTTAGTTTTTTCCTTTTTGTGATATAAATTCAAATACCTTATAAACATTTGCATCTGAATTTCTCTTTCTTTCGCAGGTGTCGGTGGTGAACCAGCTGGACATGCAGGTGATCGTATCAAACGTCCCTCCCACTGTTGTAGATAAGAACAAGGACCAGCTGCTGAGGTAAAACTTCTGATTGGCCATACTGTAGATCCACACACAACACAGCTCAGTGCCTACAGGAGCCACTAATTGTACTGTTCTGCAACTCAACGCACACTTTTTTAAAGTCATATTGGATTTGGAACCAGGCAATATCCAACCACTTACTGTGTCAGACACATGATTGCAACAAACCCAGTTCCATTTTAGCCCCACTAGAGGAGGGCCAGGCTCTCTAAGAATGATGATGTCCATCCATCTGTCTGTCCGTTTGTCCACCCAAACAAACATTGAGATATGTTAAGATATTATCTTAACATAATCTTTTGAGTGCCCCCATGACCATTACTGTAGCACCATGCTCAGGTCAAAATTCAAACACTGTACACAAGATATCTCATAATCTAATTGCACGATGAACCGACCCTACAGATCTTTGTGTACCCATGGCCTTTACTATAGTGCCACAACTTCAAGCTAAATATCTGGTTGGGTGAAAGGAACAATAGGTGTTGCTCGTTGGGGCTTTTAGTCTTTCTAGAAGATTTGTTTAACTACAGTACATGAATCTTGGCATCTCTATTCTGGGCAAACTAATCAGGACCGGCCATATGGGCAACATTATAAGAAGTGGCACGCGCCCTAACCGCTCTTAGCTATCACCCCAATTTACTTTAATTATTTTCTCAGTTCTTGTGTTTTCAGTTGTCCAAAACATAAGCTTGCAGATCTTCTATTCGTTCTATGAAAAAATACAGGATATACAGTGCAGTAGGGCTTAACAATACGTGGGTATGAGATGTTTTTCAGACTCACCTAAGCTTACTCCAATGTTTTTTCCTGTACCAGTTGACAAGCAGTCTGCCAGAGGCCTGATTCGTTTCTGCTTTGATCCTTTTTTCCTCATGCGCTTATAGTGATGGTTTATACCACTTACCATAGAACACCTCCGTGTGCACACACACACACACACACACACACACACACACACACACACACACAGAGACACACGCACATACGCTTACATATACACTCACAGTCACATTCAGTAAGACGGTTCCCGCTGTGAGCAGGTGTTTCTGGAGGACAGGAATCAATGTTGCACAGTAGGGTGTCTGTCTGTCTGTCTGTCTGTCTGACTGCCAAGCTAGAACATCTACAGTATGTATTTGTGTGTGTGTGTGTGTGTGTGTGTGTGTGTGTGTGTGTGTGTGTGTGTGTGTGTGTGTGTGTGTGTGTGTGTGTGTGTGTGTGTGTGTGTGTGTGTGTGTGTGTGTGTGTGTGTGTGTGTGTGTGTGTGTGTGTGTGTGTGTGTGTGTGTGTGTGTGTGTGTGTGTGTGTGTGTGTGTGTGTGTGTGTGTGTGTGTGTGTGTGTGTGTGTGTGTGTGCGTGCGTGCTGTGGTTAAAATGGAAGTGCGCACCCATCTGTCAAGAGCTTTCTTTTTCAGAAGAATCTATTACATCCTCTTTCACACTTTAGTGCTCTCTCTCTCTCTCTCTCTCTCTCAGCATTTTGGAGCGTCATGTCCAGGACCAGATACCGGGGGCCAAGGTCGTGGTGGAGAGCATTGGGCCCCATCGTCATGGTGAAGGTTATGAGCAGGAAGACTATTCCAAGTCGGACCTGATGGTTTACGCCATTGACCCACTGACCAACAGAGCTATATCAATAAAGGAGCTATACAAGTAAGCAGCCTGAGTTAATAACCTCCTAAACCATACAGTACTTAGCTGACCGGGGTCCCCCAGGGCTCTATACTTTTCCCTGCTACACTAAATCATATATTAAAATTGCCTAGTGGGTGGGTGGACATTACAAACGTTGTTTATCCATGTGCCTTCTTCTAGCACAGTTTTTGCGATCACCGGTCGCATTTACTATGAAAACCTGCAATTGGTTGGTTGGTCACCCCAGGCATGACCATTTATGGTCATGCCATAGTCTCGCATATCCAGACAACTATTCCACAATCTCCGAATGCTATAGGCCTATAGAGTCTGGAACTATAGCCCCCATGAGCTGAGTAAGGAAGCTGCCATTTTCGTTTTAAAATATCTTTACATTTTCTTTTTGTATTTTCTTTTCTGCTAAGCAACAAGCAATATATGCTTAGATGATTTCTATTTATATTAGAATAAATTTGCGCGACTGTAAAGACAAAATGGAATTGGGCTTTACGAATAAGACGACAGATGTTGATATATTGCCATATAGTCTAAGTCTGCGTGTGTGTAACATGAAACATGACCAAGCTTGTGGATATGGTTTGTTTTGCTTCCGCTCCAGACAGACAGGTTGGCTGACAAAATGACTACCTGGTTAGAAATGAGCTGCCAGAGCGTCTGACTCATTGGTTGACTGTCTTAAACACACGCACACACACTGGTACAGTTACGCATGGCTGTCAACCAAATTCATTCCAACACAAACAGGAAGTGGCAGTGCTGTGTTTACTGTATCCGTCCACAGATTCCTCGACGGCAAACTCCTGGACATCAACAAGGAGCTCCAGCCTCATCTCCCGCCTGGGGGCCGCATCCTGGAGATCCGGACCCCCGACGTGGTGACGAGCGTGAAGAAGGCCGCTCAGACCGTGGGCTACACGGAAGGAGCGCTGCTGGCCCTGGCAGTCATCATCATTGTCTGCTGTGTTCCTGCTATACTCATAGTCATCATCACTTACAGACAGTAAGGCCTGGTCTCAAACACAGACACAGATGGGGGAGAGAGAAATACAGACTGACTAATGCCTGATTTATACTTTACTTCCACGTGGGGTAAAGTAATGCAAAATGTTTAATTTGACAGTGAACAACAGAACGTTATGTAGACGTAGACAATTGGATAGATTCATCAATATTCACACAGTAACAATTAACTTCCTCCTGAACATACGTTGTACCAACTCTATTTTAAACTCTTTGTCGAGGGAGAGCCAGTGCCGCGGCAGGCGGCAGTGTTTCTCGGTGGCATCAGTCCGACACCCTACCCCTGACCCTAACCGCAAGCACGACGCAACGCATGTCAGACCAACACACTGCCGCGGCAGTGGAGTGTCAGAATCCCCCCACCTTCCCCGGCAGCGCCGCGGCTGTTACCGGCATTTGCGGTGTCTGGACTGGCGGCCGCGGAATGGAGTGGCAGTGAAGTGACATAATTCCCCCACCTCCCCCGGCAGGTGCCGCCCCTCCCCCCGGCAGCGCCACGTCTCATTGCTGCTGCCGGAGAAAGCACTCGCTCCTTCTGTCTTTGTGAAAATGATGCTGTGTAGAACCATGCATAAACTAAACAGAAAACCAGTAGACAACCTCTAAAACTTTCCAAGAAAAAAATGACTATTGCAATTGTACAGAATGTGTTAAAGTGCAGAATCAATGACTACATGCTAGTCCATGTGCAAACAGTTCTGGGGATATCACCAGCTCCCTTTGGAGATTTGCCTGCCTGAGGTATGTGATTCTCTTCTGACAAGCATAGACCGGGTCAACATTTTCTTCCTTTCATTTGTTTGTTTTGTTTTCTGGAGGTAAAACCTTGCTGTGGCATGAGTCAGCAAACGTAGGTCACAGTTTCTTAATATGGTATGACAGGTATATGTAGTACAGTTCACATAGTCTGACAAGGTGGAATTGACCTTTATGCACAAAGATTGAAAGCCGTGCAGTGTGTACACACTACTTGCTAGGACCTATAATCCCATAATTTCTCCTGTTGATTCAGTGTGACATCAGATCCCACTGTGCCGAGTCTTATTAGTTTGTTTAGTGCAGCATCATGAGAGCCCATTCATTTCAGCTGTCTCCCAAACACAAACATACACACGCGCGCGCGCTCGTGCATGCGTGCGTGCATGCACATGCTCCCGGCTCCTGCAAACACACTTTAAAAGAAGAAAAGAGAGAGAGAGACTCATCTGCCTGAGAGGTACAGGAGAGGAGAGGGGGGTACAAGAGGAAGTGAGTGAACATAATAAATGAAGAAGCAAGGGAACAAGAGGTGGGTGAAGATGAGGTGGAAGAGAGGAGCCGTGCACATTCAGGAGGGGAGGATAGTTAATGCAAGGGAAGATGATGAGGGGAGGTAATTATCACCGACTCCACAGGCTCACAGCTGCATCCTGTGAATGATTATAATGTAGACTAGAGCAACAGACTTTGATTTGGAATTTCAATGAGCAATGAGCAGCCTGAAAGTACAGTGCTGTCTGTGTTGGTGATGATGTATGTATATGAATGATTAATCTGATCTGTCTGTCTGTCTGTCTGTCTGTGTCTCTGTCTCTGTCTCTGTCTGTGTCTCTGTCTCTTTCTCAACTGATGTGTTCGTCTCATCCCATCGCCACCAGGTTCAAAGAGTGAGTACTGTTTTTTTAATTACAAATTATTATATAATGTCCCTATTTTTGATCTTTTTAATACAGCACTGCATTGATATAACAAAGTCAATGTACTTAATTTATACTTTTGAATACTCAAAAGCAAAATAAAAGGGACATATTTCTCTAATCAGCTTTCACATTTCACTCACTGCTAGTTGAGTGATATTTGACCAGGAGTTTCTATACTTTGACTCAAGTCCTAGGCTTTGCCAAGTTTGCCCGCCACAGTCAATGCCCTAGCCCAGTGTGTAAGTAGCTTCAGACTGTGAATGTGGAGTGTTTGGACATCCATCCCAGTGAGAAGCATGCACTGTTGGATCAATATTGAGGAAATGGAAGCTGCATCATACCACCCAGGTTCTGCCTGGGCTCAGTTATCCATCACAGCTCAGTGGCAGAGCAATGTGCAGTTCAAACAGTGGGTTGGGACCCATTTTGGGGCATGGACTCAATTGTATGGAAGTAAATAAATTTACCTTTGAACTGTGCTTGGGTTTGCAATAATAAATACTGACTGGAAAATGTTGTATAATATTAGTAGTTTAATATTATAATCCAGACGAATCAGATTGCATACTACTGTACTAGAGCAGGCATGGATTTCAAATGCCTCAGCAGCAGCTGACTGTGGGCACCACCATGTGACATTTCAATTACAGGACAGCTAGTCCCCTTTGCCCTCATCTTTGCCTCTTTACTGATAAAGTGCTTGACTGTTTAACCTCACAACCCATGTTCATCATGTCTTCTTTGTTGATTCAGGCGACAGGAAGAGTGTGCCAAAACGGCCCGTATCCAAATGGCTCTTCCAACAGGCAAACCTGGAGGAGGCACCGCCAACAACCTCTACGAGGAGCTAGGAGACAACGCCATGTAAGTGGAAAAATGCACATACTTTTGGTCAAAGCTTCAACCGTCTTTTGGAGCATACAGTACATTAGCGAGATTCGCGAGGCTGTGTTCAAGATAAATGACATAGTGTGATGACTGAAGGGTTGGAGGAAGAGACATGGCAACTCCTTCATTAATACAGCTTTATACAAATACAGTAATTCGCAACAGCACTGATGCAAAGAACAAACTGCTACTGAACGAAACAGTCTAATTAAATTAACTTCATACACTATTTATACATTCCATCTTAAATCATGCAGACTTTCAGTGTGCTGCAGCCTGTAGCTCTTTATAGATCTTTGAAACCATCAGCTGTCAGCTGAAGGCAGCTGCCAATTTATCAACTAAATCAGCTCGAAAATATTCTTCAGTCCAACTTTGTGGACTGATTCAGAGTTTGGAATAGCGTTTTTGAAGTGTATCTGGATTTCACCGCTCCCTCGCCCACTGACCAGATAATTAGACCAGTGGTTCTCAAAGTTGATTGGTTCTCAGGATTACTTGAGGGTGTTCCAAATGGACCCTTAAAGTCTGTAACTCTGAGTTATAGGAGTTTGAGAATCATTGGATTAGACCAATCACTTGCCACCTCTGTTTCTCAAAACAACTAGCATCACTCTCCTGAGACAGTGGCACATTATGTAAAGTGGACTGATGTCTGTACATGCTTTAACGAGTCACACTCTGATACACAACTCCACAAAAACCCCAGCTCTGATCACTGATTGGCATCGAAAGCTGCGGGTAAAGCCCTGCATTCTTATTGCGTCCGCTCATTTTCCTGCTGCTGTTGTTTCAAGTATTTCTACTTTGCTGCATGGAAATAAGGAACGACGATCCACCCAAGTCCCCACATCAAAATATTCAGCATTGGTGCAGTTTAATGTTCATTTCAGTCTGTAGGTTCCCTAAGGGGACATTGGGCTTGTAGCCGGGCAGATAAAACAATACATAATCACAGCAAGCAAGATATGCAGCAATATATAACACACATTAAACCCAAGTCTAAATGGTAAATGGTGCATTTATATAGCGCATTTATCCAAGGTGCTTTACATAGATTGTGCATTACATTCACCCATTCACACACACATTCATACACCAATGGTCGCGTCGCAGAAGCCATGCAAGGCACCAACCAGCACATCAGGAGCAATTAGGGATTCTGCAGTTAAATAAATTGAACTTGAATAATAATAATAATTGAACTTGAATGTATTTGATTTAGCTTCAACTAAACAGTCTTACAAAACCTTTCCATTCAAAGAGCTATGAAATTGTACAATGCACATTCAAATTATTTACATAAAAAAACCTTTTAAAATAATTTAAGAGTGCTACAGTAACTGGTTGATCTACCAGCAAACCTCCCCACAGTACTGCTTTTTAGAAATAAAGAACTAATGGTGTATATAATTTATCACAGAGCAAATTATGCTTTTCATCATACTTTTATTAACTTTAGCTTTTCTAGTTTCATGCACATCAATTTGCCCAGCTTACTGTACATTGCATTTCTCTGTGTACTCGAGCAGATGCTCTGTTTTGACATAGCCATATGCCAATTTCCAATTATTTGGTATGCCTTGGTTCAACAAGAGTTTAATAGTAAATCTAAGCGGGTGCACTGATTTAACTGAACTCATATCTGAAACTGTTAACATACACACTTTAAACGAAGCACATTTCAGTATAGTTATAGTCCTTCCACAGCACACCAAGAAGTGGAATGGAACTCTTATCAGCACTGCCCGTCCACCACCAATATGCCACCCACTCCATTAACACGATGACAATTCATATGTAAAAAAGGAACTCTCTGCTAATGATTGAATGGGATGTCCAGGTGTGCATACGCGTGGTTGTGTCCATGTGAGTGTGAGATAGTGGACTCTTTAGCCAGCCAGAACAATCCTGTGAAGAATGGGTGTGGAAATGAACTTGGATATGAGATGATTAAAATAAATACAGCTACTAATTTATAAAGAATGCCCCGGGCCATAATTATTTCCATCGATAAGCTGCTGAGCGCTTTGATAATTACACTCAGTAGGGTTACCGTGTGTGCGCGCGTGTGTGTGTGTGTGTGTGTGTGTGTGTGTGTGTGTGTGTGTGTGTGTGTGTGTGTGTGTGTGTGTGTGTGTGTGTGTGTGTGTGTGTGTGTGTGTGTGTGTGTGTGTGTGTGTGTGTGTGTGTGTGTGTGTGTGTGTGTGTGTGTGTGTGTGTGTGTGTGTGTGTGTGTGTGTGTGTGTGTGTGTGTGTGTGTGTGTGTGCGCGCGCGCGCGCGCGTGCCCTGCACATACAACTGAATTGATTGAATTTTAACTGCTGACATGGCTGAGTTTAGAAAGGGATTTCTCTATGACCTTTGGGTGCTCTCTCGATTGTATTGGGCTTTAACTTAGATTAATTAGTCAATCAATTAAATAATCAGAGATTACTTTGTCTTTAGCTGAGATTAAGGCTGTTGATTTACAAACATGTCAAAATGTGTCTCATGGGTGTTTGTACGTGAGTTCATATAGCCCAGCTCAGTGGCCTTGTGGTTAGAGTGTCTGCCCTGAGACTGGGAGGTTGGGGTTCAATCCCCGGCCGGGTCATACCAAAGACTGTAAAAATGGGACCCAATGCCTCCCTGCTTGACACTCAGCATCAAGGGTTGGATTGGGGGTAAATCCCTGCGACATACTAGCGTCATGTCCAGGGGGTGTACTTGTACATCAAGCTGCCTCACGCTACAGAAACAGGAGATAGGCTCCTGCCCTATGGGCCTCATGGCTCGGCAAGGCTACTTACTTCATATAGCCCAACACTATAACATCAGCCAGCCAGATCCAGTGCATTGAAGGCACTAGGACTATAACTATATTATTCTATCTACCTTTTCTGTTAATCAAATAATCGAGTATATATATACAGTATATTCTTTTTTTATATCAACAAATTGACACAAATATAACTTTATATACAACAGTCTATCACAACAGTGTCGCACACATGTTTGTTGTCTATGGTTCATGGGAATAGCCTATATATATTTTTTCATTTCATTGCATTGCATTGGTGAATGCACTGTATAAGATACTATACTGTTTAAGATATCAATATCCTTTGTGCAATCACTTACAAGAGAGTTGTCTTTGTAGCTGGTAGACGCAATAAGGGAGCCTGCATGGGTTGTCATTTTTGGGACGCATCAGCAGTAGTGTAGCCTTTGATCTTTTAGGCTTTTCTGCAAATACTGAGCTTGTTGCCTTGTTGTTGAGAGTGGCAGACATCTCATTAGATTATGCATGGCATCCTCATATCCTTCTAGAGGGCTCAACCGTGAATTCTGGCAGCCCAGAAACATCCCCTTGTGTTATCCTGGCCTAATACTTTGGGCCACAGCAGGAGTCTTGCCTCTTCATCCAGAGCCACCGGCTGCTTGCTGAATGGCCAAACTCTGGCTCTGGCCTCTGCGGTCTCCAAGCAGTCTGGGAGTAGATGTTGCCACAACACCTCTACACCCCAACGCCACTGGCTGGACTTCAGTGTTCCAGCTGGGATGTTGTGCATCAGCAGATAACATGGCATGGTGTCGAATCTGTCTATGTTTTCACTCATGAACCTCATCAACTGAGTCCTTATAAGCTTACGAGAGAGAGTCTGTTTAGGACGAATACTAAACTACCCTCGTTGCCTCTTTAGGTTTGCCTTCGTTTTCAACTAACCTGTTATCTTTCCCCCACTTTTCCCTTTCAAAATTATTCCTTTATCTATCTGCTAAGTTGTCATAACGAGAAGGGTATCAAAACTGTGCAACCGGTGGATTATGAAAACTTGTCCAGTAAATAGAATATGGTGACTGGCTGCCTGGGGATGTGATTCCCTACAATCTGTGATTAGGGTGTATATCTCTACTTTATCCACAATAAGAACAACCTACAGTAGTATACATATTTATTTATTTATTTTGTATGTTCGATCTCAGAAAGGTTAGTGTAGACTAGAGAGACAGGAAACCAAGGGCATGAGAGGAGACGCATGCGAAACAAGACGAGGGTTGAATTAGAACCCAGGTCCTTGCGCTCACAACGATCAAATGTGCAGTACTGTGCACTATGGCAGAGCCCCATGGCTGAATCACTTATTAAATTATTATAACATAACATTTCCAGTAATTACACTTAAAGCAAATTATATTGCAGTTGTGTTGTTTGTCGACTATCCATGTTTAGTATGGAGTATAGTACAGTAAGCTTTATTACTATGCTTGTGCTTGATTCTGATTGGCTGTGGCTGTGCCAATGGCATGTTTAATACCATTCTCAGTTTCGTTTTTCCTGGGATGGCAGGGATAGACGAGCTCTCGTTTTTAGTTCACTCAACGTTACGTCCTGTCACTGTGTCTGTGCAAGGTTTTTCAAACGAATGCATGGCTTTTGAAATTACTTTACAACAAGGTATATTGCATACCATTCAAAGTTTGCATTGCAACTTCCTTGTTTGTACAGGCAGCCGGGGACTACTTTCTTGTAGGAATTATTTATTCTTTGGTGCATCCTCCGTCAAATCCATGGATAAAGGTTGGGGAAATAACAGTTGTTTCAGCCAAAAATGAACCAAGTACACCACTGTGCCAATACTTTGACGTTCCGATGTCACCCTCCTCACTCCCTTTATTCCTGCCGACTAGGCGCTTTCTTTCCACAACTTTAAGGGTCATGACATAATACTCTGTCATTGTTTTCATCACTCTCCCCTGTTCTCATCTGGGCTTCTCCATTCTTCTGTCCATTCCTCCAGCTCTTCCTCCATGACTGACAGACTACAGTGAGTAGACGTTGTTCACAGTAGTGTCAGATCTGTGGACTGGTTAGATGACTTCAGCTCTGTGTTTGTGTCTGTAGTGTGTATGTTAGTGGCTACTATTCGTTTCTGTATGGTGTTAGCTCTCTTTAACTGGTACTGGTTTTGTGGATAACAGTTGTGTTGGTACACTAGTTCAGTTCATTTAACTGTGTGAGTTGTTACACTCTCAGAGTTACTAGCTAGTTTGTTCCTTGTATTACATTTACAGTCTGTAGTTTTATGGCAATCCATCTCCCCCTCTTCGGCCCACTGTGCCCATCCACAACAAAATGTGCACCCGTACTCCTTTTCAGATTCTTCATCATTTCACATTCCTTTTCAAGTTAATTTTTTCCATTTCCATGCACCAACCCACCCCTCCTCTTCTTTTGTTTTATCTTCCTTATATACTCTCATTCATAATGTATGGTATGGTAATAACAATCGGAATAATTTTATTATCGTCTAGTCACTGAAAGGCCTGTTTTATCCCTCATTTTAATCTCATTAATTTCTCTTTGCTTTTGTAATTTCATTCCCATTGCTCCTGCATGTTTTTTTTCATTATCTGTTTCTTCTTTTTATTTGTGCCTTCATTTCCGTTTTCTTTTTGCACCTTTTCATTTCACACCCTCCGTCTGCTCAAAGCTGCTCGAAGCGCGGTGGCTGTGGCAGCTTGGACGAAGGTGACAGCCAACGTCTGATCTCAGACTTCGCCACTCGGGCCATCGCAGCCCACCAGCAGTGCACTGCCAACGGAGGCGTGCTCAACAACCTGCCCAAGTCCGAGTCCAACATCACGTTCCTGTCCGACGAAAACCCCCTCACCACCAAGAATCCCATCTACCACGAGCAGTCTACACTGAGCAGTCCAGAGAACCTCGGGAGAACCGAGAGGAGGAGGGACCTTCTTGGGAGTTTGTCCCCGACCAGGAAGAGCTTTCGGGAGGCCTGGTTGAAGCTCAGCTCCTCCGGAGGTGACATGGGGTTCGGCGGGTACAGTGGCTGCGACAGCGGCTGGGGTTCGGGGGTGGGACACAGCTGGACTCTCCCGTCAAGATTACATCGCAGGGAGATGTACGACACCTTGAGGCGCCAAGTGGTCATGGACCCCGTGCAGTGGGAGCTGGAGCTGCTGACGGCAGAGCTCGGAGACAGCAAAGATGCAGGACTGGACTCTGGGTTTGACCACAGAATGGATTCGGACCTGGGGAGCCAGAGCCTAGAACCCAAGTTGTCGGTGAAAGAGCAAGCGAAGCAGTTTGAGCAGCAGGCTCAAACTGAAATGGTACAGAGGCAAAGCCGAGGCTCCCGGGGGTCTCTCTCTCTTGACTATCTGCTCTCCGTGTTCCCAGAGTCCCCCCCGCCTCACAGGTGCAGCCTTCCAAATGCGCCGCTTAACCCGTGTATCATCATTACCCAGAGTAACGGAGGGACCCCGCCACCGAGTCACCGGCCCACTCCCCCTGTGCTGCGGCGCTTCGGGGGAAACTTAACTGGGGGTTGGATCGCTGAAGAGAGATTAGAGGTTCATTTAGAGACCATCCCCGATCCCCCATCAACTCCACCACCTCCTCCACCAACATCTTCCCCTCCCGCGCCCCCTCACGCCTCCTCACCACCTCCTCATCTGTCCCCACCCAGGCCTCCTCGCATCTCCTCCCCACCTTCCCATCCATCCCCCCCACCTCCCTGGCCCCCTCGCTCCTCCTCCCCGACCCCACCTCCTCATCCGTTCGTCACCCATCCCCATCCTCGCTCGTTGCCCCTCCATCCCTGGCCCCCTCGCGCCTCCTCCCCACCTTCCCATCCATCCCCCCCACCTCCCTGGCCCCCTCGCGCCTCCTCCCCACCTCCACATCCGTCCTCCCCCCCTCCCTGGCCCCCCCGCGCCTCCTCCCTGACCTCGCCTCCTCATCCGCCATCCCCCCATTCCCGTCCTCGCTCATCGTCCCCCCATCCCTGGCCCCCTCGCGCCTCCGTCTCCGTCTCCCCACCGCATCAGTCGCCCAGCCCACCTCCCCAGGCCCCTCACACGTTGTCCTCCCCACCACCTCCTCCCCCGTCGTCCTCCCCTCCCCCTCCCCCTCCTCCCCGTGTCTCCTGTCCACCTCCTCATCCGCCGCCATTCCCTCCCCCTCCTCCCAAATCCAACTACATGGAGACGCCGACTCCTGCCACATCCCCACCCCCTTCTCCCCCGCCAGTTCCTCCGCCTCCACCTCCTCCCCCGCTGCCTCCACCCATGTCCCCCTCGCTCCTGCGCCCCTCCACCTTCGTCCTGCCCCCTCTGGCGGAGGCGCCGGCGCTGCGGCCCGTCTCCCTCCGCCCGACGCCTCCGCCTCTCCCGGCCGAGCCGGAGCCTCCCCGCAAGGAGCTGAAAGGCATCCTGAAGAACATCCAGAACATCGCCGAGATAGAGAGGTCGGTGGCCAACATGTTCAGCCAGATCGACCAGAAACAGATACCGGTCAGGAAGGTCCTCAAGAGCCAGACCTCCGTGGAGTCCACGGGTTCCCTCCATGCCCCGGCGGAAGGAGGTGATGTGGGGAAAGATGAAGACGCAGTAGGTGGAGGGGCAAAAGATGCGGCCCCTCCTCCCCCACCACCTCCTCCACCTCCTCCTCCACCTCCTCCTCCACCTGCTCCACCTCCTCCTCTGATTCAGCGCCACCCGAATATGAACTCTGTTGTGGAAGAGTTGGAGCAGCGATTCCCCTCCCAGTCAACAATACTGTAAGGCCTCCATGTCTCTCTGACGGCACTTACGTTCCGTTGATGTGAAAAAGTGCATACAGTGTGTACTGTGTGTGCGGAGGAACTGCTGAACGTTGTTAGCATGCGCTACTGATGAGCTGTCAAGGGGACAGTGGTTCAAAATAGCTCTGTTGGATTCTAGAGTGATTTCACATTATGATGGAAGGAAGAGAATGCTCTAAACTCTAGTAGTTGTGGATTCACTTCTCAGTGAATGGTATTCACAGTTTCTCTTTCTGACGTTACCGGGGAGGAGGGGAGGTAGAAGAGAGTTGGAAAGAATTAGCCTCTCTGCTGTGGTATTAAGACAGTATGTCCATTTTCTTCTTTTAGTATGAGACAGAGGGGATGGTTTAAGTAAAGTTTAATATAGTCATAATAATAATAAAGTATAAAGTTTATTATTATGAACTACTTATTTAGAGGTGAGACCATGGCCACATCCATATCTTAGCTTGTTTTTAATTATCTAGACAAAAGAGAACACTAGGCACAAATCACCAAAAGGTAGAGTGTAGCAATCACAAAGTATGCAGGGACAGTGTAGGCTACATGGTGAATACACAATGCCAATGTTTCGGCCAAGGCGGCCTTCATCAGGGCAAGTGGAAAAAGTAGATATAAAATAGAACGTTTGTCAGCTGAATTCCAGTCTCAAATACTGCTTTTGTTCGTCCTGGCCCTGGTATGTTCTCACACATAAAAGTGTCTCAATTGGTTGATACTGTGAATTCAGGGGTAGAAATGTGAGAGAAAAGGTGATCTGGCCCTTAACTTAAACACTAAAATTAGGGACTCCAGATCCACACTGAGATGTTCTAAGATGTCACTAAAATAATCGTTGGGTTGTAGTTTGGTCATTTCTGCATGCTGTATTTCTGCTGCCACAGCGACATTCGTTCCCCCACTGTTGTTTTTCTAAGTAATGGATTCTCACATTATTGTCTTTCTCTGTCTTCTCTTAATATTGTTTTGTTCTCACCTCTGTTCCTTCCTTTCTTTATTGATATTTTCTTCATAGTTAATTTTGATAATCTTCCTTTCATATAATACTTTTGAACTATGAACAGTGATGGACCGTTTACTGTATTTTCATTTAATGTCTTTCACCAACTGTTGTGTTTCACGTGTTTTTTTTCAAAGGTAGCTCCTGTATGTTTGCTTATCCCTCAGAGGCCCACATTTGTGAAATTGTGAAACAGCAGCAAAATCCACATTAGTTTCTCAATTCTAAGAGTGTAAAACATTACAGAGAAAGGTGAACTTTTACACTTTCAGAGTTGAAAGTGTAAAAGTATGAACTGTGGATTTAACCATAGTGGTATTTCTTCTAGGTTTTTTCAACTGAAGTGATGTGGATTCTCTGGGGAAGGAAAAAATAGCTTTATATTGCCATTTTTATACAGTGTCTCATTAAAACCCTGCCTGGTGCCGGTCCATTGGGAAGTGAATGAAACTGCAGTTAGACAATGTCTTCTAGAGGACTAGTTGGACCCAAAAAAAAGTTCTATGTTACCCTAATAAACCCTAAGAAAGAGCAGTGTTAAAAGGGCCTTTTCTTATTTGACATTCTGTAAGAATCATAGTTCTCATACATTATTATTCCAAGCAAATACAACAAGACAAGAAACAAGGCCTTGTGACATATTGCATACTGTAATGCCACTTTCAAAGGTTTTGAAAGTGGTTAATTGATTGTCTCTTAAAGTGCATACCGGTACTTGTCAACACATCATTGAGGAGATTATTATCACACTAATCTGGGCTACTGTGCAGCTTTAACATAAAGAACTGTGCAGATGTACAATGAGACAAACAGAATGTGCTACTCAATCATTCTAGATGTTATTTTCTACAACCGAAAACTATCATTTTCATTCAAGCACCTACTGGGTGATACTGATGGCCTTGTGTCTGCGTAAATTGACACTGCACGCACGCATGCACGCACGCACGCACACACACATACACACATACACACAAACAAACAAACACAATCAAATGGTTATATCAGTGGCAGAGCGTATCATAACCCATAACCCAAAATGAAATACCTTCTGGCTGTGATATTATGAAAGGCCTTAATAATATGGCTAATGTGTAAGTGCTGCACGTGTGCACACTCACGTGCGGACGCACATTTGAGGCTGTACACATAAACAGACTGATTCAGGTGACTGGTGAAGAAATGTTCCATTAAGCTTATTTGTCAACTCCACTGGTTGCATTTCTCTCTCTCTCTCTCTCTCTCTCTCTCTCTCTCTCTCTCTCTCTCTCTCTCTCTCTCTCTCTCTCTCTCTCTCTCTCTCGCACCATCTTTCTCACACATGCATTTATCCCAGCTGACTGTCAGATCCTATTGGTCTCATTTCCTCGACCTTCCTCCTGGCAGTTCAACAGGTACCTTGTTCTGGAGTTCAGAGAAGCAGAAGAGCCGTGGCAACACGTTTCTGTAGATGGAAATAGAGCGGACTGAATTTGAAATGGAGCTGAAAGATGAATAGAGAGTAGGAGGAGAGACTGGGGAAACACAGACCATCGCAGACCATACTATATGGAGGGCATTGCAACTCGCGTTTCAAGCTTGTAGATCTGCTACATTTGGTGCTGTAGTATGATCAAGTAGGGCATTCATTTACAAAACAAAAACACAAAAAGTAAAAACTGTTTCGGCCTGGTTCCGGCGAGCCGCCCCATGTCCGAAACGGTTGAGAAATGACAGAGTTACCGTGTCGGGGAATTAGCTCACAAGTAATAGTGTAGTATTTTCCCTCCCTCCCTTCCTCCCTCCCTCTCTGTCGCTCCACATTGTAATTAGCACAACAGTGCAACACACTCTCTCTCTGTTTCTAGCTCAGCAGTGTCACTTTTGCACCTGTTGGTAGCACAGACAGACAGACAGACAGACAGACAGAGTGTGTCAGCCTGGGCACACTGTCGCGCGCAGACGGTCAGAAGAACCTGAAGCCCTTCTTCTTCGTGGGGTTTTTAGACAGCTGGTGGATGGAAAAGAAGCTCCACCTCCGCGGCTGACTGACGCGACGGACAGCTTCCCGGACGCGCTCTCCTCCGCGTCAGTCGGGCGCAGAGGTGGAGCTTCTTTTCCATCCACCAGCTGTCTAAAAACTGTGCGCAGCCGAAAACGTGCGCGACCACGCGCGACAGTCTGCCTGCGGGGAGACAGACAGACAGACAGACAGTGCTGATCCTTGAAGTGGTTGCACCACTTAAACATTTTAACGATTGAACCTACAGTATGAAACATCAAAACTGACGTGCATCGAAATTTCCGACAGGCTGTTTGCAAATAGAGTAAATGTCACCCAAAGAGCCTTCTTCTATCTGTCTGGTGACCCTTTTTTAAGTGGTTAAAAATGTAAGTGTTCATTGTCTGTGAAGCTTCAAAGGAAGGACAAAGATAGAGGGGCAGATATGAGGAGTTAGCGAAGACCAAAAGACATAGGAAATAATTGACATAGACATAAAGAATGAGACATAAGAACAGGGGGGGAGTGGTAGGAAAGGGAAACAATTGTCTGTTAGGTTGAGTGTGAGAGCAAAGAGGAGGAAGAAAGGGCATGGGCAGGTGTGTAGAGTCAAAGAGCAGTGAGATGAAGGCAGTGAGAGACAAGCAGAGAGACGAGGGGAACGACACACTAAAAGAGGGTTTATGTCACTGTCTTATCAGTGGAAGTCCATCCTCTACAGAGGAGCTAATAATATAACTGTCTCACACACACACACGCGCGCACGCACATACAATTACACACTGCTAGACAGGGACACATAAAGTGACAGGCTGACTGAATCATGGCGTGCGTGTGAATGTGTGTGGATGTGTGTGTGTGTGGTGTGTGTGTGTGCGTGTGTTCGTCTAGAGAAAAGCTAATAATGTTGCTTGTCTGTCAGAGCAACAAGGACATAGAGATAAAGATATATTCACACAGTAAAGGTCATTACACAACGCGATATATTTGTGCATATAATTCGCATTTAAAAAAAAACAGTCCATGCAAGCTTCCACATCAGTGGCGAAAATGCGACCGTTTTCGCTCTTTATTTGTTCGCTCTGGTGTCGTATTTTGCAGAGATTCGCAGGCGAACTGCAACATGCAATATTTCGCATTTATCAGATCGCTTATTCGCATCGCGTCGCTAATTCGCCAGTGTGTAATGACCTTAATAGACAGTCACGCACGCAGAAATGTAGAGACCCCCGCCTACTGATGGTCTGGGGATGGCCACTATGTCGTCTGCTTTGAAAACCAATCATATCATTGCGCTGAAGGAGCTTGACTGACGTTTTGTTTCAACCCAGTTTTATCAAGGAATGCTGAGAGAAGTGCACAGACTATGCACACACACACACACACACACACACACACACACACACGTCGTCTAACAACTAACGCCACGTGTCTATGTCGCAGTGCGATCCGAGTGTAGACGCAAACACTTTGTCTTTGCCCACTGACCGCGTTTTCCGTGCTGGGCAGTGTTGTTCTGTGGTGTTGTTGTTACTCCGTGAATGTTCTGCTGTCCGTGTATTTTGTCGTGGCCATCGCATCATGGAAAGGGAAACCACGGAGCTGGGTTGAAACGGATATATATATAAGAAAGCTAGATGACTCGCCCACGCTGCTGGCCAATGGAGAGCGACGTCGTTACGTGGCGGCCATCTTAATTCGGGTCAGCATAACATTGTGTCTATGGGGCATGTAGTTTTTAAATAAACACACCTTACTCCATTTTCAACTGATTTGATTGAACGGTTTGGTCAGAGACGTCCGCATACTTATATGCTTTTATATGACGTTCATATAAAAAAATAATATGAAGCCGATAAGCATCCTGAAACATATATAGCTACATTGATAAAGTTTGTAATAAATCAACCCGTTTGTAAATCCGTCAAGATTTGAGTGAGTTATGACTGTTTTAGTTTGAGCTGCCATAGAACATACTGTACTGTAGCCCTGAAGCAAGATGGCCGCTGGGTGAACTACGTCAGAGACTCTGCCTTGAGCCATCTAGCCTTTATATATGTCTATGGGTTGAGAACGCAGGGGTAGGGTCGGTGATGTATCACGGTCACAGAGCACGGGCGGCGCTTCCACATGCTCCACAGTTTGACTTGCCCAACTCAACTACCGTATGGCGCTCACAACTTGTTACCGTCTCTCTTGTGGATTGTATTCATTATTTTACCAGGAGGGGGGCCCTGGACCACTTTCAAAACTTGCGGTACAGGCCACCAAAAATAATAATTCATTCCCGTCTGTCCACCTCCCCACCTGCTGATCCGTCCATCCATTTCCCTTCCTTCTATCACTTCATCCGTCTAGCCATTCAACCATCCTTCCATAGCACCTTCTCTTTATTCATCCATCCATCATCATAGATACATGTTCCCCTCCATCTCTCCTCTCATTCATCACTCCATCTATCCAATCCCTTCCTCTGACCATTCATCCGTGGCTTCATGTTAGTGGATTGTGTCGCTCATTTGAAGCGTCCTAATCAAAAAATCTCAGTCGTGCATGTTTCTGGATCTGTCTGATATACGGTAGTCTCACATTTGAATTACCTAATTTAACGAGATGCTCAAATAGTGCAACTTGTGTGTGCGTGTGATGAATGATAAAAGGAGAGAGAAGGGGGAGATATAAAGCGTCCTCTGAAAGTCACCACTTATTGTTCAGTGATACGTCTTCATTTTGATCGACTCGACGACTCATTACGTTCACACAAAAATACGTTGCCCACATCAACCCGGAGCATTTTTTCATGTTTTCATTGTTTCATGTTTTTGTTTACAGTTTACATTTATAATTCACAATTTAGTCATTTAGCAGACACTGTCTGTAAATTAATGCCCCATTCATCATACAATTATGAGTGTCGCACAAAAGTAGTGAAATTAGCAGATCTAAAAGCTCACAACACATCGTGGTGTGATGCGTTGTGAGGTTATAGATTTTCACTATTTTAATTGTTTATTAATTTAATAATGATAAAACATGAACGTTTTGGGCATACAAAACAAGTGAGACGAATTGCACTTCATGCACACTCTCATGCTCACCCCACCTCACCTTCGGTGGAATATAAGGTGGGGTGCGGTGTGTGTTGCTCTGCCTTCTGAAGGACTAAATGTTTCCGTTTGGCTTTTGATTTAGACGTCCAATGTACTGTGCAGTAAGTAAACACACATAACAGTGAGTGAATTGCTGATATGCATCAAACACTTCTACTGTACATCACAGAGATTGGTTTCTATGACGGCTCCCTTGGCAATGTTGTTCACTGCTCTCTCTCGCTCTCTCTCTCTCTCTCTCCACCCCCCCCCCCCCCCCTGCTCCCAGGCGTGGGTATGGCCAGCATGAGGTAAGACTCCTCTTAGATTGGAGTTGGACGGTGCCTTTGCATGTGTTTTCTACATTTATTTTCTTTTACATTTTGTCTTTGAACAGTTGATTTTCTGTTCTTGTTTCTGGTACTAAAATACCGCAGCTTCCTCTTCAGGGCATGCATGGGGTCGACACATTCTATATGGTCAATATTCTTCATTCAGTGTGACGTCATGAAGGATCATGTGCAGTAGCACAGTGGTTTTTATGACGTCATGAAGGATCATGTGCAGTAGCACAGTGGTTTTCAAACCTGTGTGGCTGCATGTCTCATCAAACAATACTGACGTTTTGGTCAAATGCTTTGAATTAACCTTTCAGTAATTCAACCATGGTTGAATAATTTTTAACCAAACAAATTTATCATGGTATTCATGTCATTCTTTTTTCTTTCAAAATCTTGAACCTTGATATACCGGTAGTTTTCATTGTGATACCAATGAATAATACAGATGAATAGGAGCTTACAGTATAGCCTACTGAAAGTGCTGAAAGGCTGGCTGCTGTGTTCAGTGGTCAGATGGTGGGCTGACTGTGAATACTATTCCCGTGGACCCTGGTCCAAAAAAGGTTGTGAACGACTGCAGTAGTAGTACTATACTGTAGGGTCTGACATCATGAGGGTAACATTTAATGAACTGTGAGTCAAATGCCTGAAAACATCTGAAAGGTTTCTTTCAAACACAGCTATTATGTTCATTTTGAAAGGAAGCAAATGTATGAAAGAGCACGCAGCACGTCAAGTTTGCCAGTAATTTGCACTGACTTTATAACTGTGGACTTCAATGACATCTAAGTGAATCATTTAAAAGAGAGAACTTTTCAACTCTCTATCTCTCTCTCTCTCTCTCTCTCTCTGTGTGTCTTTCATCATCTGTCATTCCCCATATTTGTCTCTCTGGCAGACACAGCAACTTCTCAGACCTTCTCTCCTTAGACCAGAGGTACTCTCCCTCTCTGTCTCTGCTTGCCTTAACACTTCTCTAGGCACTAGAGGACTGTGTGCACTGTGTGAGCATGCATGTGTGTAGGGCTGGGGCAGAATGTGTAAACACAGTATAATGGGTTTATGCTTAGTAATTTGTGTGTGTGTGCGCGTGTGCGTGCGCGTGCCAACGGTGTCATTGCTAACATCTGTCTGTAAATCTAACAGGAGCTGTCGATGGAGTCGGGCATCGACCCCGGCCAGGATTACTACACACAAGATTACTACAACTATGAACACGGGTTAGTCTGCTTACTTACGCCTGTGTGTGCTGGTGTGTGCGTGCGTGCGTGCGTGCGTGCGTGCGTGCGTGCATGAGGCTGTTGTCTGAGTGCCAGCATGTGCGTGTGTGTGCATACTGTCTTGTCTGTGTACACACATGCCGAGATTTATGTCTGCTTATTATTTTATTTGAGATGTAATGTTTTTGGGTTCTCTTATCTAATCCCAAAGCTAGTCTGTAAACACAGTAATGATGAACCAAATGGACCCGTAACATGCAGGTTTTTTCAGTGTTCAATGTACAGTAACTGTGTATGCATTATCAGTGTTGTGAGAGAGAGACAATTCTTCCTTTCAACTTCCCTCAGAGTGAGAGAGGAAGGTCATTTCAGTTCTTAGGGTCCACAAGCACCGGCTGAGGGTCTGCCACAGTTGCTCTGCAACTTTTATTTTAGATGTACACCAGATGATGTGAATTACATATTTGTGAGTGTATTGCCCTTCTGAATGGATATAGGGAAAACGCTGAGCATGACTACAGTATATTGGTTGCATATTATGTATGTTCCCTCAGCACTACGCTCATTCTGTAGCTCCGAGATGAGGTCACACCCTGGGCCCCTCCCACCGCGGTTCAGAAACGGCGCATGCTTCCCTTTTCACTTCTTACCCTTTTCTGCACAATGAATCCAAAAAGTGAAGGGCGAAAAAAGTGTTACACTAATTCAAACTTAGCCCCGGCCGAGAAAATCCAAGTTTAAACGGTTACACAAGCGTTACAGCGGTTGTTTAGTCAGCCGCTTCCATGTTTATCAAGGAAGTCGTGCGTGTGCGCGTGCATGTCGAGTGAACTGAAGTCAGTTGGAAATGTAATTCTACTTTCGACCAGGGGAGGCGCCGGGGAGGCGCTAAAGCTTTTCAACTTCCTTGAAAAACATGCTAAACAACCACTGTAACGCTCGTGTAACCGTTTAAACTTGGATTGTCTTGGCCGGGGCTAAGTTTGAATTAGTTTAAACCTTTTTAGCCCTTCACTTTTTGGATTCATTGTGCAGAAAAGGATAAGATCCTTGTGGAAACATGCGCCGTTTCTGAACGGCGGTGGGAGGGGCCCAGGGTGTGACCTCATCTCAGAGCTACAGAATGAGCGTAGGGAGAGGGCACATATGGGGCTACATGCATTCTGTACACCATCACATCATTTATTAGGCAGTATGCCTTGGTGATCAAGGCTGAACAAACTCATGAGTCAGATTCAAACCCATCCCAGGATGTTGCGAAGTCACATGAAAGGGAAAGTCACAGTCTCAGCATTGGGCCAAGTAGGCTCTAATGCAGCCTATCGGTGAGTCACACAGCCTCCAAAGACAAATCACAGCAGTGTAAGAGAGACAGAGACAGAGACAGAGAGAGAGAGAGAGAGAGAGAGAGAGAGAGAGAGAGAGAGAGAGAGACAGAGAGAGAGAGAGAGAGAGAGAGAGAGAGAGACAGAGACAGAGAGAGAGAGAGAGAGAGAGAGAGAGAGAGAGAGAGAGAGACAGAGAGAGAGAGAGAGAGAGAGAGAGAGAGAGACAGAGAGAGAGAGAGAGAGAGAGAGAGACAGAGAGAGAGAGACAGAGACAGAGACAGAGACAGAGAGAGACAGAGACAGAGAGAGCACCTACTCTGCCATCAGTGATGCATTGTGTAATTTTAATAGTTCTGTCTCCCTCTCATCTCATCCTTGTATCTGTCTTTCACGCATGCATGCATGCACGGGATTGCACACACACACACACACACACACGCACGCACGCACGCACGCACACACGCGCACGCACGCACGCACGCGCACGCACGCACGCACACACACACACACACACACACACACACACACACACACACACACACACGCACACACATACTGAAGGCAACGACAGCAACGATATTGAAAAGGTTGTTTTTGGGTTGAATGGGAACATGTTCAGCAGCCCTTGTCACATTGGAAGCCAAACAGAGTGCAGGTAATGTCTCAATGTCCATCAGGAACAGGCCCATGGCCCATTTTGGTGCCAAGTCTGCCAACCCACAGTTTAAGAGATTATGTTTGAGGCGTATGCTCAGCGTGGCTAATTAATAATATACCTTATATGTAAGTTTGAGTCCTGGCCTAGGGAAACACCATGTGCACTTACAATACAGTATCTTTTGGGTCTTGAGCTGTTTCGGAGCCCCGTACATTAGTTGCACTGCACTGCCCTCTGCCGGTGAATCCAAGAGAGGCAGCGAGAGCAGACAGATTAGAATTTCCGAGTCTTGTATGTCAGAAAGAATCTCAATTTGAACACCCATGTCTCATTCCAACGCCAATGTTTTATTCATCAACGTTCTCTCCCTTCTTCATACACCCTTCTTTCCGCCTGCAGCTACGACCTTCCTGAGTACGGCAGCCGTAGGAAGCTGATCTCTCCTGCAGGCCTGTATGATGAATATGGAGAGGTGGTGGTGGACGACGACGGCAGTTATTACTACAGTCCACAGGACTCAGAGGGAGAGGTAAACACTATCAACACACACACACACACACACAAACACACACACACACACGCACACGCACGCACGCACGCACGCACGCACGCACACACACACACACACACACACACACACACACACACACACACACACACACACACACACACACACACACACAGCAGTAGAATACAATCATGAAGCTTCACTGAATAAGTGTGTGTGCAGTGGTGGATGAAGGACTTAAGTGAAATAGCAATACCACCGTGTAAAAACAGATACTCTTTTACAAATAGAATAAATAGATAAATAAAAAACAAAGTCATTAAAATGTTGACATATTATTGCTTATAGCAGCTTTAAGGTCTATTTTATACTTTGGCTATACAAAAATAGCCAATCTAGAAGCTCACAGTGTAGCGTTGTCAGCTTGTAGATCAGCTATTTTCAAATAAGACAAGATATTTGATTAATAACTTTTTAATCATATCAATCTGCAAAGTAACTATAATAACTAAATCTGTCAAATAAATAAAGATGTAGTGGAGTAGAAGTAATTAGAAAATAGCAGATCCACAAGCTCGGGCTTGTATATCTCTTGTATTAGTAATAGTAAACTTAGTATTAGTAGTAATAAGTAATTATTATAGTAAATATTATATTATTTATTAATGACATAGTAAAATGTTGAAAATGAGTGGAATGCCCCTTTAAGTACAGTATAGGCTACTTATGTATTTTTAGTTACTTTCCACCACTGATGAAAAAGGATACCATGTTGCTGTTGTTGAATAATCAGAGGAGAAACACACATGAGAATTAATCACAGATCGCCATGAGACATGATTATCAATAGGCATGCATTGTGCGTGCGTGCGTGCATGCGTGTGTGCGTGCGTATGTGCGACCGTGCGTGCATGCCTATTTATTGTATTGCATTTTGCAGTTGTGTTATTTCATGTTTGCGATACTTCACATATGTCATGTTTGCATATTTATCCTATACATATATTATTGACATGGCTTTGGAATAATATCACCATGACAACAGGTACTGGGTCACGGGAGGAGACCAGTTCGGGGGGGCAGAGGTATGTCCCACCATGCCAACCTCCAACCCCCACATCCGCCCTCTCGTGGTGCCCCCACCAAGACCCCCAGAGCCCCTACAACAGATCATGACAAGAAGCTAAAACTAAACGGTGGTACGACAACTAAAACAGAGCCCCAGGCCCAGGGTTCCAGAGCTGCCTCCGCACTCAGTGCTGTGAGGAAGCTGAGTTCTCTGTTCTCTTCTGGGAGTAAACCAGGCACACAGCCCCCTACTGTCCACCCACCCTGGAATAAAAGCAGAGTAGGACCGATGGAGGACAAGAATGGGGTGACTAAAGAAGAATTAGGGATTGAGAAAGGAGCAGGAGATAGTATAGGAGGAAAAGGAGGGACAGCAGACACTGACAGGGTTGGAGAAGTTGGAGAGAATACACTTAAAGGAAGGGACGATACAGGAGGAATAGGATGTGAGACGAGGGGAATAAGTGAGCGAGAAATTGAAACGAGGGGAAGAAGTGAGCAAGAAATTGAAATGAGGGGAAGAAGCGAAAGAAGTGATATGCCGAATGGTGGAGTTACATATGACGGAGGAAGAGACAGAAGAGGCAGAGAGGACAGAGGAGAGCTCCCTGGAGCAGCCGCTTCTCGGCGAGCAGCCACCTCGGACGGCGGTGTCGTCATCGACGGCAGTTACTTCCAGACTTCCTTGGAAGCCAAGAGGCCACTGTCAGGCAAGCAGCGCCTCAGCCAGGCTCTAAGCGTCATCTCCCTCAGCCGAAGGCTCCACGGACCTGCCAGGGTGGGAAACGCAGGAGAGGAGGGATGGAGAGAGGGAGAGAGCTGGGGTCCGGGAGATGAAAACAGACATAGGCATGGATTCATTGGAGACATGACTGTTTCAGCGGCAGTGAGTGACTCAGAGATGGGAAACGGCAGAAAAGACGAATTCAGCAATTCGGAGCAAAGTAGTCCGAGCTCGTCTCTTCAGGGAGAGAGCACAGAGGATTCTGATGAAGAGGCCAAGTCTAAAACGAACTCTGACACAGAAACGGAAAAAATCACGTCTGACTCCGAAACGGAGCAGGAAGATGGGACGTCCGACAGTGGGTCGGACAGCGAGGGGAGTGAGGTTTCGTCTGAAAGTGAGGAAGGAACAGAACGATCAAGAAGGAGGAGCAGTAGTGGCAGTACTAGAAGCAGGAAAAGTAGTAGGAAAAGTAGCAGTGCCAACCTAGAGGAAGATGGCGGTATCACTACCTCAGAAAGCACTGGTTCAGACTCAAAGAGTTCCAGCTATAGAATGTCCAGTTCTAGCTCAGTCAGTGGAAAAGAGCAATCAAGGCCCAAAACTTCTAGACACTCTCGCTCCTCTGGCTCGCAAGAAAGCATGGAGGAAGATAGTGAGGAGGACTCTGAGGAAGAGGAGGGCCTTTCACCCATCACCGAAGATAATGAAGAGGAAGAAGAGAATTCGGAAACTTCAGAGGAGGACGAACCAGATTCAGAAAACAAGTCAGCCGATTGAAATATGGAATGAGGCCTTATTCGCTCCCACCAAGTAAGATCTTCCAGAAAATGCCTGGACTGGGTTTGCAGTTCAGTGGATTTTTCACTGTAACTTCTCTCTCTCTCACTCTCTCTCTCTCTCTCTCTCTCTCTCATTCTCTCAGTGTGATTTACAGAGAAGAGTTTACACGACTCGCATGTCTTCTCTCAGCCTCTTTGAGAACGTACTCCCTCTCCATCATCGTACCTCATTTCTCCCTGCTGTCTTTGTGTCTGTCATAACAATTTTGTTGGTGATCTTACATTTCCATCTGTAGCGTGGCTCTTTGTGTGATAAATATGGGAAGGCTGTCTTGTCATGTCAGCATCTGTCCTTCCCACTGATGATGCAGCTCAATCACTTAAGCCTGGTACAGTACGCTTTGGCGACAATGGAATGTTTTCAAATTAAGACAACTTTTTACCTCTATGCTCTGACTTTACTTTGTTCCACTGTTGTATTCTTCTTATTTCTTTTCATTAGTCAGTTATTGTATTTGTATTTCACTCTTTGATTTTGTTTTGTTACAGTGCTTCATTTTTCAGGGTTCTCTTTTCGGAGTAAAATTGTGGAATGGTTGAAATGATTGTTAAACACTTTATGCTTTGGCTATTTAAAAATGCCTGATCTACAAGCTTTACATCACATGTTATTGAAAACATTTTGGGGAAAACTTGAAACAGTTTTGAAAACATTTTAAAACCAGTGAACATCTACTTTGTCCTGTACTGTAGGCTACGTTAGTCTGGTGCATGATGGATGGGTGATACATAGAGGCGCTGTGACCTCCGCAAATATTGTATTTCACTTTTTCGCTGCTATCTACGTTTATAAACGTAGCTAAGCTATCGGTACCTACTTGTGCTAACTATGCGTACATTATAACAGGATTTTCAAAGTGCAGTATCTCAAAAGGTTCGAGCGCTGTCCATGGTGAGCCGTCGCGCATCCGACGATCGTAAATAATTTGTGAGTTTGTATCGCTTCGCTGAGCACATGTAACTGGTTGTAATGATAGCTAAGGGGTCTGAGCTAATGTGACTGATCATAACAAAAGCCCCCACCTCTCTGAATAACCCGGAAAGGAAACAAGGACCTAGAGTTAGAGCAGACGGGTGGCATTCCTTAGGTGTGCGTATGCTGCTGCCACCTAGCGGCAGCGAAAAAGTAATTTGTGAATATTAGCCATGTGGTGTGGTGTAATGCTGCTGGCAAAGCACATGTTTTATGTCAGGGGGAAAACTAGCAAGAAGACTGTTGCACTGATTGCACTATGTGTGTTTCCCAAACAGTGGCCCATTTGTGGTTCACCAACCAACCGACCAATTTTATTTCCCTACATTTAAAAAAATGTATAGTCTCTGCATTGCGAGCTTGTAGATCTGCTATTTTCTGTTTGCATCCCGGGCAAACGTTTAATCTCGCTTTTGGGTCTCGACTTGAATAGTTGTGGAACCACTGATTTAGTGTGTGCTGTGCAATATTGGCAATTAAGCTAAAACACTTCTTGTTTAGAGATTAGGTGTATGCTAATGATATAGATGCAGTAATGGTCACAACAATCCAGTCATCTCTGTGTGTGTGTGTGTGTGTGTGTGTGTGTGTGTGTGTGTGTGTGTGTGTGTGTGTGTGTGTGTGTGTGTGTGTGTGTGTGTGTGTGTGTGTGTGTGTGTGTGTGTGTGTGTGTGTGTGTGTGTGCGTGTGCGTGTGCGAGCATGTGCGCGTGCACGTGTGTGCCCTTCCTTCCCTCCAGTATGGCAATAGGAAGCGTCGGATCAAGCTGGTGTTGGACCGCGAGTATGAGACCAGCTCCACGGGCGAGGAGAGCGCAGCAGAGGGCCAGCGGAACCGCTTGTCCTCCAACCTCAACAGCCACAGTAATACCAACGGCAGCATCTACGTGGCCCAGAACGGCTCCATCATCCGGACCCGGCGCTCGGCGACCGGCACAGCTCCCACGCACGCGCACACCACCAACAACAACCTCAAACTCAACTCCCCCATCCTTAGCTCACGGCTGGCCAAGCAGTTTAAGAAACTTGACAAAATGGCTGCCACGCAAGAAGAATGTATCCCCCTGAACAACCCTAAAGCGGCCACGGTCGGCGGCCACAACAGTCTGCGTAGCTTCAAAGGCTTCGGGATGACAGCATCCGTGACCGCCACCTCCTCCTTTTCCAACACGGACAACAACAAGACACTGAACACACTCAATACTCGGCCCTCCAGTGTCTCTTTAGGTTCGAGCAGCACCAATAACACGGGCCTCGAAAGCATAGCGTCCAAATCGAACCTGCTAAAAGCTGCACAGAGCAACATGGAGCAGGCACAGGACACACCGGAGCGAGAGAGTGGGGAGGAGGAGAGAGAGCTAGAGGAGGAAGAGGAGGAGAGAGAGGCGATAGTGGATGACAGCAGCGGTGATGCTGGAATTGTTGTAAACGAACCCACGGAATGTCCGACTCCTAGCGACAGAACCCAGTCGGATGAGGAAGAACTGTGGATGGGCCCGTGGAACAGCCTGCACATACCCATGACCAAACTCTGAGGGAAATACATTCCATTGTGTTTGATCCTAGAGATCCAAGATTTTAGCAGTAAGACTCATTCATTTGGGACTAAGTAGGGATGCTCCAATCAGTCAAAAAGCTCAAAGTGAGGTGCAGGGACCCCCAGGTCAGGTGTCCTTGAGGTGGTTCCAGGGGGTCCTCAGCAAAATGAGGAACAGTTTAAACACTTGTAGGTCACACCCAGATTTGACCCTTGTTTTTGTCACAATAGTGATGCAATATTCCAATATTTTATGAATCAAAGTAAATATAGGAGACCAAGTTTTATAAACTCCAAAACAACTGCAGATTAATTGAGGTTATAAGTGAATGTTTTAAAGGGATATTTCACTTTAAAAAAAAGAAAAAGAAAAAAAGGATAGTAAGTATTAAAAAAAAGAATAATGAAATAAATCATGGTCCCCTCACTCTTTAGAAGAACATTCTAATGCGTGAGGTGAAAAAGTTAAACATCCCTTAAATATAGTTTTGCTTGGCCTCCTATTTACTTCAATTCATTATATTGGAATATTGGATCAGGAATAAGACTAAAACAATCTCCATGAATTCAATGCTTCATGGGTGAGCTATCCCTTTAAGCTCTATTTAAAAAAAATTATCAAAGATTTTGACAAACTTGATAAATCTTCTCCGTAAGGCGTGATTCATACTCCTATTTTAGAGCTGAATAAAAGTCAGTTCGGCTCTGTAGAGCCTACAATGTGACGTCATTTGAGGTTCGGGGGGGCGGGTACTGTCCTAAAGTCGTCTCTTCGGTGCTACTGAAAATGTCTGACGAGCCGAAATCATTTCGGCACTACAGCGGTAAAAAAAAGAGTATGAATCGGCCCCTAGACTATAAAAGGTCAGGTCTATAATGCGTTATAACCACATTTATAATGCATTATAATGCACTCATAAGGCATTATTACTGACTTATCACTTATAATATATAATGTACAAGTTCTGTTCATAATGCATTATAAACTCAGTGGAACAGCAAATTATAACTACCAGGTAACGCTTAAAGATTGGGTCTATAATGCATTCTAAGGCACTTATAATGCTTCATAACACTCGCTATAAATGTTTTATGATTATGCATAACAACTTATAACAAAGACACTTTATTGCGACTGTAGGTTGCATTTACTATGAAAACCTGCATCTCCCGTCCGTCAGTTAGTCAGTCACCCCACGCCTCCATATATGGTCATGCCTCATGACATCCTGCCTCGTGACCCCTGGATAACCATACATGGAGAATACTGGATCATCACCTAGATCTGCATATACAGTATGGAGCCGGCCAGTAACTCTACATCTGACCTCAAACCCTTAGATCTCCAAATATGGAGCTGGCCTGTTCTGACATTCCATATGTTGATCCTCTCCCACCCGTCCTTCCTGTTCTGACATTCCATATGTTGATCTGACCTCATCAAACCCTGTACACTCAAGACACGCTCCATATATGGCCTGTACAGAATTAATTCCATATGTTGATCTGACCCCCCATGCCAAAGTGCCAGCAGTCTGCCATTGTAGCGGACCCAGCTGGCCATGAAAAGGTTGAAGACTGAACTGATGATTTTGAAGTTTCTTTATTAAATCAACGTAGAACTGACAAGAGAAAAGGCATACAAATGCATCATAAATCAGATACAATAAACATCCATTATCCAACATCTCATTATCAGTATAACAAAAAAGTTCCAATAAACCACATACTTACATATATCCCATACAATATACTATAGCTTAAAACTACTATATCAAATGCCATATGATCAACCACCACAATAAACCTCAGACAATAAACCACAAGAATAAGACCCAGTCAGACCAAAAAGAGATTCACCTTGTCCCCTTTCCAGCTGGGTGCTAAAGTGGCATGTGCTTCATTGCATGGCGTCCATTTGTTTCATAAAGTTTGGCCGTTAGTCCTTTCCTTAGGCCTTCCTTTCCATAAGCCTTGACCAAACATTCCATAAACACAATTTGTGTACTGGTCCCATAGTGATGCCGTTCTCGCTCCTCTACCACTGAGGCCCTTTTATTGTCTACTTCTGCTATCTGCAGCACCATGCTGGGCGTCGGCAGCACAACAGGTGAACTTGATCAACCTACTCAGTGCCCAAACTGCCCATTGCTGTGCTCCTGGTCTGCAAGACCCAACATGGCAGGAACCCCTGCACAATAAAAGTTTGACCATCCCGGGGTCCGTTACAGCCATCAACCAGGCCCTCAGGGCGTCTTGGTATAAGTTTTGGTAGTTAATTATTATGTGCTGTTTCTCTGAGCTGTTAATTAGTGCATTATGACTAGCATGTATAACTTTGGCTCTAATGAACTGTATAAGTTGTGATACATGATTATAAACATTTATATTGAGTGTTATATAATGTTATATATGTCTTATAATTGCATTTTAGACCATTAACCTTTTAAGTGTAAGTGTACCATCTTCTCTCATGGAGGGCCCTGGCACCAACTTCTTTCCGATAGGGGTCTGTGGCCAAATATGAATCCATTTATGGGTCCTTGACATGGAAATGTTTGAGAACCACTGATCTAAAGCCTCGTTGTGAATCAACCTCTCTCCCCTGTCCAATGAGATGCCATTGTGTTGTATCACATCATTGCAAACAACTTGTTTATGTTTGATTCATAATAGTTGAACCGTGAAGCATTTACAGAGAGTAAAATAAATTAAAAAATGAATAATGACAGCAGACTAATCCACTGGTAACAGATTGGTATTGGCCAATGCTTTTTATTGTACTTGCTGTATGTATTATTTATAGACTTTTGGTACTAGCTCAAACATTCCCAAATGGAGCATCCCCGCAGAATCCATATTACTACTGCTACACTGGACCGTGAACTATACTGAGAGGACTGTTTTCTACTTTGCTAATACATAATGAAGTGAAAAGACAATAGCCCTTTAAATGACTGAAGTTGCTTTGTGGAACTGCACTTTGATTCAGTATGAATAGGCTATTGGCACAGATCCAGTCTTAACATCAATGTGATATCTTGTGTTGTTCCAACTTGCCTTTTTTACGTTATCAAGTTGCTCTGCAACCTTTATCCAAATAAAAGTGGCCAATCAACCAGTTGTTGACAATTAGCTTGAAGAGAGTTTGTCGTTGCACAGTGGATGTCATACTGGTTTTACATGTTTACAGATATTTTTCAACTTTGGCTCTAATATTAGATAGCCCTGATGTAAATTAAAAGATGAGTGTCAAAGTATTTTCATTTAGTGCTTTCTATCGTGTTATTTTTTTTGTTATTTTATGCTCTGTCTGTCTGTCTGTCTGTTTATTTATTACTAAAGCAAAATGAGAATAGATGGACTTCCCCCTAGTCAAAAAGTCCTATAGGATCTTCGAAATGTCCAATAGGATCCTACAGGATTTTGAAATCCTATAGGAATCCTACATCCCATCGTTTTTGTCAAATTGCGGAAATTGCGGAAATTGCGGAAATGGTAATTGCGGAAATTGCAGAAATGGAAATTGGGAAATTGCGGATTTTTTTTCCATTTTTTTCAAATCCTCAAAAATGATGAAAAACGGCGCGCTATAGTATGCCGTACGATATGGGCTATAGCCCATGGTCCAAAATGAAGAGAAACGAGGCTAACTTTTTTTTTCAAAATTTCAAAAACATGGGCTATAACCCATCGTTTTTGTCATTTCGTAATTTTTTTCAAATCCTCAAAAATGATGAAAAACGGCGCGCTATAGTATGCCGTACGATATGGGCTATAGCCCATGGTCCAAAATGATGAGAAACGAGGCTAACTTTTTTTTTCAAAATTTCAAAAAACATGGGCTATAACCCATCGTTTTTGTCATTTCGTCATTTTTTTCAAATCCTCAAAAATGATGAAAAACGGCGCGCTATAGTATGCCGTACGATATGGGCTATAGCCCATGGTCCAAAATGATGAGAAACGAGGCTAACATTTTTTTTCTAAATTTCAAAAAACATGGGCTATAACCCATCGTTTTTGTCATTTCGTCATTTTTTTCAAATCCTCAAAAAAATCAGTGTGTAAAGCAAAGTGTCACAGTTTTGACCAGGATTTGAACCCTGGACATGTGGATCACAAGCACTGCCACTCATCACACTGAGCTAACTGCTGGATACTAGTACAAAGCTTTTTTTGTTTGTTTTCTTCTTCTGAAATCGGTCTTGAACGTAAAGATATGAGTCAGGTTCGAACCGTCACACTTCTACTAGGTATACTACGGATATCATTTGACTTATCCACTGGGCCATTGAGGCACACAAACATGGTGAATTTCTGGGCTGCTTTAAAGTTTTCCTTCTGGAAATCAGTGTGTAAAGCAAAGTGTCACAGTTTTGACCAGGATTTGAACCCTGGACCTGTGGCTCTCAATGACAGCCTCTCATCACAGTGAGCTAACTGCTGGATACTAGTACAAAGCTTTTTTGTTTGTTTTCTTCTTCTGAAATCGGTCTTGAACGTAAAGATATGAGTCAGGTTCGAACCGGCACACTTCTACTAGGTATACTACGGATATCATTTGACTTATCCACTGGGCCATTGAGGCACACAAACATGGTGAATTTCTGGGCTGCTTTAAAGTTGTCCTTCTGGAAATCAGTGTGTAAAGCAAAGTGTCACAGTTTTGACCAGGATTTGAACCCTGGACCTGTGGCTCTCAATGACAGCCTCTCATCACAGTGAGCTAACTGCTGGATACTAGTACAAAGCTTTTTTGTTTGTTTTCTTCTTCTGAAATCGGTCTTGAACGTAAAGATATGAGTCAGGTTCGAACCGGCACACTTCTACTAGGTATACTACGGATATCATTTGACTTATCCACTGGGCCATTGAGGCACACAAACATGGTGAATTTCTGGGCTGCTTTAAAGTTGTCCTTCTGGAAATCAGTGTGTAAAGCAAAGTGTCACAGTTTTGACCAGGATTTGAACCCTGGACCTGTGGCTCTCAATGACAGCCTCTCATCACAGTGAGCTAACTGCTGGATACTAGTACAAGGCTTTTTTGTTTGTTTTCTTCTTCTGAAATCGGTCTTGAACGTAAAGATATGAGTCAGGTTCGAACCGGCACACTTCTACTAGGTATACTACGGATATCATTTGACTTATCCACTGTGCCATTGAGGCACACAAACATGGTGAATTTCTGGGCTGCTTTAAAGTTGTCCTTCTGGAAATCAGTGTGTAAAGCAAAGTGTCACAGGTTTGACCAGGATTTGAACCCTGGACCTGTGGCTCTCAATGACAGCCTCTCATCACAGTGAGCTAACTGCTGGATACTAGTACAAAGCTTTTTTGTTTGTTTTCTTCTTCTGAAATCGGTCTTGAACGTAAAGATATGAGTCAGGTTCGAACCGGCACACTTCTACTAGGTATACTACGGATATCATTTGACTTATCCACTGGGCCATTGAGGCACACAAACATGGTGAATTTCTGGGCTGCTTTAAAGTTGTCCTTCTGGAAATCAGTGTGTAAAGCAAAGTGTCACAGTTTTGACCAGGATTTGAACCCTGGACCTGTGGCTCTCAATGACAGCCTCTCATCACAGTGAGCTAACTGCTGGATACTAGTACAAGGCTTTTTTGTTTGTTTTCTTCTTCTGAAATCGGTCTTGAACGTAAAGATATGAGTCAGGTTCGAACCGGCACACTTCTACTAGGTATACTACGGATATCATTTGACTTATCCACTGTGCCATTGAGGCACACAAACATGGTGAATTTCTGGGCTGCTTTAAAGTTGTCCTTCTGGAAATCAGTGTGTAAAGCAAAGTGTCACAGGTTTGACCAGGATTTGAACCCTGGACCTGTGGCTCTCAATGACAGCCTCTCATCACAGTGAGCTAACTGCTGGATACTAGTACAAAGCTTTTTTGTTTGTTTTCTTCTTCTGAAATCGGTCTTGAACGTAAAGATATGAGTCAGGTTCGAACCGGCACACTTCTACTAGGTATACTACGGATATCATTTGACTTATCCACTGGGCCATTGAGGCACACAAACATGGTGAATTTCTGGGCTGCTTTAAAGTTGTCCTTCTGGAAATCAGTGTGTAAAGCAAAGTGTCACAGTTTTGACCAGGATTTGAACCCTGGACCTGTGGATCACAAGCACTGCTACTCATCACACTGAGCTAACTGCTGGATACTAGTACAAATATTTTTTGTTTGTTTTCTTCTTCTGAAATCGGTCTTGAACGTAAAGATATGAGACAGGTTCGAACCGGCACACTTCTACTAGGTATACTACGGATATCATTTGACTTATCCACTGGGCCATTGAGGCACACAAACATGGTGAATTTTGGTTGGTGAATCTGGTTACTACAACACAGCTTTTCTGTGCTAGTTGATGTTAGTGTGGAATGCAAAGTGTCAGTAAAGAATGGGGTGGGATTGGCCCCTTTATTTTTTTGTTTGAACCTGAGTGGGCTTTGAACCCACCATCTCCCGATCATGTGGCAGCATTCTAACACACTGAGCCACTGGCTCCAGACAATTCACACTTATTTTTTGTTTCTTTTGTTCTTCTGTAAACTCATAAAGTTTTTCACTCCGTGAGATCAGCCAAAGAGTCGAAGGGTTTTCTGTACCTCATTTGAACTGCCTAAATCCAGGATTGAAACAGGGACCGACCTTTAAATCTTCAGCAGGTTCGAACTTGATGCAGTTGAGAATGTCTGACTTAACCCACCTTTCAGAATATAGAGGTTCTTTAGGAGGTTAAAAAACAATGCACACTTTCGACACAGTAAAATGTGGGTGTTATGGCAAAATAAACTAGAACTGCACCCTATCGAGTGCCTACTTGCTTGTTGCACACAAGTAGGCCTACTAGTACGGACATTTATACAATATTTAGCTCACTCTAACATCAAGGATGTTTTTCCAAGTTTGTATGTGTATTACAAAGAGCAGGGCCTTTAGTTATTATTTTTTCATTTTGCATCTTTGCAAGGTTGTACCTTTGTAGGTTTGTCTCTAATGTATAAGCAAAGTTGTAGCAGCGGTTAAGACACAGGCTTCGCAAACAGAAGGTTCTAGGTTCAAGCCCAGCAAGGGGCTTTTTACAACCGTTATCTTAGTCTTACCCAATATGTCACTCCTAATGAAGAGTGTGATTTGTTGTTTCAGTTTTTATATTGACTCATTTTTTAACCTACAACATTCGGTTTATACATCCTTGTCTTTATGTTTATGCCACAAAGGCATGTGAGATGCATGGTGCAGAGTTCTGTCTCCATGCGACGATGGGTTATAGCCCATGTTTTTTGATTTTTTTTAGTTATCCTCGTTTCTCATCATTTTGGACCATGGGCTATAGCCCATATCGTACGGCATACTATAGCACGCCGTTTTTCATCATTTTTGAGGATTTGAAAAAAATGAAAAAATAAAAACGATGGGTTATAGCCCATGTTTTTTGAAATTTTGGAAAAAAAAGTTAGCCTCGTTTCTCATCATTTTGGACCATGGGCTATAGCCCATATCGTACGGCATACTATAGCGCGCCGTTTTTCATCATTTTTGAGGATTTGAAAAAAATGACGAAATGACAAAAACGATGGGTTATAGCCCATGTTTTTGAAATTTTGAAAAAAAAAGTTAGCCTCGTTTCTCATCATTTTGGACCATGGGCTATAGCCCATATCGTACGGCATACTATAGCGCGCCGTGTTTCATCATTTTTGAGGATTTGAAAAAAATGACAAAATGACAAAAACGATGGGTTATAGCCCATGTTTTTTGAAATTTTGAAAAAAAAAGTTAGCCTCGTTTCTCATCATTTTGGACCATGGGCTATAGCCCATATCGTACGGCATACTATAGCGCGCCGTTTTTCATCATTTTTGAGGATTTAAAAAAAATGACGAAATGACAAAAACGATGGGTTATAGCCCATGTTTTTGAAATTTTGAAAAAGAAAGTTAGCCTCGTTTCTCATCATTTTGGACCATGGGCTATAGCCCAATATCGTACGGCCTACTATAGCGCGCCGTTTTTCATCATTTTTGAGGATTTGAAAAAAATGACGAAATGACAAAAACAATGGGTTATAGCCCATGTTTTTTGAAATTTTGAAAAAAAAGGTTAGCCTCGTTTCTCATCATTTTGGACCGTGGGCTATAGCCCATATCGTACGGCATAATATAGCGCGCCGTTTTTCATCATTTTTGAGGATTTGAAAAAAATGACGAAATGACAAAAACGATGGGTTATAGCCCATGTTTTTTGAAATTTTGAAAAAAAAGGTTAGCCTCGTTTCTCATCATTTTGGACCATGGGCTATAGCCCATATCGTACGGCATACTATAGCGCGCAGTTTTTCATCATTTTTGAGGATTTGAAAAAAATGACGAAATGACAAAAACGATGGGTTATAGCCCATGTTTTTTGAAATTTAAAAAAAAAAGTTAGCCTCGTTTCTCATCATTTTGGACCATGGGCTATAGCCCATATCGTACGGCCTACTATAGCGCGCCGTTTTTCATCATTTTTGAAGATTTGAAAAAAATGACGAAATGACAAAAACAATGGGTTATAGCCCATGTTTTTTGAAATTTTGAAAAAAAAATTACCCTCGTTTCTCATCATTTTGGACCGTGGGCTATAGCCCATATCGTACGGCATACTATAGCGCGCAGTTTTTCATCATTTTTGAGGATTTGAAAAAAATGACGAAATGACAAAAACAATGGGTTATAGCCCATGTTTTTTGAAATTTTGAAAAAAAAATTACCCTCGTTTTTCATCATTTTGGACCATGGGCTATAGCCCATATCGTACGGCATGCAATAGCACGCCGTTTTTCAACATTTTTGAGGATTTGAAAAAAAAATAAAAAAAACGATGGGTTATAGCCTTTTTGAATCCTTGTTTTTTCATCATTTTTGACCATCCCACTGAGCAATAGCCGGCTATTAGACGTGTGTCTAAAAATGGGATAAAAAACGTCAATTTTTTTTTTTCTAAAAGTCTAAAAATAGACGTCTAAAACACGTCTAAAAATACGTGTTTTAGACGTCTATTTTTAGACTTTTAGAAAAGAAAATTACCCTCGTTTTTCATCATTTTGGACCATGGGCTATAGCCCGTATCGTACGTCATACTATAGCACGCCGTTTTTCATCATTTATGAGGATTTTAAAAAAATGACGAAATGACAAAAACGATGGGTTATAGCCCATGTTTTTTGAAATTTTGAAAAAAAAAGTTAGCCTCGTTTCTCATCATTTTGGACCATGGGCTATAGCCCATATCGTACGGCCTACTATAGCGCGCCGTTTTTCATCATTTTTGAAGATTTAAAAAAAATGACGAAATGACAAAAACAATGGGTTATAGCCCATGTTTTTTGAAATTTTGAAAAAAAAGGTTAGCCTCGTTTCTCATCATTTTGGACCGTGGGCTATAGCCCATATCGTACGGCATACTATAGCGCGCCGTTTTTCATCATTTTTGAGGATTTGAAAAAAATGACGAAATGACAAAAACGATGGGTTATAGCCCATGTTTTTTGAAATTTTGAAAAAAAAAGTTAGCCTCGTTTCTCATCATTTTGGACCATGGGCTATAGCCCATATCGTACGGCCTACTATAGAGCGGCGTTTTTCATCATTTTTGAAGATTTGAAAAAAATGACGAAATGACAAAAACAATGGGTTATAGCCCATGTTTTTTGAAATTTTGAAAAAAAAATTACCCTCGTTTCTCATCATTTTGGACCGTGGGCTATAGCCCATATCGTACGGCATACTATAGCGCGCAGTTTTTCATCATTTATGAGGATTTTTAAAAAATGACGAAATGACAAAAACAATGGGTTATAGCCCATGTTTTTTGAAATTTTGAAAAAAAAAGTTAGCCTCGTTTCTCATCATTTTGGACCGTGGGCTATAGCCCATATCGTACGGCATACTATAGCGCGCCGTTTTTCATCATTTTTGAGGATTTGAAAAAAATGACGAAATGACAAAAACGAGGGGTTATAGCCCATGTTTTTTGAAATTTTGAAAAAAAAAGTTAGCCTCGTTTCTCATCATTTTGGACCATGGGCTATAGCCCATATCGTACGGCCTACTATAGCGCGCCGTTTTTCATCATTTTTGAAGATTTGAAAAAAATGACGAAATGACAAAAACGATGGGTTATAGCCCATGTTTTTTGAAATTTTGAAAAAAAAAGTTAGCCTCGTTTCTCATCATTTTGGACCATGGGCTATAGCCCATATCGTACGGCCTACTATAGCGCGCCGTTTTTCATCATTTTTGAAGATTTAAAAAAAATGACGAAATGACAAAAACAATGGGTTATAGCCCATGTTTTTTGAAATTTTGAAAAAAAAGGTTAGCCTCGTTTCTCATCATTTTGGACCGTGGGCTATAGCCCATATCGTACGGCATACTATAGCGCGCCGTTTTTCATCATTTTTGAGGATTTGAAAAAAATGACGAAATGACAAAAACGATGGGTTATAGCCCATGTTTTTTGAAATTTTGAAAAAAAAAGTTAGCCTCGTTTCTCATCATTTTGGACCGTGGGCTATAGCCCATATCGTACGGCATACTATAGCGCGCAGTTTTTCATCATTTTTGAGGATTTGAAAAAAATGACGAAATGACAAAAACGATGGGTTATAGCCCATGTTTTTTGAAATTTTGAAAAAAAAAGTTAGCCTCGTTTCTCATCATTTTGGACCATGGGCTATAGCCCATATCGTACGGCCTACTATAGCGCGCCGTTTTTCATCATTTTTGAAGATTTGAAAAAAATGACGAAATGACAAAAACAATGGGTTATAGCCCATGTTTTTTGAAATTTAAAAAAAAAAAGTTAGCCTCGTTTCTCATCATTTTGGACCGTGGGCTATAGCCCATATCGTACGGCATACTATAGCGCGCCGTTTTTCATCATTTTTGAGGATTTGAAAAAAATGACAAAATGACAAAAACGATGGGTTATAGCCCATGTTTTTTGAAATTTTGAAAAAAAAAAGTTAGCCTCGTTTTTCATCATTTTGGACCGTGGGCTATAGCCCATATCGTACGGCATACTATAGCGCGCAGTTTTTCATCATTTTTGAGGATTTGAAAAAAATGACGAAATGACAAAAACGATGGGTTATAGCCCATGTTTTTTGAAATTTTGAAAAAAAAAGTTAGCCTCGTTTCTCATCATTTTGGACCATGGGCTATAGCCCATATCGTACGGCCTACTATAGCGCGCCGTTTTTCATAATTTTTGAAGATTTGAAAAAAATGACGAAATGACAAAAACAATGGGTTATAGCCCATGTTTTTTGAAATTTTGAAAAAAAAAGTTAGCCTCGTTTCTCATCATTTTGGACCGTGGGCTATAGCCCATATCGTACGGCATACTATAGCACGCCGTTTTTCATCATTTTTGAGGATTTGAAAAAAATGAAAAAATAAAAACGATGGGTTATAGCCCATGTTTTTTGAAATTTTGGAAAAAACAAGTTAGCCTCGTTTCTCATCATTTTGGACCATGGGCTATAGCCCATATCGTACGGCATACTATAGCGCGCCGTTTTTCATCATTTTTGAGGATTTGAAAAAAATGACGAAATGACAAAAACGATGGGTTATAGCCCATGTTTTTGAAATTTTGAAAAAAAAAGTTAGCCTCGTTTCTCATCATTTTGGACCATGGGCTATAGCCCATATCGTACGGCATACTATAGCACGCCGTTTTTCATCATTTTTGAGGATTTGAAAAAAATGACAAAATAAAAACGATGGGTTATAGCCCATGTTTTTTGAAATTTTGGAAAAAAAAGTTAGCCTCGTTTCTCATCATTTTGGACCATGGGCTATAGCCCATATCGTACGGCATACTATAGCGCGCCGTTTTTCATCATTTTTGAGGATTTGAAAAAAATGACGAAATGACAAAAACGATGGGTTATAGCCCATGTTTTTGAAATTTTGAAAAAAAAAGTTAGCCTCGTTTCTCATCATTTTGGACCATGGGCTATAGCCCATATCGTACGGCATACTATAGCGCGCCGTGTTTCATCATTTTTGAGGATTTGAAAAAAATGACAAAATGACAAAAACGATGGGTTATAGCCCATGTTTTTTGAAATTTTGAAAAAAAAAGTTAGCCTCGTTTCTCATCATTTTGGACCATGGGCTATAGCCCATATCGTACGGCATACTATAGCGCGCCGTTTTTCATCATTTTTGAGGATTTAAAAAAAATGACGAAATGACAAAAACGATGGGTTATAGCCCATGTTTTTGAAATTTTGAAAAAAAAAGTTAGCCTCGTTTCTCATCATTTTGGACCATGGGCTATAGCCCAATATCGTACGGCCTACTATAGCGCGCCGTTTTTCATCATTTTTGAGGATTTGAAAAAAATGACGAAATGACAAAAACAATGGGTTATAGCCCATGTTTTTTGAAATTTTGAAAAAAAAGGTTAGCCTCGTTTCTCATCATTTTGGACCGTGGGCTATAGCCCATATCGTACGGCATAATATAGCGCGCCGTTTTTCATCATTTTTGAGGATTTGAAAAAAATGACGAAATGACAAAAACGATGGGTTATAGCCCATGTTTTTTGAAATTTTGAAAAAAAAGGTTAGCCTCGTTTCTCATCATTTTGGACCATGGGCTATAGCCCATATCGTACGGCATACTATAGCGCGCAGTTTTTCATCATTTTTGAGGATTTGAAAAAAATGACGAAATGACAAAAACGATGGGTTATAGCCCATGTTTTTTGAAATTAAAAAAAAAAAAGTTAGCCTCGTTTCTCATCATTTTGGACCATGGGCTATAGCCCATATCGTACGGCCTACTATAGCGCGCCGTTTTTCATCATTTTTGAAGATTTGAAAAAAATGACGAAATGACAAAAACAATGGGTTATAGCCCATGTTTTTTGAAATTTTGAAAAAAAAATTACCCTCGTTTCTCATCATTTTGGAACGTGGGCTATAGCCCATATCGTACGGCATACTATAGCGCGCAGTTTTTCATCATTTTTGAGGATTTGAAAAAAATGACGAAATGACAAAAACAATGGGTTATAGCCCATGTTTTTTGAAATTTTGAAAAAAAAATTACCCTCGTTTTTCATCATTTTGGACCATGGGCTATAGCCCATATCGTACGGCATGCAATAGCACGCCGTTTTTCAACATTTTTGAGGATTTGAAAAAAAAATAAAAAAAACGATGGGTTATAGCCTTTTTGAATCCTTGTTTTTTCATCATTTTTGACCATCCCACTGAGCAATAGCCGGCTATTAGACGTGTGTCTAAAAATGGGATAAAAAACGTCAATTTTTTTTTTTCTAAAAGTCTAAAAATAGACGTCTAAAACACGTCTAAAAATACGTGTTTTAGACGTCTATTTTTAGACTTTTAGAAAAGAAAATTACCCTCGTTTTTCATCATTTTGGACCATGGGCTATAGCCCGTATCGTACGTCATACTATAGCACGCCGTTTTTCATCATTTATGAGGATTTTAAAAAAATGACGAAATGACAAAAACAATGGGTTATAGCCCATGTTTTTTGAAATTTTGAAAAAAAAAGTTAGCCTCGTTTCTCATCATTTTGGACCGTGGGCTATAGCCCATATCGTACGGCATACTATAGCGCGCCGTTTTTCATCATTTTTGAGGATTTGAAAAAAATGACGAAATGACAAAAACGAGGGGTTATAACCCATGTTTTTTGAAATTTTGAAAAAAAAAGTTAGCCTCGTTTCTCATCATTTTGGACCATGGGCTATAGCCCATATCGTACGGCCTACTATAGCGCGCCGTTTTTCATCATTTTTGAAGATTTGAAAAAAATGACGAAATGACAAAAACGATGGGTTATAGCCCATGTTTTTTGAAATTTTGAAAAAAAAAGTTAGCCTCGTTTCTCATCATTTTGGACCATGGGCTATAGCCCATATCGTACGGCCTACTATAGCGCGCCGTTTTTCATCATTTTTGAAGATTTAAAAAAAATGACGAAATGACAAAAACAATGGGTTATAGCCCATGTTTTTTGAAATTTTGAAAAAAAAGGTTAGCCTCGTTTCTCATCATTTTGGACCGTGGGCTATAGCCCATATCGTACGGCATACTATAGCGCGCCATTTTTCATCATTTTTGAGGATTTGAAAAAAATGACGAAATGACAAAAACGATGGGTTATAGCCCATGTTTTTTGAAATTTTGAAAAAAAAAGTTAGCCTCGTTTCTCATCATTTTGGACCATGGGCTATAGCCCATATCGTACGGCCTACTATAGAGCGGCGTTTTTCATCATTTTTGAAGATTTGAAAAAAATGACGAAATGACAAAAACAATGGGTTATAGCCCATGTTTTTTGAAATTTTGAAAAAAAAATTACCCTCGTTTCTCATCATTTTGGACCGTGGGCTATAGCCCATATCGTACGGCATACTATAGCGCGCAGTTTTTCATCATTTATGAGGATTTTTAAAAAATGACGAAATGACAAAAACAATGGGTTATAGCCCATGTTTTTTGAAATTTTGAAAAAAAAAGTTAGCCTCGTTTCTCATCATTTTGGACCGTGGGCTATAGCCCATATCGTACGGCATACTATAGCGCGCCGTTTTTCATCATTTTTGAGGATTTGAAAAAAATGACGAAACGACAAAAACGAGGGGTTATAGCCCATGTTTTTTGAAATTTTGAAAAAAAAAGTTAGCCTCGTTTCTCATCATTTTGGACCATGGGCTATAGCCCATATCGTACGGCCTACTATAGCGCGCCGTTTTTCATCATTTTTGAAGATTTGAAAAAAATGACGAAATGACAAAAACGATGGGTAATAGCCCATGTTTTTTGAAATTTTGAAAAAAAAAGTTAGCCTCGTTTCTCATCATTTTGGACCATGGGCTATAGCCCATATCGTACGGCATACTATAGCGCGCCGTTTTTCATCATTTTTGAGGATTTGAAAAAAATGACGAAATGACAAAAACGAGGGGTTATAACCCATGTTTTTTGAAATTTTGAAAAAAAAAGTTAGCCTCGTTTCTCATCATTTTGGACCATGGGCTATAGCCCATATCGTACGGCCTACTATAGCGCGCCGTTTTTCATCATTTTTGAAGATTTGAAAAAAATGACGAAATGACAAAAACGATGGGTTATAGCCCATGTTTTTTGAAATTTTGAAAAAAAAAGTTAGCCTCGTTTCTCATCATTTTGGACCATGGGCTATAGCCCATATCGTACGGCCTACTATAGCGCGCCGTTTTTCATCATTTTTGAAGATTTAAAAAAAATGACGAAATGACAAAAACAATGGGTTATAGCCCATGTTTTTTGAAATTTTGAAAAAAAAGGTTAGCCTCGTTTCTCATCATTTTGGACCGTGGGCTATAGCCCATATCGTACGGCATACTATAGCGCGCCGTTTTTCATCATTTTTGAGGATTTGAAAAAAATGACGAAATGACAAAAACGATGGGTTATAGCCCATGTTTTTTGAAATTTTGAAAAAAAAAGTTAGCCTCGTTTCTCATCATTTTGGACCATGGGCTATAGCCCATATCGTACGGCCTACTATAGAGCGGCGTTTTTCATCATTTTTGAAGATTTGAAAAAAATGACGAAATGACAAAAACAATGGGTTATAGCCCATGTTTTTTGAAATTTTGAAAAAAAAATTACCCTCGTTTCTCATCATTTTGGACCGTGGGCTATAGCCCATATCGTACGGCATACTATAGCGCGCAGTTTTTCATCATTTATGAGGATTTTTAAAAAATGACGAAATGACAAAAACAATGGGTTATAGCCCATGTTTTTTGAAATTTTGAAAAAAAAAGTTAGCCTCGTTTCTCATCATTTTGGACCGTGGGCTATAGCCCATATCGTACGGCATACTATAGCGCGCCGTTTTTCATCATTTTTGAGGATTTGAAAAAAATGACGAAACGACAAAAACGAGGGGTTATAGCCCATGTTTTTTGAAATTTTGAAAAAAAAAGTTAGCCTCGTTTCTCATCATTTTGGACCATGGGCTATAGCCCATATCGTACGGCCTACTATAGCGCGCCGTTTTTCATCATTTTTGAAGATTTGAAAAAAATGACGAAATGACAAAAACGATGGGTAATAGCCCATGTTTTTTGAAATTTTGAAAAAAAAAGTTAGCCTCGTTTCTCATCATTTTGGACCATGGGCTATAGCCCATATCGTACGGCCTACTATAGCGCGCCGTTTTTCATAATTTTTGAAGATTTAAAAAAAATGACGAAATGACAAAAACAATGGGTTATAGCCCATGTTTTTTGAAATTTTGAAAAAAAAGGTTAGCCTTGTTTCTCATCATTTTGGACCGTGGGCTATAGCCCATATCGTACGGCATACTATAGCGCGCCGTTTTTCATCATTTTTGAGGATTTGAAAAAAATGACGAAATGACAAAAACGATGGGTTATAGCCCATGTTTTTTGAAATTTTGAAAAAAAAAGTTAGCCTCGTTTCTCATCATTTTGGACCGTGGGCTATAGCCCATATCGTACGGCATACTATAGCGCGCAGTTTTTCATCATTTTTGAGGATTTGAAAAAAATGACGAAATGACAAAAACGATGGGTTATAGCCCATGTTTTTTGAAATTTTGAAAAAAAAAGTTAGCCTCGTTTCTCATCATTTTGGACCATGGGCTATAGCCCATATCGTACGGCCTACTATAGCGCGCCGTTTTTCATCATTTTTGAAGATTTGAAAAAAATGACGAAATGACAAAAACAATGGGTTATAGCCCATGTTTTTTGAAATTTTTAAAAAAAAAGTTAGCCTCGTTTCTCATCATTTTGGACCGTGGGCTATAGCCCATATCGTACGGCATACTATAGCGCGCCGTTTTTCATCATTTTTGAGGATTTGAAAAAAATGACGAAATGACAAAAACGATGGGTTATAGCCCATGTTTTTTGAAATTTTGAAAAAAAAAAGTTAGCCTCGTTTTTCATCATTTTGGACCGTGGGCTATAGCCCATATCGTACGGCATACTATAGCGCGCAGTTTTTCATCATTTTTGAGGATTTGAAAAAAATGACAAAATGACAAAAACGATGGGTTATAGCCCATGTTTTTTGAAATTTTGAAAAAAAAGGTTAGCCTCGTTTCTCATCATTTTGGACCGTGGGCTATAGCCCATATCGTACGGCATACTATAGCGCGCCGTTTTTCATCATTTTTGAGGATTTGAAAAAAATGACGAAATGACAAAAACGATGGGTTATAGCCCATGTTTTTTGAAATTTTGAAAAAAAAAGTTAGCCTCGTTTCTCATCATTTTGGACCATGGGCTATAGCCCATATCGTACGGCCTACTATAGCGCGCCGTTTTTCATCATTTTTGAAGATTTGAAAAAAATGACGAAATGACAAAAACAATGGGTTATAGCCCATGTTTTTTGAAATTTTGAAAAAAAAAGTTAGCCTCGTTTCTCATCATTTTGGACCGTGGGCTATAGCCCATATCGTACGGCATACTATAGCGCGCCGTTTTTCATCATTTTTGAGGATTTGAAAAAAATGACGAAATGACAAAAACGATGGGTTATAGCCCATGTTTTTTGAAATTTTGAAAAAAAAAAAGTTAGCCTCGTTTCTCATCATTTTGGACCGTGGGCTATAGCCCATATCGTACGGCATACTATAGCGCGCAGTTTTTCATCATTTTTGAAGATTTGAAAAAAATGACGAAATGACAAAAACAATGGGTTATAGCCCATGTTTTTTGAAATTTTGAAAAAAAAAGTTAGCCTCGTTTCTCATCATTTTGGACCGTGGGCTATAGCCCATATTGTACGGCATACTATAGCGCGCCGTTTTTCATCATTTTTGAGGATTTGAAAAAAATGACGAAATGACAAAAACGATGGGTTATAGCCCATGTTTTTTGAAATTTTGAAAAAAAAAAGTTAGCCTCGTTTCTCATCATTTTGGACCGTGGGCTATAGCCCATATCGTACGGCATACTATAGCGCGCAGTTTTTCATCATTTTTGAGGATTTGAAAAAAATGACGAAATGACAAAAACGATGGGTTATAGCCCATGTTTTTTGAAATTTTGAAAAAAAAAGTTAGCCTCGTTTCTCATCATTTTGGACCATGGGCTATAGCCCATATCGTACGGCCTACTATAGCGCGCCGTTTTTCATCATTTTTGAAGATTTGAAAAAAATGACGAAATGACAAAAACAATCGGTTATAGCCCATGTTTTTTGAAATTTTGAAAAAAAAAGTTAGCCTCGTTTCTCATCATTTTGGACCGTGGGCTATAGCCCATATCGTACGGCATACTATAGCGCGCCGTTTTTCATCATTTTTGAGGATTTGAAAAAAATGACGAAATGACAAAAACGATGGGTTATAGCCCATGTTTTTTGAAATTTTGAAAAAAAAAAAGTTAGCCTCGTTTCTCATCATTTTGGACCGTGGGCTATAGCCCATATCGTACGGCATACTATAGCGCGCCGTTTTTCATCATTTTTGAGGATTTGAAAAAAATGACGAAATGACAAAAACGATGGGTTATAGCCCATGTTTTTTGAAATTTTGAAAAAAAAAGTTAGCCTCGTTTCTCATCATTTTGGACCATGGGCTATAGCCCATATCGTACGGCATACTATAGCGCGCCGTTTTTCATCATTTTTGAAGATTTGAAAAAAATGACGAAATGACAAAAACAATGGGTTATAGCCCATGTTTTTTGAAATTTTGAAAAAAAAGGTTAGCCTCGTTTCTCATCATTTTGGACCGTGGGCTATAGCCCATATCGTACGGCATACTATAGCGCGCAGTTTTTCATCATTTTTGAGGATTTGAAAAAAATGACGAAATGACAAAAACGATGGGTTATAGCCCATGTTTTTTGAAATTTTGAAAAAAAAAGTTAGCCTCGTTTCTCATCATTTTGGACCATGGGCTATAGCCCATATCGTACGGCATACTATAGCGCGCCGATTTTCAACATTTTTGAAGATTTGAAAAAAATGACGAAATGACAAAAACAATGGGTTATAGCCCATGTTTTTTGAAACTTTGAAAAAAAAAGTTAGCCTCGTTTCTCATCATTTTGGACCGTGGGCTATAGCCCATATCGTACGGCATACTATAGCGCGCCGTTTTTCATCATTTTTGAGGATTTGAAAAAAATGACGAAATGACAAAAACGATGGGTTATAGCCCATGTTTTTTGAAATTTTGAAAAAAAAAGTTAGCCTCGTTTCTCATCATTTTGGACCATGGGCTATAGCCCATATCGTACGGCCTACTATAGCGCGCCGTTTTTCATCATTTTTGAAGATTTAAAAAAAATGACGAAATGACAAAAACAATGGGTTATAGCCCATGTTTTTTGAAATTTTAAAAAAAAAGGTTAGCCTCGTTTCTCATCATTTTGGACCGTGGGCTATAGCCCATATCGTACGGCATACTATAGCGCGCCGTTTTTCATCATTTTTGAGGATTTGAAAAAAATGACGAAATGACAAAAACGATGGGTTATAGCCCATGTTTTTTGAAATTTTGAAAAAAAAAGTTAGCCTCGTTTCTCATCATTTTGGACCGTGGGCTATAGCCCATATCGTACGGCCTACTATAGCGCGCCGTTTTTCATCATTTTTGAAGATTTGAAAAAAATGACGAAATGACAAAAACGATGGGTTATAGCCCATGTTTTTTGAAATTTTGAAAAAAAAAGTTAGCCTCGTTTCTCATCATTTTGGACCATGGGCTATAGCCCATATCGTACGGCCTACTATAGCGCGCCGTTTTTCATCATTTTTGAAGATTTGAAAAAAATGACGAAATGACAAAAACGATGGGTTATAGCCCATGTTTTTTGAAATTTTGAAAAAAAAAGTTAGCCTCGTTTCTCATCATTTTGGACCGTGGGCTATAGCCCATATCGTACGGCATACTATAGCGCGCCGTTTTTCATCATTTTTGAGGATTAGAAAAAAATGACGAAATGACAAAAACGATGGGTTATAGCCCATGTTTTTTGAAATTTTGAAAAAAAAAGTTAGCCTCGTTTCTCATCATTTTGGACCGTGGGCTATAGCCCATATCGTACGGCATACTATAGCGCGCCGTTTTTCATCATTTTTGAAGATTTGAAAAAAATGACGAAATGACAAAAACAATGGGTTATAGCCCATGTTTTTTGAAATTTTGAAAAAAAAGGTTAGCCTCGTTTCTCATCATTTTGGACCGTGGGCTATAGCCCATATCGTACGGCATACTATAGCGCGCCGTTTTTCATCATTTTTGAGGATTTGAAAAAAATGACGAAATGACAAAAACGATGGGTTATAGCCCATGTTTTTTGAAATTTTGAAAAAAAAAGTTAGCCTCGTTTCTCATCATTTTGGACCGTGGGCTATAGCCCATATCGTACGGCATACTATAGCGCGCAGTTTTTCATCATTTTTGAGGATTTGAAAAAAATGACGAAATGACAAAAACGATGGGTTATAGCCCATGTTTTTTGAAATTTTGAAAAAAAAAGTTAGCCTCGTTTCTCATCATTTTGGACCATGGGCTATAGCCCATATCGTACGGCCTACTATAGCGCGCCGTTTTTCATCATTTTTGAAGATTTGAAAAAAATGACGAAATGACAAAAACGATGGGTTATAGCCCATGTTTTTTGAAATTTTGAAAAAAAAGGTTAGCCTCGTTTCTCATCATTTTGGACCGTGGGCTATAGCCCATATTGTACGGCATACTATAGCGCGCAGTTTTTCATCATTTTTGAGGATTTTAAAAAAATGACGAAATGACAAAAACGATGGGTTATAGCCCATGTTTTTTGAAATTTTGAAAAAAAAAGTTAGCCTCGTTTCTCATCATTTTGGACCGTGGGCTATAGCCCATATCGTACGGCATACTATAGCGCGCAGTTTTTCATAATTTTTGAGGATTTGAAAAAAATGACGAAATGACAAAAACGATGGGTTATAGCCCATGTTTTTTGAAATTTTGGAAAAAAAAGTTAGCCTCGTTTCTCATCATTTTGGACCATGGGCTATAGCCCATATCGTACGGCCTACTATAGCGCGCCGTTTTTCATCATTTTTGAGGATTTGAAAAAAATGACGAAATGACAAAAACGATGGGTTATAGCCCATGTTTTTTGAAATTTTGAAAAAAAAAGTTAGCCTCGTTTCTCATCATTTTGGACCATGGGCTATAGCCCATATCGTACGGCATACTATAGCGCGCCGTTTTTCATCATTTTTGAAGATTTGAAAAAAATGACGAAATGACAAAAACAATGGGTTATAGCCCATGTTTTTTGAAATTTTGAAAAAAAAGGTTAGCCTCGTTTCTCATCATTTTGGACCGTGGGCTATAGCCCATATCGTACGGCATAATATAGCGCGCCGTTTTTCATCATTTTTGAGGATTTGAAAAAAATGACGAAATGACAAAAACAATGGGTTATAGCCCATGTTTTTTTAAATTTTGAAAAAAAAATTACCCTCGTTTCTCATCATTTTGGACCGTGGGCTATAGCCCATATCGTACGGCATACTATAGCGCGCAGTTTTTCATCATTTTTGAGGATTTGAAAAAAATGACGAAATGACAAAAACAATGGGTTATAGCCCATGTTTTTTGAAATTTTGAAAAAAAAATTACCCTCGTTTTTCATCATTTTGGACCATGGGCTATAGCCCATATCGTACGGCATGCAATAGCACGCCGTTTTTCAACATTTTTGAGGATTTGAAAAAAAAATAAAAAAAACGATGGGTTATAGCCTTTTTGAATCCTTGTTTTTTCATCATTTTTGACCATCCCACTGAGCAATAGCCGGCTATTAGACGTGTGTCTAAAAATGGGATAAAAAACGTCAATTTTTTTTTTTCTAAAAGTCTAAAAATAGACGTCTAAAACACGTCTAAAAATACGTGTTTTAGACGTCTATTTTTAGACTTTTAGAAAAGAAAATTACCCTCGTTTTTCATCATTTTGGACCATGGGCTATAGCCCGTATCGTACGTCATACTATAGCACGCCGTTTTTCATCATTTATGAGGATTTTAAAAAAAATGACGAAATGACAAAAACGATGGGTTATAGCCCATGTTTTTTGAAATTTTGAAAAAAAAAGTTAGCCTCGTTTCTCATCATTTTGGACCATGGGCTATAGCCCATATCGTACGGCCTACTATAGCGCGCCGTTTTTCATCATTTTTGAAGATTTAAAAAAAATGACGAAATGACAAAAACAATGGGTTATAGCCCATGTTTTTTGAAATTTTGAAAAAAAAGGTTAGCCTCGTTTCTCATCATTTTGGACCGTGGGCTATAGCCCATATCGTACGGCATACTATAGCGCGCCGTTTTTCATCATTTTTGAGGATTTGAAAAAAATGACGAAATGACAAAAACGATGGGTTATAGCCCATGTTTTTTGAAATTTTGAAAAAAAAAGTTAGCCTCGTTTCTCATCATTTTGGACCATGGGCTATAGCCCATATCGTACGGCCTACTATAGAGCGGCGTTTTTCATCATTTTTGAAGATTTGAAAAAAATGACGAAATGACAAAAACAATGGGTTATAGCCCATGTTTTTTGAAATTTTGAAAAAAAAATTACCCTCGTTTCTCATCATTTTGGACCGTGGGCTATAGCCCATATCGTACGGCATACTATAGCGCGCAGTTTTTCATCATTTATGAGGATTTTTAAAAAATGACGAAATGACAAAAACAATGGGTTATAGCCCATGTTTTTTGAAATTTTGAAAAAAAAAGTTAGCCTCGTTTCTCATCATTTTGGACCGTGGGCTATAGCCCATATCGTACGGCATACTATAGCGCGCCGTTTTTCATCATTTTTGAGGATTTGAAAAAAATGACGAAATGACAAAAACGAGGGGTTATAGCCCATGTTTTTTGAAATTTTGAAAAAAAAAGTTAGCCTCGTTTCTCATCATTTTGGACCATGGGCTATAGCCCATATCGTACGGCCTACTATAGCGCGCCGTTTTTCATCATTTTTGAAGATTTGAAAAAAATGACGAAATGACAAAAACGATGGGTTATAGCCCATGTTTTTTGAAATTTTGAAAAAAAAAGTTAGCCTCGTTTCTCATCATTTTGGACCATGGGCTATAGCCCATATCGTACGGCCTACTATAGCGCGCCGTTTTTCATCATTTTTGAAGATTTAAAAAAAATGACGAAATGACAAAAACAATGGGTTATAGCCCATGTTTTTTGAAATTTTGAAAAAAAAGGTTAGCCTCGTTTCTCATCATTTTGGACCGTGGGCTATAGCCCATATCGTACGGCATACTATAGCGCGCCGTTTTTCATCATTTTTGAGGATTTGAAAAAAATGACGAAATGACAAAAACGATGGGTTATAGCCCATGTTTTTTGAAATTTTGAAAAAAAAAGTTAGCCTCGTTTCTCATCATTTTGGACCGTGGGCTATAGCCCATATCGTACGGCATACTATAGCGCGCAGTTCTTCATCATTTTTGAGGATTTGAAAAAAATGACGAAATGACAAAAACGATGGGTTATAGCCCATGTTTTTTGAAATTTTGAAAAAAAAAGTTAGCCTCGTTTCTCATCATTTTGGACCATGGGCTATAGCCCATATCGTACGGCCTACTATAGCGCGCCGTTTTTCATCATTTTTGAAGATTTGAAAAAAATGACGAAATGACAAAAACAATGGGTTATAGCCCATGTTTTTTGAAATTTTTAAAAAAAAAGTTAGCCTCGTTTCTCATTATTTTGGACCGTGGGCTATAGCCCATATCGTACGGCATACTATAGCGCGCCGTTTTTCATCATTTTTGAGGATTTGAAAAAAATGACGAAATGACAAAAACGATGGGTTATAGCCCATGTTTTTTGAAATTTTGAAAAAAAAAAGTTAGCCTCGTTTTTCATCATTTTGGACCGTGGGCTATAGCCCATATCGTACGGCATACTATAGCGCGCAGTTTTTCATCATTTTTGAGGATTTGAAAAAAATGACGAAATGACAAAAACGATGGGTTATAGCCCATGTTTTTTGAAATTTTGAAAAAAAAAGTTAGCCTCGTTTCTCATCATTTTGGACCATGGGCTATAGCCCATATCGTACGGCCTACTATAGAGCGGCGTTTTTCATCATTTTTGAAGATTTGAAAAAAATGACGAAATGACAAAAACAATGGGTTATAGCCCATGTTTTTTGAAATTTTGAAAAAAAAATTACCCTCGTTTCTCATCATTTTGGACCGTGGGCTATAGCCCATATCGTACGGCATACTATAGCGCGCAGTTTTTCATCATTTATGAGGATTTTTAAAAAATGACGAAATGACAAAAACAATGGGTTATAGCCCATGTTTTTTGAAATTTTGAAAAAAAAAGTTAGCCTCGTTTCTCATCATTTTGGACCGTGGGCTATAGCCCATATCGTACGGCATACTATAGCGCGCCGTTTTTCATCATTTTTGAGGATTTGAAAAAAATGACGAAATGACAAAAACGAGGGGTTATAGCCCATGTTTTTTGAAATTTTGAAAAAAAAAGTTAGCCTCGTTTCTCATCATTTTGGACCATGGGCTATAGCCCATATCGTACGGCCTACTATAGCGCGCCGTTTTTCATCATTTTTGAAGATTTGAAAAAAATGACGAAATGACAAAAACGATGGGTTATAGCCCATGTTTTTTGAAATTTTGAAAAAAAAAGTTAGCCTCGTTTCTCATCATTTTGGACCATGGGCTATAGCCCATATCGTACGGCCTACTATAGCGCGCCGTTTTTCATCATTTTTGAAGATTTAAAAAAAATGACGAAATGACAAAAACAATGGGTTATAGCCCATGTTTTTTGAAATTTTGAAAAAAAAGGTTAGCCTCGTTTCTCATCATTTTGGACCGTGGGCTATAGCCCATATCGTACGGCATACTATAGCGCGCCGTTTTTCATCATTTTTGAGGATTTGAAAAAAATGACGAAATGACAAAAACGATGGGTTATAGCCCATGTTTTTTGAAATTTTGAAAAAAAAAGTTAGCCTCGTTTCTCATCATTTTGGACCGTGGGCTATAGCCCATATCGTACGGCATACTATAGCGCGCAGTTCTTCATCATTTTTGAGGATTTGAAAAAAATGACGAAATGACAAAAACGATGGGTTATAGCCCATGTTTTTTGAAATTTTGAAAAAAAAAGTTAGCCTCGTTTCTCATCATTTTGGACCATGGGCTATAGCCCATATCGTACGGCCTACTATAGCGCGCCGTTTTTCATCATTTTTGAAGATTTGAAAAAAATGACGAAATGACAAAAACAATGGGTTATAGCCCATGTTTTTTGAAATTTTTAAAAAAAAAGTTAGCCTCGTTTCTCATTATTTTGGACCGTGGGCTATAGCCCATATCGTACGGCATACTATAGCGCGCCGTTTTTCATCATTTTTGAGGATTTGAAAAAAATGACGAAATGACAAAAACGATGGGTTATAGCCCATGTTTTTTGAAATTTTGAAAAAAAAAAGTTAGCCTCGTTTTTCATCATTTTGGACCGTGGGCTATAGCCCATATCGTACGGCATACTATAGCGCGCAGTTTTTCATCATTTTTGAGGATTTGAAAAAAATGACGAAATGACAAAAACGATGGGTTATAGCCCATGTTTTTTGAAATTTTGAAAAAAAAAGTTAGCCTCGTTTCTCATCATTTTGGACCATGGGCTATAGCCCATATCGTACGGCCTACTATAGCGCGCCGTTTTTCATCATTTTTGAAGATTTGAAAAAAATGACGAAATGACAAAAACAATGGGTTATAGCCCATGTTTTTTGAAATTTTGAAAAAAAAAAGTTAGCCTCGTTTCTCATCATTTTGGACCGTGGGCTATAGCCCATATCGTACGGCATACTATAGCACGCCGTTTTTCATCATTTTTGAGGATTTGAAAAAAATGAAAAAATAAAAACGATGGGTTATAGCCCATGTTTTTTGAAATTTTGGAAAAAAAAGTTAGCCTCGTTTCTCATCATTTTGGACCATGGGCTATAGCCCATATCGTACGGCATACTATAGCGCGCCGTTTTTCATCATTTTTGAGGATTTGAAAAAAATGACGAAATGACAAAAACGATGGGTTATAGCCCATGTTTTTGAAATTTTGAAAAAAAAAGTTAGCCTCGTTTCTCATCATTTTGGACCATGGGCTATAGCCCATATCGTACGGCATACTATAGCACGCCGTTTTTCATCATTTTTGAGGATTTGAAAAAAATGAAAAAATAAAAACGATGGGTTATAGCCCATGTTTTTTGAAATTTTGGAAAAAAAAGTTAGCCTCGTTTCTCATCATTTTGGACCATGGGCTATAGCCCATATCGTACGGCATACTATAGCGCGCCGTTTTTCATCATTTTTGAGGATTTGAAAAAAATGACGAAATGACAAAAACGATGGGTTATAGCCCATGTTTTTGAAATTTTGAAAAAAAAAGTTAGCCTCGTTTCTCATCATTTTGGACCATGGGCTATAGCCCATATCGTACGGCATACTATAGCGCGCCGTGTTTCATCATTTTTGAGGATTTGAAAAAAATGACAAAATGACAAAAACGATGGGTTATAGCCCATGTTTTTTGAAATTTTGAAAAAAAAAGTTAGCCTCGTTTCTCATCATTTTGGACCATGGGCTATAGCCCATATCGTACGGCATACTATAGCGCGCCGTTTTTCATCATTTTTGAGGATTTAAAAAAAATGACGAAATGACAAAAACGATGGGTTATAGCCCATGTTTTTGAAATTTTGAAAAAAAAAGTTAGCCTCGTTTCTCATCATTTTGGACCATGGGCTATAGCCCAATATCGTACGGCCTACTATAGCGCGCCGTTTTTCATCATTTTTGAGGATTTGAAAAAAATGACGAAATGACAAAAACAATGGGTTATAGCCCATGTTTTTTGAAATTTTGAAAAAAAAGGTTAGCCTCGTTTCTCATCATTTTGGACCGTGGGCTATAGCCCATATCGTACGGCATAATATAGCGCGCCGTTTTTCATCATTTTTGAGGATTTGAAAAAAATGACGAAATGACAAAAACGATGGGTTATAGCCCATGTTTTTTGAAATTTTGAAAAAAAAGGTTAGCCTCGTTTCTCATCATTTTGGACCATGGGCTATAGCCCATATCGTACGGCATACTATAGCGCGCAGTTTTTCATAATTTTTGAGGATTTGAAAAAAATGACGAAATGACAAAAACGATGGGTTATAGCCCATGTTTTTTTAAATTAAAAAAAAAAAAGTTAGCCTCGTTTCTCATCATTTTGGACCATGGGCTATAGCCCATATCGTACGGCCTACTATAGCGCGCCGTTTTTCATCATTTTTGAAGATTTGAAAAAAATGACGAAATGACAAAAACAATGGGTTATAGCCCATGTTTTTTGAAATTTTGAAAAAAAAATTACCCTCGTTTTTCATCATTTTGGACCATGGGCTATAGCCCATATCGTACGGCATGCAATAGCACGCCGTTTTTCAACATTTTTGAGGATTTGAAAAAAAAATAAAAAAAACGATGGGTTATAGCCTTTTTGAATCCTTGTTTTTTCATCATTTTTGACCATCCCACTGAGCAATAGCCGGCTATTAGACGTGTGTCTAAAAATGGGATAAAAAACGTCAATTTTTTTTTTTCTAAAAGTCTAAAAATAGACGTCTAAAACACGTCTAAAAATACGTGTTTTAGACGTCTATTTTTAGACTTTTAGAAAAGAAAATTACCCTCGTTTTTCATCATTTTGGACCATGGGCTATAGCCCGTATCGTACGTCATACTATAGCACGCCGTTTTTCATCATTTATGAGGATTTTAAAAAAATGACGAAATGACAAAAACAATGGGTTATAGCCCATGTTTTTTGAAATTTTGAAAAAAAAAGTTAGCCTCGTTTCTCATCATTTTGGACCGTGGGCTATAGCCCATATCGTACGGCATACTATAGCGCGCCGTTTTTCATCATTTTTGAGGATTTGAAAAAAATGACGAAATGACAAAAACGAGGGGTTATAACCCATGTTTTTTGAAATTTTGAAAAAAAAAGTTAGCCTCGTTTCTCATCATTTTGGACCATGGGCTATAGCCCATATCGTACGGCCTACTATAGCGCGCCGTTTTTCATCATTTTTGAAGATTTGAAAAAAATGACGAAATGACAAAAACGATGGGTTATAGCCCATGTTTTTTGAAATTTTGAAAAAAAAAGTTAGCCTCGTTTCTCATCATTTTGGACCATGGGCTATAGCCCATATCGTACGGCCTACTATAGCGCGCCGTTTTTCATCATTTTTGAAGATTTAAAAAAAATGACGAAATGACAAAAACAATGGGTTATAGCCCATGTTTTTTGAAATTTTGAAAAAAAAGGTTAGCCTCGTTTCTCATCATTTTGGACCGTGGGCTATAGCCCATATCGTACGGCATACTATAGCGCGCCGTTTTTCATCATTTTTGAGGATTTGAAAAAAATGACGAAATGACAAAAACGATGGGTTATAGCCCATGTTTTTTGAAATTTTGAAAAAAAAAGTTAGCCTCGTTTCTCATCATTTTGGACCATGGGCTATAGCCCATATCGTACGGCCTACTATAGAGCGGCGTTTTTCATCATTTTTGAAGATTTGAAAAAAATGACGAAATGACAAAAACAATGGGTTATAGCCCATGTTTTTTGAAATTTTGAAAAAAAAATTACCCTCGTTTCTCATCATTTTGGACCGTGGGCTATAGCCCATATCGTACGGCATACTATAGCGCGCAGTTTTTCATCATTTATGAGGATTTTTAAAAAATGACGAAATGACAAAAACAATGGGTTATAGCCCATGTTTTTTGAAATTTTGAAAAAAAAAGTTAGCCTCGTTTCTCATCATTTTGGACCGTGGGCTATAGCCCATATCGTACGGCATACTATAGCGCGCCGTTTTTCATCATTTTTGAGGATTTGAAAAAAATGACGAAATGACAAAAACGATGGGTTATAGCCCATGTTTTTTGAAATTTTGAAAAAAAAAGTTAGCCTCGTTTCTCATCATTTTGGACCGTGGGCTATAGCCCATATCGTACGGCATACTATAGCGCGCAGTTTTTCATCATTTTTGAGGATTTGAAAAAAATGACGAAATGACAAAAACAATGGGTTATAGCCCATGTTTTTTGAAATTTTGAAAAAAAAATTACCCTCGTTTTTCATCATTTTGGACCATGGGCTATAGCCCATATCGTACGGCCTACTATAGCGCGCCGTTTTTCATCATTTTTGAAGATTTGAAAAAAATGACGAAATGACAAAAACAATGGGTTATAGCCCATGTTTTTAGAAATTTTGAAAAAAAAGGTTAGCCTCGTTTCTCATCATTTTGGACCGTGGGCTATAGCCCATATTGTACGGCATACTATAGCGCGCAGTTTTTCATCATTTTTGAGGATTTGAAAAAAATGACGAAATGACAAAAACGATGGGTTATAGCCCATGTTTTTTGAAATTTTGAAAAAAAAAGTTAGCCTCGTTTCTCATCATTTTGGACCGTGGGCTATAGCCCATATCGTACGGCATACTATAGCGCGCAGTTTTTCATAATTTTTGAGGATTTGAAAAAAATGACGAAATGACAAAAACGATGGGTTATAGCCCATGTTTTTTGAAATTTTGAAAAAAAAAGTTAGCCTCGTTTCTCATCATTTTGGACCATGGGCTATAGCCCATATCGTACGGCATACTATAGCGCGCCGTTTTTCATCATTTTTGAAGATTTGAAAAAAATGACGAAATGACAAAAACGATGGGTTATAGCCCATGTTTTTTGAAATTTTGAAAAAAAAAGTTAGCCTCGTTTCTCATCATTTTGGACCGTGGGCTATAGCCCATATCGTACGGCCTACTATAGCGCGCCGTTTTTCATCATTTTTGAAGATTTGAAAAAAATGACGAAATGACAAAAACAATGGGTTATAGCCCATGTTTTTTGAAATTTTGAAAAAAAAAGTTAGCCTCGTTTCTCATCATTTTGGACCGTGGGCTATAGCCCATATCGTACGGCATACTATAGCGCGCCGTTTTTCATCATTTTTGAGGATTTGAAAAAAATGACGAAATGACAAAAACGATGGGTTATAGCCCATGTTTTTTGAAATTTTGAAAAAAAAAAGTTAGCCTCGTTTCTCATCATTTTGGACCGTGGGCTATAGCCCATATCGTACGGCATACTATAGCGCGCAGTTTTTCATCATTTTTGAGGATTTGAAAAAAATGACGAAATGACAAAAACGATGGGTTATAGCCCATGTTTTTTGAAATTTTGAAAAAAAAAGTTAGCCTCGTTTCTCATCATTTTGGACCATGGGCTATAGCCCATATCGTACGGCCTACTATAGCGCGCCGTTTTTCATCATTTTTGAAGATTTGAAAAAAATGACGAAATGACAAAAACAATGGGTTATAGCCCATGTTTTTTGAAATTTTGAAAAAAAAAGTTAGCCTCGTTTCTCATCATTTTGGACCGTGGGCTATAGCCCATATCGTACGGCATACTATAGCGCGCCGTTTTTCATCATTTTTGAGGATTTGAAAAAAATGACGAAATGACAAAAACGATGGGTTATAGCCCATGTTTTTAGAAATTTTGAAAAAAAAAGTTAGCCTCGTTTCTCATCATTTTGGACCGTGGGCTATAGCCCATATCGTACGGCATACTATAGCGCGCAGTTTTTCATCATTTTTGAGGATTTGAAAAAAATGACGAAATGACAAAAACAATGGGTTATAGCCCATGTTTTTTGAAATTTTGAAAAAAAAATTACCCTCGTTTTTCATCATTTTGGACCATGGGCTATAGCCCATATCGTACGGCATGCAATAGCACGCCGTTTTTCAACATTTTTGAGGATTTGAAAAAAAAAAAAAAAAAACGATGGGTTATAGCCTTTTTTTTTGATCTTTTGAAGAAAATTGGAATCCTTGTTTTTTCATCATTTTTGACCATCCCACTGAGCAATAGCCGGCTATTAGACGTGTGTCTAAAAATGGGATAAAAAACGTCAATTTTTTTTCTTCTAAAAGTCTAAAAATAGACGTCTAAAACACGTCTAAAAATAGACGTGTTTTGGACGTCTATTTTTAGACTTTTAGAAAAGAAAATTACCCTCGTTTTTCATCATTTTGGACCATGGGCTATAGCCCGTATCGTACGTCATACTATAGCACGCCGTTTTTCATCATTTATGAGGATTTTAAAAAAATGACGAAATGACAAAAACAATGGGTTATAGCCCATGTTTTTTGAAATTTTGAAAAAAAAGGTTAGCCTCGTTTCTCATCATTTTGGACCGTGGGCTATAGCCCATATCGTACGGCATACTATAGCGCGCCGTTTTTCATCATTTTTGAGGATTTGAAAAAAATGACGAAATGACAAAAACGAGGGGTTATAGCCCATGTTTTTTGAAATTTTGAAAAAAAAAGTTAGCCTCGTTTCTCATCATTTTGGACCATGGGCTATAGCCCATATCGTACGGCCTACTATAGCGCGCCGTTTTTCATCATTTTTGAAGATTTGAAAAAAATGACGAAATGACAAAAACGATGGGTTATAGCCCATGTTTTTTGAAATTTTGAAAAAAAAAGTTAGCCTCGTTTCTCATCATTTTGGACCATGGGCTATAGCCCATATCGTACGGCCTACTATAGCGCGCCGTTTTTCATCATTTTTGAAGATTTAAAAAAAATGACGAAATGACAAAAACAATGGGTTATAGCCCATGTTTTTTGAAATTTTGAAAAAAAAGGTTAGCCTCGTTTCTCATCATTTTGGACCGTGGGCTATAGCCCATATCGTACGGCATACTATAGCGCGCCGTTTTTCATCATTTTTGAGGATTTGAAAAAAATTACGAAATGACAAAAACGATGGGTTATAGCCCATGTTTTTTGAAATTTTGAAAAAAAAGGTTAGCCTCGTTTCTCATCATTTTGGACCGTGGGCTATAGCCCATATCGTACGGCATACTATAGCGCGCCGTTTTTCATCATTTTTGAGGATTTGAAAAAAATTACGAAATGACAAAAACGATGGGTTATAGCCCATGTTTTTTGAAATTTTGAAAAAAAAAGTTAGCCTCGTTTCTCATCATTTTGGACCGTGGGCTATAGCCCATATCGTACGGCATACTATAGCGCGCAGTTTTTCATCATTTTTGAGGATTTGAAAAAAATGACGAAATGACAAAAACAATGGGTTATAGCCCATGTTTTTTGAAATTTTGAAAAAAAAATTACCCTCGTTTTTCATCATTTTGGACCATGGGCTATAGCCCATATCGTACGGCATGCAATAGCACGCCGTTTTTCAACATTTTTGAGGATTTGAAAAAAAATTTAAAAAAACGATGGGTTATAGCCTTTTTTTTTGATTTTTTGAAGAAAATTTGAATCCTTGTTTTTTCATCATTTTTGACCATCCCACTGAGCAATAGCCGGCTATTAGACGTGTGTCTAAAAATGGGATAAAAAACGTCAATTTTTTTTCTTCTAAAAGTCTAAAAATAGACGTCTAAAACACGTCTAAAAATAGACGTGTTTTAGACGTCTATTTTTAGACTTTTAGAAAAGAAAATTACCCTCGTTTTTCATCATTTTGGACCATGGGCTATAGCCCGTATCGTACGTCATACTATAGCACGCCGTTTTTCATCATTTATGAGGATTTTAAAAAAATGACGAAATGACAAAAACAATGGGTTATAGCCCATGTTTTTTGAAATTTTGAAAAAAAAAGTTAGCCTTGTTTCTCATCATTTTGGACCGTGGGCTATAGCCCATATCGTACGGCATACTATAGCGCGCCGTTTTTCATCATTTTTGAGGATTTGAAAAAAATGACGAAATGACAAAAACGAGGGGTTATAGCCCATGTTTTTTGAAATTTTGAAAAAAAAAGTTAGCCTCGTTTCTCATCATTTTGGACCATGGGCTATAGCCCATATCGTACGGCCTACTATAGCGCGCCGTTTTTCATCATTTTTGAAGATTTGAAAAAAATGACGAAATGACAAAAACGATGGGTTATAGCCCATGTTTTTTGAAATTTTGAAAAAAAAAGTTAGCCTCGTTTCTCATCATTTTGGACCATGGGCTATAGCCCATATCGTACGGCCTACTATAGCGCGCCGTTTTTCAACATTTTTGAGGATTTGAAAAAAATGACGAAATGACAAAAACAATGGGTTATAGCCCATGTTTTTTGAAATTTTGAAAAAAAAGGTTAGCCTCGTTTCTCATCATTTTGGACCGTGGGCTATAGCCCATATCGTACGGCATACTATAGCGCGCAGTTTTTCATCATTTTTGAGGATTTGAAAAAAATGACGAAATGACAAAAACGATGGGTTATAGCCCATGTTTTTTGAAATTTTGAAAAAAAAAGTTAGCCTCGTTTCTCATCATTTTGGACCGTGGGCTATAGCCCATATCGTACGGCATACTATAGCGCGCAGTTTTTCATCATTTTTGAGGATTTGAAAAAAATGACGAAATGACAAAAACAATGGGTTATAGCCCATGTTTTTTGAAATTTTGAAAAAAAAAGTTAGCCTCGTTTCTCATCATTTTGGACCGTGGGCTATAGCCCATATCGTACGGCATACTATAGCGCGCCGTTTTTCATCATTTTTGAGGATTTGAAAAAAATGACGAAATGACAAAAACGAGGGGTTATAGCCCATGTTTTTTGAAATTTTGAAAAAAAAAGTTAGCCTCGTTTCTCATCATTTTGGACCATGGGCTATAGCCCATATCGTACGGCCTACTATAGCGCGCCGTTTTTCATCATTTTTGAAGATTTGAAAAAAATGACGAAATGACAAAAACGATGGGTTATAGCCCATGTTTTTTGAAATTTTGAAAAAAAAAGTTAGCCTCGTTTCTCATCATTTTGGACCATGGGCTATAGCCCATATCGTACGGCCTACTATAGCGCGCCGTTTTTCAACATTTTTGAGGATTTGAAAAAAATGACGAAATGACAAAAACAATGGGTTATAGCCCATGTTTTTTGAAATTTTGAAAAAAAAAGTTAGCCTCGTTTCTCATCATTTTGGACCATGGGCTATAGCCCATATCGTACGGCCTACTATAGCGCGCCGTTTTTCAACATTTTTGAGGATTTGAAAAAAATGACGAAATGACAAAAACAATGGGTTATAGCCCATGTTTTTTGAAATTTTGAAAAAAAAGGTTAGCCTCGTTTCTCATCATTTTGGACCGTGGGCTATAGCCCATATCGTACGGCATACTATAGCGCGCAGTTTTTCATCATTTTTGAGGATTTGAAAAAAATGACGAAATGACAAAAACGATGGGTTATAGCCCATGTTTTTTGAAATTTTGAAAAAAAAAGTTAGCCTCGTTTCTCATCATTTTGGACCGTGGGCTATAGCCCATATCGTACGGCATACTATAGCGCGCAGTTTTTCATCATTTTTGAGGATTTGAAAAAAATGACGAAATGACAAAAACAATGGGTTATAGCCCATGTTTTTTGAAATTTTGAAAAAAAAAGTTAGCCTCGTTTCTCATCATTTTGGACCGTGGGCTATAGCCCATATCGTACGGCATACTATAGCGCGCCGTTTTTCATCATTTTTGAGGATTTGAAAAAAATGACGAAATGGCAAAAACGATGGGTTATAGCCCATGTTTTTTGAAATTTTGAAAAAAAAAGTTAGCCTCGTTTCTCATCATTTTGGACCATGGGCTATAGCCCATATCGTACGGCCTACTATAGCGCGCCGTTTTTCATCATTTTTGAAGATTTGAAAAAAATGACGAAATGACAAAAACAATGGGTTATAGCCCATGTTTTTTGAAATTTTGAAAAAAAAAGTTAGCCTCGTTTCTCATCATTTTGGACCGTGGGCTATAGCCCATATCGTACGGCATACTATAGCGCGCCGTTTTTCATCATTTTTGAGGATTTGAAAAAAATGACGAAATGACAAAAACGATGGGTTATAGCCCATGTTTTTTGAAATTTTGAAAAAAAAAAGTTAGCCTCGTTTCTCATCATTTTGGACCGTGGGCTATAGCCCATATCGTACGGCATACTATAGCGCGCAGTTTTTCATCATTTTTGAGGATTTGAAAAAAATGACGAAATGACAAAAACGATGGGTTATAGCCCATGTTTTTTGAAATTTTGAAAAAAAAAGTTAGCCTCGTTTCTCATCATTTTGGACCATGGGCTATAGCCCATATCGTACGGCCTACTATAGCGCGCCGTTTTTCATCATTTTTGAAGATTTGAAAAAAATGACGAAATGACAAAAACAATGGGTTATAGCCCATGTTTTTTGAAATTTTGAAAAAAAAAGTTAGCCTCGTTTCTCATCATTTTGGACCATGGGCTATAGCCCATATCGTACGGCCTACTATAGCGCGCCGTTTTTCATCATTTTTGAAGATTTGAAAAAAATGACGAAATGACAAAAACAATGGGTTATAGCCCATGTTTTTTGAAATTTTGAAAAAAAAAGTTAGCCTCGTTTCTCATCATTTTGGACCATGGGCTATAGCCCATATCGTACGGCCTACTATAGCGCGCCGTTTTTCATCATTTTTGAAGATTTAAAAAAAATGACGAAATGACAAAAACAATGGGTTATAGCCCATGTTTTTTGAAATTTTGAAAAAAAAGGTTAGCCTCGTTTCTCATCATTTTGGACCGTGGGCTATAGCCCATATCGTACGGCATACTATAGCGCGCCGTTTTTCATCATTTTTGAGGATTTGAAAAAATTTACGAAATGACAAAAACGATGGGTTATAGCCCATGTTTTTTGAAATTTTGAAAAAAAAAGTTAGCCTCGTTTCTCATCATTTTGGACCGTGGGCTATAGCCCATATCGTACGGCATACTATAGCGCGCAGTTTTTCATCATTTTTGAGGATTTGAAAAAAATGACGAAATGACAAAAACAATGGGTTATAGCCCATGTTTTTTGAAATTTTGAAAAAAAAATTACCCTCGTTTTTCATCATTTTGGACCATGGGCTATAGCCCATATCGTACGGCATGCAATAGCACGCCGTTTTTCAACATTTTTGAGGATTTGAAAAAATAAATAAAAAAAACGATGGGTTATAGCCTTTTTTTTTTGATTTTTTGAAGAAAATTTGAATCCTTGTTTTTTCATCATTTTTGACCATCCCACTGAGCAATAGCCGGCTATTAGACGTGTGTCTAAAAATGGGATAAAAAACGTCAATTTTTTTTCTTCTAAAAGTCTAAAAATAGACGTCTAAAACACGTCTAAAAATAGTGTTTTAGACGTCTATTTTTAGACTTTTAGAAAAGAAAATTACCCTCGTTTTTCATCATTTTGGACCGTGGGCTATAGCCCATATCGTACGGCATACTATAGCGCGCCGATTTTCATCATTTTTGAAGATTTGAAAAAAATGACGAAATGACAAAAACAATGGGTTATAGCCCATGTTTTTTGAAATTTTGAAAAAAAAAGTTAGCCTCGTTTCTCATCATTTTGGACCGTGGGCTATAGCCCATATCGTACGGCATACTATAGCGCGCCGTTTTTCATCATTTTTGAAGATTTGAAAAAAATGACGAAATGACAAAAACAATGGGTTATAGCCCATGTTTTTTGAAATTTTGAAAAAAAAAGTTAGCCTCGTTTCTCATCATTTTGGACCGTGGGCTATAGCCCATATCGTACGGCATACTATAGCGCGCCGTTTTTCATCATTTTTGAGGATTTGAAAAAAATGACGAAATGACAAAAACGATGGGTTATAGCCCATGTTTTTTGAAATTTTGAAAAAAAAAAGTTAGCCTCGTTTCTCATCATTTTGGACCGTGGGCTATAGCCCATATCGTACGGCCTACTATAGCGCGCCGTTTTTCATCATTTTTGAAGATTTGAAAAAAATGACGAAATGACAAAAACAATGGGTTATAGCCCATGTTTTTTGAAATTTTGAAAAAAAAGGTTAGCCTCGTTTCTCATCATTTTGGACCGTGGGCTATAGCCCATATCGTACGGCATACTATAGCGCGCCGTTTTTCATCATTTTTGAGGATTTGAAAAAAATGACGAAATGACAAAAACGATGGGTTATAGCCCATGTTTTTTGAAATTTTGAAAAAAAAAGTTAGCCTCGTTTCTCATCATTTTGGACCGTGGGCTATAGCCCATATCGTACGGCATACTATAGCGCGCAGTTTTTCATCATTTTTGAGGATTTGAAAAAAATGACGAAATGACAAAAACGATGGGTTATAGCCCATGTTTTTTGAAATTTTGAAAAAAAAAGTTAGCCTCGTTTCTCATCATTTTGGACCATGGGCTATAGCCCATATCGTACGGCCTACTATAGCGCGCCGTTTTTCATCATTTTTGAAGATTTGAAAAAAATGACGAAATGACAAAAACAATGGGTTATAGCCCATGTTTTTTGAAATTTTGAAAAAAAAAGTTATCCTCGTTTTTCATCATTTTGGACCATGGGCTATAGCCCATATCGTACGGCATACTATAGCGCGCCGTTTTTCATCATTTTTGAGGATTTGAAAAAAATGACGAAATGACAAAAACGATGGGTTATAGCCCATGTTTTTGAAATTTTGAAAAAAAAAGTTAGCCTCGTTTCTCTTCATTTTGGACCATGGGCTATAGCCCATATCGTACGGCATACTATAGCGCGCCGTTTTTCATCATTTTTGAGGTTTTGAAAAAAATGACAAAATGACAAAAACGATGGGTTATAGCCCATGTTTTTTGAAATGTTGAAAAAAAAAGTTATCCTCGTTTCTCATCATTTTGGACCATGGGCTATAGCCCATATCGTACGGCATGCAATAGCACGCCGTTTTTCAACATTTTTGAGGATTTGAAAAAATAAATAAAAAAAACGATGGGTTATAGCCTTTTTTTTTTGATTTTTTGAAGAAAATTTGAATCCTTGTTTTTTCATCATTTTTGACCATCCCACTGAGCAATAGCCGGCTATTAGACGTGTGTCTAAAAATGGGATAAAAAACGTCAATTTTTTTTCTTCTAAAAGTCTAAAAATAGACGTCTAAAACACGTCTAAAAATAGTGTTTTAGACGTCTATTTTTAGACTTTTAGAAAAGAAAATTACCCTCGTTTTTCATCATTTTGGACCGTGGGCTATAGCCCATATCGTACGGCCTACTATAGCGCGCCGTTTTTCAACATTTTTGAGGATTTGAAAAAAATGACGAAATGACAAAAACGATGGGTTATAGCCCATGTTTTTTGAAATTTTGAAAAAAAAGGTTAGCCTCGTTTCTCATCATTTTGGACCGTGGGCTATAGCCCATATCGTACGGCATACTATAGCGCGCAGTTTTTCATCATTTTTGAGGATTTGAAAAAAATGACGAAATGACAAAAATGATGGGTTATAGCCCATGTTTTTTGAAATTTTGAAAAAAAAAGTTAGCCTCGTTTCTCATCATTTTGGACCATGGGCTATAGCCCATATCGTACGGCCTACTATAGCGCGCCGTTTTTCATCATTTTTGAAGATTTGAAAAAAATGACGAAATGACAAAAACAATGGGTTATAGCCCATGTTTTTTGAAATTTTGAAAAAAAAGGTTAGCCTCGTTTCTCATCATTTTGGACCGTGGGCTATAGACCATATCGTACGGCATACTATAGCGCGCCGTTTTTCATCATTTTTGAGGATTTGAAAAAAATGACGAAATGACAAAAACGATGGGTTATAGCCCATGTTTTTTGAAATTTTGAAAAAAAAAGTTAGCCTCGTTTCTCATCATTTTGGACCGTGGGCTATAGCCCATATCGTACGGCATACTATAGCGCGCAGTTTTTCATCATTTTTGAGGATTTGAAAAAAATGACGAAATGACAAAAACGATGGGTTATAGCCCATGTTTTTTGAAATTTTGAAAAAAAAAGTTAGCCTCGTTTCTCATCATTTTGGACCATGGGCTATAGCCCATATCGTACGGCCTACTATAGCGCGCCGTTTTTCATCATTTTTGAAGATTTGAAAAAAATGACGAAATGACAAAAACAATGGGTTATAGCCCATGTTTTTTGAAATTTTGAAAAAAAAAGTTATCCTCGTTTTTCATCATTTTGGACCATGGGCTATAGCCCATATCGTACGGCATACTATAGCGCGCCGTTTTTCATCATTTTTGAGGATTTGAAAAAAATGACGAAATGACAAAAACGATGGGTTATAGCCCATGTTTTTGAAATTTTGAAAAAAAAAGTTAGCCTCGTTTCTCTTCATTTTGGACCATGGGCTATAGCCCATATCGTACGGCATACTATAGCGCGCCGTTTTTCATCATTTTTGAGGTTTTGAAAAAAATGACAAAATGACAAAAACGATGGGTTATAGCCCATGTTTTTTGAAATGTTGAAAAAAAAAGTTATCCTCGTTTCTCATCATTTTGGACCATGGGCTATAGCCCATATCGTACGGCATACTATAGCGCGCCGTTTTTCATCATTTTTGAGGATTTGAAAAAAATGACGAAATGACAAAAACGATGGGTTATAGCCCATGTTTTTGAAATTTTGAAAAAAAAAGTTAGCCTCGTTTCTCATCATTTTGGACCATGGGCTATAGCCCATATCGTACGGCATACTATAGCGCGCCGTTTTTCATAATTTTTGCGGATTTGAAAAAAATGACAAAATGACAAAAACGATGGGTTATAGCCCCTGTTTTTTTAAATTTTGGAAAAAAAAGTTAGCCTCGTTTCTCATCATTTTGGACCATGGGCTATAGCCCATATCGTACGGCATACTATAGCGCGCCGTTTTTCATCATTTTTGAGGATTTGAAAAAAATGACGAAATGACAAAAACGATGGGTTATAGCCCATGTTTTTGAAATTTTGAAAAAAAAAGTTAGCCTTGTTTCTCTTCATTTTGGACCATGGGCTATAGCCCATATCGTACGGCATACTATAGCGCGCCGTTTTTCATCATTTTTGAGGATTTGAAAAAAATGACAAAATGACAAAAACGATGGGTTATAGCCCATGTTTTTTGAAATTTTGAAAAAAAAAGTTAGCCTCGTTTCTCATCATTTTGGACCATGGGCTATAGCCCATATCGTACGGCATACTATAGCGCGCCGTTTTTCATCATTTTTGACGATTTGAAAAAAATGACGAAATGACAAAAACGATGGGTTATAACTTATAGCCCATGTTTTTGAAATTTTGAAAAAAAAAGTTAGCCTCGTTTCTCATCATTTTGGACCATGGGCTATAGCCCATATCGTACGGCATACTATAGCGCGCCGTTTTTCATCATTTTTGAGGATTTGAAAAAAATGACGAAATGACAAAAACGATGGGTTATAGCCCATGTTTTTGAAATTTTGAAAAAAAAAGTTAGCCTCGTTTCTCATCATTTTGGACCATGGGCTATAGCCCATATCGTACGGCATACTATAGCGCGCCGTTTTTCATCATTTTTGAGGATTTGAAAAAAATGACGAAATGACAAAAACGATGGGTTATAGCCCATGTTTTTGAAATTTTGAAAAAAAAAGTTAGCCTCGTTTCTCATTATTTTGGACCATGGGCTATAGCCCATATCGTACGGCATACTATAGTGCGCCATTTTTCATTATTTTTGAGGATTTGAAAAAAATGACAAAATGACAAAAACGATGGGTTATAGCCCATGTTTTTTGAAATTTTGAAAAAAAAAGTTAGCCTCGTTTCTCATCATTTTGGACCATGGGCTATAGCCCATATCGTACGGCATACTATAGCGCGCCGTTTTTCAACATTTTTGAGGATTTGAAAAAAATGACGAAATGACAAAAACGATGGGTTATAGCCCATGTTTTTTGAAATTTTGAAAAAAAAAGTTAGCCTCGTTTCTCATCATTTTGGACCGTGGGCTATAGCCCATATCGTACGGCATACTATAGCGCGCAGTTTTTCATCATTTTTGAGGATTTGAAAAAAATGACGAAATGACAAAAACGATGGGTTATAGCCCATGTTTTTTGAAATTTTGAAAAAAAAAGTTAGCCTCGTTTCTCATCATTTTGGACCATGGGCTATAGCCCATATCGTACGGCCTACTATAGCGCGCCGTTTTTCATCATTTTTGAAGATTTGAAAAAAATGACGAAATGACAAAAACAATGGGTTATAGCCCATGTTTTTTGAAATTTTGAAAAAAAAAGTTATCCTCGTTTTTCATCATTTTGGACCATGGGCTATAGCCCATATCGTACGGCATACTATAGCGCGCCGTTTTTCATCATTTTTGAGGATTTGAAAAAAATGACGAAATGACAAAAACGATGGGTTATAGCCCATGTTTTTGAAATTTTGAAAAAAAAAGTTAGCCTCGTTTCTCTTCATTTTGGACCATGGGCTATAGCCCATATCGTACGGCATACTATAGCGCGCCGTTTTTCATCATTTTTGAGGTTTTGAAAAAAATGACAAAATGACAAAAACGATGGGTTATAGCCCATGTTTTTTGAAATGTTGAAAAAAAAAGTTATCCTCGTTTCTCATCATTTTGGACCATGGGCTATAGCCCATATCGTACGGCATACTATAGCGCGCCGTTTTTCATCATTTTTGAGGATTTGAAAAAAATGACGAAATGACAAAAACGATGGGTTATAGCCCATGTTTTTGAAATTTTGAAAAAAAAAGTTAGCCTCGTTTCTCATCATTTTGGACCATGGGCTATAGCCCATATCGTACGGCATACTATAGCGCGCCGTTTTTCATAATTTTTGCGGATTTGAAAAAAATGACAAAATGACAAAAACGATGGGTTATAGCCCCTGTTTTTTTAAATTTTGGAAAAAAAAGTTAGCCTCGTTTCTCATCATTTTGGACCATGGGCTATAGCCCATATCGTACGGCATACTATAGCGCGCCGTTTTTCATCATTTTTGAGGATTTGAAAAAAATGACGAAATGACAAAAACGATGGGTTATAGCCCATGTTTTTGAAATTTTGAAAAAAAAAGTTAGCCTTGTTTCTCTTCATTTTGGACCATGGGCTATAGCCCATATCGTACGGCATACTATAGCGCGCCGTTTTTCATCATTTTTGAGGATTTGAAAAAAATGACAAAATGACAAAAACGATGGGTTATAGCCCATGTTTTTTGAAATTTTGAAAAAAAAAGTTAGCCTCGTTTCTCATCATTTTGGACCATGGGCTATAGCCCATATCGTACGGCATACTATAGCGCGCCGTTTTTCATCATTTTTGACGATTTGAAAAAAATGACGAAATGACAAAAACGATGGGTTATAACTTATAGCCCATGTTTTTGAAATTTTGAAAAAAAAAGTTAGCCTCGTTTCTCATCATTTTGGACCATGGGCTATAGCCCATATCGTACGGCATACTATAGCGCGCCGTTTTTCATCATTTTTGAGGATTTGAAAAAAATGACGAAATGACAAAAACGATGGGTTATAGCCCATGTTTTTGAAATTTTGAAAAAAAAAGTTAGCCTCGTTTCTCATCATTTTGGACCATGGGCTATAGCCCATATCGTACGGCATACTATAGCGCGCCGTTTTTCATCATTTTTGAGGATTTGAAAAAAATGACGAAATGACAAAAACGATGGGTTATAGCCCATGTTTTTGAAATTTTGAAAAAAAAAGTTAGCCTCGTTTCTCATTATTTTGGACCATGGGCTATAGCCCATATCGTACGGCATACTATAGTGCGCCATTTTTCATTATTTTTGAGGATTTGAAAAAAATGACAAAATGACAAAAACGATGGGTTATAGCCCATGTTTTTTGAAATTTTGAAAAAAAAAGTTAGCCTCGTTTCTCATCATTTTGGACCATGGGCTATAGCCCATATCGTACGGCATACTATAGCGCGCCGTTTTTCAACATTTTTGAGGATTTGAAAAAAATGACGAAATGACAAAAACGATGGGTTATAGCCCATGTTTTTGAAATTTTGAAAAAAAAAGTTAGCCTCGTTTCTCTTCATTTTGGACCATGGGCTATAGCCCATATCGTACGGCATACTATAGCGCGCCATTTTTCATCATTTTTGAGGATTTGAAAAAAATGACGAAATGACAAAAACGATGGGTTATAGCCCATGTTTTTGAAATTTTGAAAAAAAAAGTTAGCCTCGTTTCTCATCATTTTGGACCATGGGCTATAGCCCATATCGTACGGCATACTATAGCGCGCCGTTTTTCATCATTTTTGAGGATTTGAAAAAAATGACGAAATGACAAAAACGATGGGTTATAGCCCATGTTTTTGAAATTTTGGAAAAAAAAGTTAGCCTCGTTTCTCATCATTTTGGACCATGGGCTATAGCCCATATCGTACAGCATACTATAGCGCGCCGTTTTTCATCATTTTTGAGGATTTGAAAAAAATGACGAAATGACAAAAACGATGGGTTATAGCCCATGTTTTTGAAATTTTGAAAAAAAAAGTTAGCCTCGTTTCTCATTATTTTGGACCATGGGCTATAGCCCATATCGTACGGCATACTATAGTGCGCCATTTTTCATTATTTTTGAGGATTTGAAAAAAATGACAAAATGACAAAAACGATGGGTTATAGCCCATGTTTTTTGAAATTTTGAAAAAAAAAGTTAGCCTCGTTTCTCATCATTTTGGACCATGGGCTATAGCCCATATCGTACGGCATACTATAGCGCGCCGTTTTTCAACATTTTTGAGGATTTGAAAAAAATTACGAAATGACAAAAACGATGGGTTATAGCCCATGTTTTTGAAATTTTGAAAAAAAAAGTTAGCCTCGTTTCTCTTCATTTTGGACCATGGGCTATAGCCCATATCGTACGGCATACTATAGCGCGCCATTTTTCATCATTTTTGAGGATTTGAAAAAAATGACGAAATGACAAAAACGATGGGTTATAGCCCATGTTTTTGAAATTTTGAAAAAAAAAGTTAGCCTCGTTTCTCTTCATTTTGGACCATGGGCTATAGCCCATATCGTACGGCATACTATAGCGCGCCGTTTTTCATCATTTTTGACGATTTGAAAAAAATGACGAAATGACAAAAACGATGGGTTATAGCCCATGTTTTTTGAAATTTTGAAAAAAAAAGTTAGCCTCGTTTCTCATCATTTTGGACCATGGGCTATAGCCCATATCGTACGGCATACTATAGCGCACCGTTTTTCATCATTTTTGAGGATTTGAAAAAAATGACGAAATGACAAAAACGATGGGTTATAGCCCATGTTTTTGAAATTTTGAAAAAAAAAGTTAGCCTCGTTTCTCATCATTTTGGACCATGGGCTATAGCCCATATCGTACGGCATACTATAGCGCGCCGTTTTTCATCATTTTTGAGGATTTGAAAAAAATGACAAAATGACAAAAACGATGGGTTATAGCCCATGTTTTTTGAAATTTTGAAAAAAAAAGTTAGCCTCGTTTCTCATGATTTTGGACCATGGGCTATAGCCCATATCGTACGGCATACTATAGCGCGCCGTTTTTCATCATTTTTGAGGATTTGAAAAAAATGACAAAATGACAAAAACGATGGGTTATAGCCCATGTTTTTTGAAATTTTGAAAAAAAAAGTTAGCCTCGTTTCTCATCATTTTGGACCATGGGCTATAGCCCATATCGTACGGCATACTATAGCGCGCCGTTTTTCATCATTTTTGACGATTTGAAAAAAATTACGAAATGACAAAAACGATGGGTTATAGCCCATGTTTTTGAAATTTTGAAAAAAAAAGTTAGCCTCGTTTCTTATCATTTTGGACCATGGGCTATAGCCCATATCGTACGACATACTATAGCGCGCCGTTTTTCATCATTTTTGAGGATTTGAAAAAAATGACGAAATGACAAAAACGATGGATTATAGCCCATGTTTTTGAAATTTTGAAAAAAAAAGTTAGCCTCGTTTCTCATTATTTTGGACCATGGGCTATAGCCCATATCGTACGGCATACTATAGCGCGCCATTTTTCATCATTTTTGAGGATTTGAAAAAAATGACAAAATGACAAAAACGATGGGTTATAGCCCATGTTTTTTGAAATTTTGAAAAAAAAAGTTAGCCTCGTTTCTCATCATTTTGGACCATGGGCTATAGCCCATATCGTACGGCATACTATAGCGCGCCGTTTTTCATCATTTTTGACGATTTGAAAAAAATGACGAAATGACAAAAACGATGGGTTATAGCCCATGTTTTTGAAATTTTGAAAAAAAAAGTTAGCCTCGTTTCTTATCATTTTGGACCATGGGCTATAGCCCATATCGTACGACATACTATAGCGCGCCGTTTTTCATCATTTTTGAGGATTTGAAAAAAATGACGAAATGACAAAAACGATGGGTTATAGCCCATGTTTTTGAAATTTTGAAAAAAAAAGTTAGCCTCGTTTCTCATTATTTTGGACCATGGGCTATAGCCCATATCGTACGGCATACTATAGCGCGCCATTTTTCATCATTTTTGAGGATTTGAAAAAAATGACAAAATGACAAAAACGATGGGTTATAGCCCATGTTTTTTGAAATTTTGAAAAAAAAAGTTAGCCTCGTTTCTCATCATTTTGGACCATGGGCTATAGCCCATATCGTACGGCATACTATAGCGCGCCGTTTTTCAACATTTTTGAGGATTTGAAAAAAATGACGAAATGACAAAAACGATGGGTTATAGCCCATGTTTTTTGAAATTTTGAAAAAAAAAAGTTAGCCTCGTTTCTCATCATTTTGGACCGTGGGCTATAGCCCATATCGTACGGCATACTATAGCGCGCCGTTTTTCATCATTTTTGAGGATTTGAAAAAAATGACGAAATGACAAAAACGATGGGTTATAGCCCATGTTTTTTGAAATTTTGAAAAAAAAAGTTAGCCTCGTTTCTCATCATTTTGGACCATGGGCTATAGCCCATATCGTACGGCCTACTATAGCGCGCCGTTTTTCATCATTTTTGAAGATTTGAAAAAAATGACGAAATGACAAAAACAATGGGTTATAGCCCATGTTTTTTGAAATTTTGAAAAAAAAAGTTAGCCTCGTTTCTCATCATTTTGGACCGTGGGCTATAGCCCATATCGTACGGCATACTATAGCGCGCCGTTTTTCATCATTTTTGAGGATTTGAAAAAAATGACGAAATGACAAAAACGATGGGTTATAGCCCATGTTTTTTGAAATTTTGAAAAAAAAAGTTAGCCTCGTTTCTCATCATTTTGGACCATGGGCTATAGCCCATATCGTACGGCATACTATAGCGCGCAGTTTTTCATCATTTTTGAGGATTTGAAAAAAATGACGAAATGACAAAAATGATGGGTTATAGCCCATGTTTTTTGAAATTTTGAAAAAAAAAGTTAGCCTCGTTTCTCATCATTTTGGACCGTGGGCTATAGCCCATATCGTACGGCCTACTATAGCGCGCCGTTTTTCATCATTTTGAAGATTTGAAAAAAATGACGAAATGACAAAAACAATGGGTTATAGCCCATGTTTTTTGAAATTTTGAAAAAAAAGGTTAGCCTCGTTTCTCATCATTTTGGACCATGGGCTATAGCCCATATCGTACGGCATACTATAGCGCGCCGTTTTTCATCATTTTTGAGGATTTGAAAAAAATGACGAAATGACAAAAACGATGGGTTATAGCCCATGTTTTTTGAAATTTTGAAAAAAAAAGTTAGCCTCGTTTCTCATCATTTTGGACCGTGGGCTATAGCCCATATCGTACGGCATACTATAGCGCGCAGTTTTTCATCATTTTTGAGGATTTGAAAAAAATGACGAAATGACAAAAACGATGGGTTATAGCCCATGTTTTTTGAAATTTTGAAAAAAAAAGTTAGCCTCGTTTCTCATCATTTTGGACCATGGGCTATAGCCCATATCGTACGGCCTACTATAGCGCGCCGTTTTTCATCATTTTTGAAGATTTGAAAAAAATGACGAAATGACAAAAACAATGGGTTATAGCCCATGTTTTTTGAAATTTTGAAAAAAAAAGTTATCCTCGTTTTTCATCATTTTGGACCATGGGCTATAGCCCATATCGTACGGCATACTATAGCGCGCCGTTTTTCATCATTTTTGAGGATTTGAAAAAAATGACGAAATGACAAAAACGATGGGTTATAGCCCATGTTTTTGAAATTTTGAAAAAAAAAGTTAGCCTCGTTTCTCTTCATTTTGGACCATGGGCTATAGCCCATATCGTACGGCATACTATAGCGCGCCGTTTTTCATCATTTTTGAGGTTTTGAAAAAAATGACAAAATGACAAAAACGATGGGTTATAGCCCATGTTTTTTGAAATGTTGAAAAAAAAAGTTATCCTCGTTTCTCATCATTTTGGACCATGGGCTATAGCCCATATCGTACGGCATACTATAGCGCGCCGTTTTTCATCATTTTTGAGGATTTGAAAAAAATGACGAAATGACAAAAACGATGGGTTATAGCCCATGTTTTTGAAATTTTGAAAAAAAAAGTTAGCCTCGTTTCTCATCATTTTGGACCATGGGCTATAGCCCATATCGTACGGCCTACTATAGCGCGCCGTTTTTCATCATTTTTGAAGATTTGAAAAAAATGACGAAATGACAAAAACAATGGGTTATAGCCCATGTTTTTTGAAATTTTGAAAAAAAAAGTTAGCCTCGTTTCTCATCATTTTGGACCGTGGGCTATAGCCCATATCGTACGGCATACTATAGCGCGCCGTTTTTCATCATTTTTGAGGATTTGAAAAAAATGACGAAATGACAAAAACGATGGGTTATAGCCCATGTTTTTTGAAATTTTGAAAAAAAAAAGTTAGCCTCGTTTCTCATCATTTTGGACCGTGGGCTATAGCCCATATCGTACGGCATACTATAGCGCGCAGTTTTTCATCATTTTTGAGGATTTGAAAAAAATGACGAAATGACAAAAACGATGGGTTATAGCCCATGTTTTTTGAAATTTTGAAAAAAAAAGTTAGCCTCGTTTCTCATCATTTTGGACCATGGGCTATAGCCCATATCGTACGGCCTACTATAGCGCGCCGTTTTTCATCATTTTTGAAGATTTGAAAAAAATGACGAAATGACAAAAACAATGGGTTATAGCCCATGTTTTTTGAAATTTTGAAAAAAAAAGTTAGCCTCGTTTCTCATCATTTTGGACCGTGGGCTATAGCCCATATCGTACGGCATACTATAGCGCGCCGTTTTTCATCATTTTTGAGGATTTGAAAAAAATGACGAAATGACAAAAACGATGGGTTATAGCCCATGTTTTTTGAAATTTTGAAAAAAAAAAGTTAGCCTCGTTTCTCATCATTTTGGACCGTGGGCTATAGCCCATATCGTACGGCATACTATAGCGCGCAGTTTTTCATCATTTTTGAGGATTTGAAAAAAATGACGAAATGACAAAAACGATGGGTTATAGCCCATGTTTTTTGAAATTTTGAAAAAAAAAAGTTAGCCTCGTTTCTCATCATTTTGGACCATGGGCTATAGCCCATATCGTACGGCCTACTATAGCGCGCCGTTTTTCATCATTTTTGAAGATTTGAAAAAAATGACGAAATGACAAAAACAATGGGTTATAGCCCATGTTTTTTGAAATTTTGAAAAAAAAGGTTAGCCTCGTTTCTCATCATTTTGGACCGTGGGCTATAGCCCATATCGTACGGCATACTATAGCGCGCCGTTTTTCATCATTTTTGAGGATTTGAAAAAAATGACGAAATGACAAAAACGATGGGTTATAGCCCATGTTTTTTGAAATTTTGAAAAAAAAAGTTAGCCTCGTTTCTCATCATTTTGGACCGTGGGCTATAGCCCATATCGTACGGCATACTATAGCGCGCAGTTTTTCATCATTTTTGAGGATTTGAAAAAAATGACGAAATGACAAAAACGATGGGTTATAGCCCATGTTTTTTGAAATTTTGAAAAAAAAAGTTAGCCTCGTTTCTCATCATTTTGGACCATGGGCTATAGCCCATATCGTACGGCCTACTATAGCGCGCCGTTTTTCATCATTTTTGAAGATTTGAAAAAAATGACGAAATGACAAAAACAATGGGTTATAGCCCATGTTTTTTGAAATTTTGAAAAAAAAGGTTAGCCTCGTTTCTCATCATTTTGGACCGTGGGCTATAGCCCATATCGTACGGCATACTATAGCGCGCAGTTTTTCATCATTTTTGAGGATTTGAAAAAAATGACGAAATGACAAAAACGATGGGTTATAGCCCATGTTTTTTGAAATTTTGAAAAAAAAAGTTAGCCTCGTTTCTCATCATTTTGGACCATGGGCTATAGCCCATATCGTACGGCATACTATAGCGCGCCGATTTTCATCATTTTTGAAGATTTGAAAAAAATGACGAAATGACAAAAACAATGGGTTATAGCCCATGTTTTTTGAAATTTTGAAAAAAAAAGTTAGCCTCGTTTCTCATCATTTTGGACCGTGGGCTATAGCCCATATCGTACGGCATACTATAGCGCGCCGTTTTTCATCATTTTTGAAGATTTGAAAAAAATGTCGAAATGACAAAAACAATGGGTTATAGCCCATGTTTTTTGAAATTTTGAAAAAAAAAGTTAGCCTCGTTTCTCATCATTTTGGACCGTGGGCTATAGCCCATATCGTACGGCATACTATAGCGCGCCGTTTTTCATCATTTTTGAGGATTTGAAAAAAATGACGAAATGACAAAAACGATGGGTTATAGCCCATGTTTTTTGAAATTTTGAAAAAAAAAAGTTAGCCTCGTTTCTCATCATTTTGGACCGTGGGCTATAGCCCATATCGTACGGCATACTATAGCGCGCAGTTTTTCATCATTTTTGAGGATTTGAAAAAAATGACGAAATGACAAAAACGATGGGTTATAGCCCATGTTTTTTGAAATTTTGAAAAAAAAAGTTAGCCTCGTTTCTCATCATTTTGGACCATGGGCTATAGCCCATATCGTACGGCATACTATAGCGCGCCGATTTTCATCATTTTTGAAGATTTGAAAAAAATGACGAAATGACAAAAACAATGGGTTATAGCCCATGTTTTTTGAAATTTTGAAAAAAAAAGTTAGCCTCGTTTCTCATCATTTTGGACCGTGGGCTATAGCCCATATCGTACGGCATACTATAGCGCGCCGTTTTTCATCATTTTTGAAGATTTGAAAAAAATGACGAAATGACAAAAACAATGGGTTATAGCCCATGTTTTTTGAAATTTTGAAAAAAAAAGTTAGCCTCGTTTCTCATCATTTTGGACCGTGGGCTATAGCCCATATCGTACGGCATACTATAGCGCGCCGTTTTTCATCATTTTTGAGGATTTGAAAAAAATGACGAAATGACAAAAACGATGGGTTATAGCCCATGTTTTTTGAAATTTTGAAAAAAAAAAGTTAGCCTCGTTTCTCATCATTTTGGACCGTGGGCTATAGCCCATATCGTACGGCATACTATAGCGCGCAGTTTTTCATCATTTTTGAAAAAAATGACGAAATGACAAAAATGATGGGTTATAGCCCATGTTTTTTGAAATTTTGAAAAAAAAAGTTAGCCTCGTTTCTCATCATTTTGGACCATGGGCTATAGCCCATATCGTACGGCCTACTATAGCGCGCCGTTTTTCATCATTTTTGAAGATTTGAAAAAAATGACGAAATGACAAAAACAATGGGTTATAGCCCATGTTTTTTGAAATTTTGAAAAAAAAGGTTAGCCTCGTTTCTCATCATTTTGGACCGTGGGCTATAGCCCATATCGTACGGCATACTATAGCGCGCCGTTTTTCATCATTTTTGAGGATTTGAAAAAAATGACGAAATGACAAAAACGATGGGTTATAGCCCATGTTTTTTGAAATTTTGAAAAAAAAAGTTAGCCTCGTTTCTCATCATTTTGGACCGTGGGCTATAGCCCATATCGTACGGCATACTATAGCGCGCAGTTTTTCATCATTTTTGAGGATTTGAAAAAAATGACGAAATGACAAAAACGATGGGTTATAGCCCATGTTTTTTGAAATTTTGAAAAAAAAAGTTAGCCTCGTTTCTCATCATTTTGGACCATGGGCTATAGCCCATATCGTACGGCCTACTATAGCGCACCGTTTTTCATCATTTTTGAAGATTTGAAAAAAATGACGAAATGACAAAAACAATGGGTTATAGCCCATGTTTTTTGAAATTTTGAAAAAAAAAGTTATCCTCGTTTTTCATCATTTTGGACCATGGGCTATAGCCCATATCGTACGGCATACTATAGCGCGCCGTTTTTCATCATTTTTGAGGATTTGAAAAAAATGACGAAATGACAAAAACGATGGGTTATAGCCCATGTTTTTGAAATTTTGAAAAAAAAAGTTAGCCTCGTTTCTCTTCATTTTGGAACATGGGCTATAGCCCATATCGTACGGCATACTATAGCGCGCCGTTTTTCATCATTTTTGAGGTTTTGAAAAAAATGACAAAATGACAAAAACGATGGGTTATAGCCCATGTTTTTTGAAATGTTGAAAAAAAAAGTTATCCTCGTTTCTCATCATTTTGGACCATGGGCTATAGCCCATATCGTACGGCATACTATAGCGCGCCGTTTTTCATCATTTTTGAGGATTTGAAAAAAATGACGAAATGACAAAAACGATGGGTTATAGCCCATGTTTTTGAAATTTTGAAAAAAAAAGTTAGCCTCGTTTCTCATCATTTTGGACCATGGGCTATAGCCCATATCGTACGGCATACTATAGCGCGCCGTTTTTCATCATTTTTGAGGATTTGAAAAAAATGACGAAATGACAAAAACGATGGGTTATAGCCCATGTTTTTTGAAATTTTGAAAAAAAAAAGTTAGCCTCGTTTCTCATCATTTTGGACCGTGGGCTATAGCCCATATCGTACGGCATACTATAGCGCGCAGTTTTTCATCATTTTTGAGGATTTGAAAAAAATGACGAAATGACAAAAACGATGGGTTATAGCCCATGTTTTTTGAAATTTTGAAAAAAAAAGTTAGCCTCGTTTCTCATCATTTTGGACCATGGGCTATAGCCCATATCGTACGGCCTACTATAGCGCGCCGTTTTTCATCATTTTTGAAGATTTGAAAAAAATGACGAAATGACAAAAACAATGGGTTATAGCCCATGTTTTTTGAAATTTTGAAAAAAAAAGTTAGCCTCGTTTCTCATCATTTTGGACCGTGGGCTATAGCCCATATCGTACGGCATACTATAGCGCGCCGTTTTTCATCATTTTTGAGGATTTGAAAAAAATGACGAAATGACAAAAACGATGGGTTATAGCCCATGTTTTTTGAAATTTTGAAAAAAAAAAGTTAGCCTCGTTTCTCATCATTTTGGACCGTGGGCTATAGCCCATATCGTACGGCATACTATAGCGCGCAGTTTTTCATCATTTTTGAGGATTTGAAAAAAATGACGAAATGACAAAAATGATGGGTTATAGCCCATGTTTTTTGAAATTTTGAAAAAAAAAGTTAGCCTCGTTTCTCATCATTTTGGACCATGGGCTATAGCCCATATCGTACGGCCTACTATAGCGCGCCGTTTTTCATCATTTTTGAAGATTTGAAAAAAATGACGAAATGACAAAAACAATGGGTTATAGCCCATGTTTTTTGAAATTTTGAAAAAAAAGGTTAGCCTCGTTTCTCATCATTTTGGACCGTGGGCTATAGCCCATATCGTACGGCATACTATAGCGCGCCGTTTTTCATCATTTTTGAGGATTTGAAAAAAATGACGAAATGACAAAAACGATGGGTTATAGCCCATGTTTTTTGAAATTTTGAAAAAAAAAGTTAGCCTCGTTTCTCATCATTTTGGACCGTGGGCTATAGCCCATATCGTACGGCATACTATAGCGCGCAGTTTTTCATCATTTTTGAGGATTTGAAAAAAATGACGAAATGACAAAAACGATGGGTTATAGCCCATGTTTTTTGAAATTTTGAAAAAAAAAAGTTAGCCTCGTTTCTCATCATTTTGGACCATGGGCTATAGCCCATATCGTACGGCCTACTATAGCGCGCCGTTTTTCATCATTTTTGAAGATTTGAAAAAAATGACGAAATGACAAAAACAATGGGTTATAGCCCATGTTTTTTGAAATTTTGAAAAAAAAGGTTAGCCTCGTTTCTCATCATTTTGGACCGTGGGCTATAGCCCATATCGTACGGCATACTATAGCGCGCAGTTTTTCATCATTTTTGAGGATTTGAAAAAAATGACGAAATGACAAAAACGATGGGTTATAGCCCATGTTTTTTGAAATTTTGAAAAAAAAAGTTAGCCTCGTTTCTCATCATTTTGGACCATGGGCTATAGCCCATATCGTACGGCATACTATAGCGCGCCGATTTTCATCATTTTTGAAGATTTGAAAAAAATGACGAAATGACAAAAACAATGGGTTATAGCCCATGTTTTTTGAAATTTTGAAAAAAAAAGTTAGCCTCGTTTCTCATCATTTTGGACCGTGGGCTATAGCCCATATCGTACGGCATACTATAGCGCGCCGTTTTTCATCATTTTTGAAGATTTGAAAAAAATGTCGAAATGACAAAAACAATGGGTTATAGCCCATGTTTTTTGAAATTTTGAAAAAAAAAGTTAGCCTCGTTTCTCATCATTTTGGACCGTGGGCTATAGCCCATATCGTACGGCATACTATAGCGCGCCGTTTTTCATCATTTTTGAGGATTTGAAAAAAATGACGAAATGACAAAAACGATGGGTTATAGCCCATGTTTTTTGAAATTTTGAAAAAAAAAAGTTAGCCTCGTTTCTCATCATTTTGGACCGTGGGCTATAGCCCATATCGTACGGCATACTATAGCGCGCAGTTTTTCATCATTTTTGAGGATTTGAAAAAAATGACGAAATGACAAAAACGATGGGTTATAGCCCATGTTTTTTGAAATTTTGAAAAAAAAAAGTTAGCCTCGTTTCTCATCATTTTGGACCATGGGCTATAGCCCATATCGTACGGCATACTATAGCGCGCCGATTTTCATCATTTTTGAAGATTTGAAAAAAATGACGAAATGACAAAAACAATGGGTTATAGCCCATGTTTTTTGAAATTTTGAAAAAAAAAGTTAGCCTCGTTTCTCATCATTTTGGACCGTGGGCTATAGCCCATATCGTACGGCATACTATAGCGCGCCGTTTTTCATCATTTTTGAAGATTTGAAAAAAATGACGAAATGACAAAAACAATGGGTTATAGCCCATGTTTTTTGAAATTTTGAAAAAAAAAGTTAGCCTCGTTTCTCATCATTTTGGACCGTGGGCTATAGCCCATATCGTACGGCATACTATAGCGCGCCGTTTTTCATCATTTTTGAGGATTTGAAAAAAATGACGAAATGACAAAAACGATGGGTTATAGCCCATGTTTTTTGAAATTTTGGAGAAAAAAAAGTTAGCCTCGTTTCTCATCATTTTGGACCGTGGGCTATAGCCCATATCGTACGGCATACTATAGCGCGCAGTTTTTCATCATTTTTGAGGATTTGAAAAAAATGACGAAATGACAAAAATGATGGGTTATAGCCCATGTTTTTTGAAATTTTGAAAAAAAAAGTTAGCCTCGTTTCTCATCATTTTGGACCATGGGCTATAGCCCATATCGTACGGCCTACTATAGCGCGCCGTTTTTCATCATTTTTGAAGATTTGAAAAAAATGACGAAATGACAAAAACAATGGGTTATAGCCCATGTTTTTTGAAATTTTGAAAAAAAAGGTTAGCCTCGTTTCTCATCATTTTGGACCGTGGGCTATAGCCCATATCGTACGGCATACTATAGCGCGCCGTTTTTCATCATTTTTGAGGATTTGAAAAAAATGACGAAATGACAAAAACGATGGGTTATAGCCCATGTTTTTTGAAATTTTGAAAAAAAAAGTTAGCCTCGTTTCTCATCATTTTGGACCGTGGGCTATAGCCCATATCGTACGGCATACTATAGCGCGCAGTTTTTCATCATTTTTGAGGATTTGAAAAAAATGACGAAATGACAAAAACGATGGGTTATAGCCCATGTTTTTTGAAATTTTGAAAAAAAAAGTTAGCCTCGTTTCTCATCATTTTGGACCATGGGCTATAGCCCATATCGTACGGCCTACTATAGCGCGCCGTTTTTCATCATTTTTGAAGATTTGAAAAAAATGACGAAATGACAAAAACAATGGGTTATAGCCCATGTTTTTTGAAATTTTGAAAAAAAAAGTTATCCTCGTGTTTCATCATTTTGGACCATGGGCTATAGCCCATATCGTACGGCCTACTATAGCGCGCCGTTTTTCATCATTTTTGAGGATTTGAAAAAAATGACGAAATGACAAAAACGATGGGTTATAGCCCATGTTTTTGAAATTTTGAAAAAAAAAGTTAGCCTCGTTTCTCTTCATTTTGGACCATGGGCTATAGCCCATATCGTACGGCATACTATAGCGCGCCGTTTTTCATCATTTTTGAGGTTTTGAAAAAAATGACAAAATGACAAAAACGATGGGTTATAGCCCATGTTTTTTGAAATGTTGAAAAAAAAAGTTATCCTCGTTTCTCATCATTTTGGACCATGGGCTATAGCCCATATCGTACGGCATACTATAGCGCGCCGTTTTTCATCATTTTTGAGGATTTGAAAAAAATGACGAAATGACAAAAACGATGGGTTATAGCCCATGTTTTTGAAATTTTGAAAAAAAAAGTTAGCCTCGTTTCTCATCATTTTGGACCATGGGCTATAGCCCATATCGTACGGCATACTATAGCGCGCCGTTTTTCATCATTTTTGCGGATTTGAAAAAAATGACAAAATGACAAAAACGATGGGTTATAGCCCATGTTTTTGAAATTTTGAAAAAAAAAGTTAGCCTTGTTTCTCTTCATTTTGGACCATGGGCTATAGCCCATATCGTACGGCATACTATAGCGCGCCGTTTTTCATCATTTTTGAGGATTTGAAAAAAATGACAAAATGACAAAAACGATGGGTTATAGCCCATGTTTTTTGAAATTTTGAAAAAAAAAGTTAGCCTCGTTTCTCATCATTTTGGACCATGGGCTATAGCCCATATCGTACGGCATACTATAGCGCGCCGTTTTTCATCATTTTTGACGATTTGAAAAAAATGACGAAATGACAAAAACGATGGGTTATAGCCCATGTTTTTGAAATTTAAAAAAAAAAAGTTAGCCTCGTTTCTCATCATTTTGGACCATGGGCTATAGCCCATATCGTACGGCATACTATAGCGCGCCGTTTTTCATAATTTTTGAGGATTTGAAAAAAATGACGAAATGACAAAAACGATGGGTTATAGCCCATGTTTTTGAAATTTTGAAAAAAAAAGTTAGCCTCGTTTCTTATCATTTTGGACCATGGGCTATAGCCCATATCGTACGGCATACTATAGCGCGCCGTTTTTCATCATTTTTGAGGATTTGAAAAAAATGACGAAATGACAAAAACGATGGGTTATAGCCCATGTTTTTGAAATTTTGAAAAAAAAAGTTAGCCTCGTTTCTCATTATTTTGGACCATGGGCTATAGCCCATATCGTACGGCATACTATAGTGCGCCATTTTTCATTATTTTTGAGGATTTGAAAAAAATGACAAAATGACAAAAACGATGGGTTATAGCCCATGTTTTTTGAAATTTTGAAAAAAAAAGTTAGCCTCGTTTCTCATCATTTTGGACCATGGGCTATAGCCCATATCGTACGGCATACTATAGCGCGCCGTTTTTCAACATTTTTGAGGATTTGAAAAAAATGACGAAATGACAAAAACGATGGGTTATAGCCCATGTTTTTGAAATTTTGAAAAAAAAAGTTAGCCTCGTTTCTCTTCATTTTGGACCATGGGCTATAGCCCATATCGTACGGCATACTATAGCGCGCCATTTTTCATCATTTTTGAGGATTTGAAAAAAATGACGAAATGACAAAAACGATGGGTTATAGCCCATGTTTTTGAAATTTTGAAAAAAAAAGTTAGCCTCGTTTCTCATCATTTTGGACCATGGGCTATAGCCCATATCGTACGGCATACTATAGCGCGCCGTTTTTCATCATTTTTGAGGATTTGAAAAAAATGACGAAATGACAAAAACGATGGGTTATAGCCCATGTTTTTGAAATTTTGAAAAAAAAAGTTAGCCTCGTTTCTCATCATTTTGGACCATGGGCTATAGCCCATATCGTACGGCATACTATAGCGCGCCGTTTTTCATCATTTTTGAGGATTTGAAAAAAATGACGAAATGACAAAAACGATGGGTTATAGCCCATGTTTTTGAAATTTTGAAAAAAAAAGTTAGCCTCGTTTCTCATTATTTTGGACCATGGGCTATAGCCCATATCGTACGGCATACTATAGTGCGCCATTTTTCATTATTTTTGAGGATTTGAAAAAAATGACAAAATGACAAAAACGATGGGTTATAGCCCATGTTTTTTGAAATTTTGAAAAAAAAAGTTAGCCTCGTTTCTCATCATTTTGGACCATGGGCTATAGCCCATATCGTACGGCATACTATAGCGCGCCGTTTTTCAACATTTTTGAGGATTTGAAAAAAATGACGAAATGACAAAAACGATGGGTTATAGCCCATGTTTTTGAAATTTTGAAAAAAAAAGTTAGCCTCGTTTCTCTTCATTTTGGACCATGGGCTATAGCCCATATCGTACGGCATACTATAGCGCGCCATTTTTCATCATTTTTGAGGATTTGAAAAAAATGACGAAATGACAAAAACGATTGGTTATAGCCCATGTTTTTGAAATTTTGAAAAAAAAAGTTAGCCTCGTTTCTCTTCATTTTGGACCATGGGCTATAGCCCATATCGTACGGCATACTATAGCGCGCCGTTTTTCATCATTTTTGACGATTTGAAAAAAATGACGAAATGACAAAAACGATGGGTTATAGCCCATGTTTTTTGAAATTTTGAAAAAAAAAGTTAGCCTCGTTTCTCATCATTTTGGACCATGGGCTATAGCCCATATCGTACGGCATACTATAGCGCACCGTTTTTCATCATTTTTGAGGATTTGAAAAAAATGACGAAATGACAAAAACGATGGGTTATAGCCCATGTTTTTGAAATTTTGAAAAAAAAAGTTAGCCTCGTTTCTCATCATTTTGGACCATGGGCTATAGCCCATATCGTACGGCATACTATAGCACGCCGTTTTTCATCATTTTTGAGGATTTGAAAAAAATGACAAAATGACAAAAACGATGGGTTATAGCCCATGTTTTTTGAAATTTTGAAAAAAGAAGTTAGCCTCGTTTCTCATGATTTTGGACCATGGGCTATAGCCCATATCGTACGGCATACTATAGCGCGCCGTTTTTCATCATTTTTGAGGATTTGAAAAAAATGACAAAATGACAAAAACGATGGGTTATAGCCCATGTTTTTTGAAATTTTGAAAAAAAAAGTTAGCCTCGTTTCTCATCATTTTGGACCATGGGCTATAGCCCATATCGTACGGCATACTATAGCGCGCCGTTTTTCATCATTTTTGACGATTTGAAAAAAATGACGAAATGACAAAAACGATGGGTTATAGCCCATGTTTTTGAAATTTTGAAAAAAAAAGTTAGCCTCGTTTCTTATCATTTTGGACCATGGGCTATAGCCCATATCGTACGACATACTATAGCGCGCCGTTTTTCATCATTTTTGAGGATTTGAAAAAAATGACGAAATGACAAAAACGATGGGTAATAGCCCATGTTTTTGAAATTTTGAAAAAAAAAGTTAGCCTCGTTTCTCATTATTTTGGACCATGGGCTATAGCCCATATCGTACGGCATACTATAGCGCGCCATTTTTCATCATTTTTGAGGATTTGAAAAAAATGACAAAATGACAAAAACGATGGGTTATAGCCCATGTTTTTTGAAATTTTGAAAAAAAAAGTTAGCCTCGTTTCTCATCATTTTGGACCATGGGCTATAGCCCATATCGTACGGCATACTATAGCGCGCCGTTTTTCATCATTTTTGACGATTTGAAAAAAATGACGAAATGACAAAAACGATGGGTTATAGCCCATGTTTTTGAAATTTTGAAAAAAAAAGTTAGCCTCGTTTCTTATCATTTTGGACCATGGGCTATAGCCCATATCGTACGACATACTATAGCGCGCCGTTTTTCATCATTTTTGAGGATTTGAAAAAAATGACGAAATGACAAAAACGATGGGTTATAGCCCATGTTTTTGAAATTTTGAAAAAAAAAGTTAGCCTCGTTTCTCATTATTTTGGACCATGGGCTATAGCCCATATCGTACGGCATACTATAGCGCGCCATTTTTCATCATTTTTGAGGATTTGAAAAAAATGACAAAATGACAAAAACGATGGGTTATAGCCCATGTTTTTTGAAATTTTGAAAAAAAAAGTTAGCCTCGTTTCTCATCATTTTGGACCATGGGCTATAGCCCATATCGTACGGCATACTATAGCGCGCCGTTTTTCAACATTTTTGAGGATTTGAAAAAAATGACGAAATGACAAAAACGATGGGTTATAGCCCATGTTTTTGAAATTTTGAAAAAAAAAGTTAGCCTCGTTTCTCTTCATTTTGGACCATGGGCTATAGCCCATATCGTACGGCATACTATAGCGCGCCGTTTTTCATCATTTTTGAGGATTTGAAAAAAATGACGAAATGACAAAAACGATGGGTTATAGCCCATGTTTTTGAAATTTTGGAAAAATAAGTTAGCCTCGTTTCTCTTCATTTTGGACCATGGGCTATAGCCCATATCGTACGGCATACTATAGCGCGCCGTTTTTCATCATTTTTGAGGATTTGAAAAAATGACAAAATGACAAAAACGATGGGTTATAGCCCATGTTTTTTGAAATTTTGAAAAAAAAAGTTAGCCTCGTTTCTCATCATTTTGGACCATGGGCTATAGCCCATATCGTACGGCATACTATAGCGCGCCGTTTTTCATCATTTTTGAGGATTTGAAAAAAATGACGAAATGACAAAAACGATGGGTTATAGCCCATGTTTTTTGAAATTTTGAAAAAAAAAGTTAGCCTCGTTTCTCATCATTTTGGACCATGGGCTATAGCCCATATCGTACGGCATACTATAGCGCGCCGATTTTCATCATTTTTGAAGATTTGAAAAAAATGACGAAATGACAAAAACAATGGGTTATAGCCCATGTTTTTTGAAATTTTGAAAAAAAAGAGTTAGCCTCGTTTCTCATCATTTTGGACCGTGGGCTATAGCCCATATCGTACGGCATACTATAGCGCGCCGTTTTTCATCATTTTTGAGGATTTGAAAAAAATGACGAAATGACAAAAACGATGGGTTATAGCCCATGTTTTTTGAAATTTTGAAAAAAAAAGTTAGCCTCGTTTCTCATCATTTTGGACCATGGGCTATAGCCCATATCGTACGGCCTACTATAGCGCGCCGTTTTTCATCATTTTTGAAGATTTGAAAAAAATGACGAAATGACAAAAACAATGGGTTATAGCCCATGTTTTTTGAAATTTTGAAAAAAAAAGTTAGCCTCGTTTCTCATCATTTTGGACCGTGGGCTATAGCCCATATCGTACGGCATACTATAGCGCGCCGTTTTTCATCATTTTTGAGGATTTGAAAAAAATGACGAAATGACAAAAACGATGGGTTATAGCCCATGTTTTTTGAAATTTTGAAAAAAAAAAGTTAGCCTCGTTTCTCATCATTTTGGACCGTGGGCTATAGCCCATATCGTACGGCATACTATAGCGCGCAGTTTTTCATCATTTTTGAGGATTTGAAAAAAATGACGAAATGACAAAAACGATGGGTTATAGCCCATGTTTTTTGAAATTTTGAAAAAAAAAGTTAGCCTCGTTTCTCATTATTTTGGACCGTGGGCTATAGCCCATATCGTACGGCATACTATAGCGCGCCGTTTTTCATCATTTTTGAGGATTTGAAAAAAATGACGAAATGACAAAAACGATGGGTTATAGCCCATGTTTTTTGAAATTTTGAAAAAAAAAAGTTAGCCTCGTTTCTCATCATTTTGGACCGTGGGCTATAGCCCATATCGTACGGCATACTATAGCGCGCAGTTTTTCATCATTTTTGAGGATTTGAAAAAAATGACGAAATGACAAAAATGATGGGTTATAGCCCATGTTTTTTGAAATTTTGAAAAAAAAAGTTAGCCTCGTTTCTCATCATTTTGGACCATGGGCTATAGCCCATATCGTACGGCCTACTATAGCGCGCCGTTTTTCATCATTTTTGAAGATTTGAAAAAAATGACGAAATGACAAAAACAATGGGTTATAGCCCATGTTTTTTGAAATTTTGAAAAAAAAGGTTAGCCTCGTTTCTCATCATTTTGGACCGTGGGCTATAGCCCATATCGTACGGCATACTATAGCGCGCCGTTTTTCATCATTTTTGAGGATTTGAAAAAAATGACGAAATGACAAAAACGATGGGTTATAGCCCATGTTTTTTGAAATTTTGAAAAAAAAAGTTAGCCTCGTTTCTCATCATTTTGGACCGTGGGCTATAGCCCATATCGTACGGCATACTATAGCGCGCAGTTTTTCATCATTTTTGAGGATTTGAAAAAAATGACGAAATGACAAAAACGATGGGTTATAGCCCATGTTTTTTGAAATTTTGAAAAAAAAAGTTAGCCTCGTTTCTCATCATTTTGGACCATGGGCTATAGCCCATATCGTACGGCCTACTATAGCGCGCCGTTTTTCATCATTTTTGAAGATTTGAAAAAAATGACGAAATGACAAAAACAATGGGTTATAGCCCATGTTTTTTGAAATTTTGAAAAAAAAAGTTATCCTCGTTTTTCATCATTTTGGACCATGGGCTATAGCCCATATCGTACGGCATACTATAGCGCGCCGTTTTTCATCATTTTTGAGGATTTGAAAAAAATGACGAAATGACAAAAACGATGGGTTATAGCCCATGTTTTTGAAATTTTGAAAAAAAAAGTTAGCCTCGTTTCTCTTCATTTTGGACCATGGGCTATAGCCCATATCGTACGGCATACTATAGCGCGCCGTTTTTCATCATTTTTGAGGTTTTGAAAAAAATGACAAAATGACAAAAACGATGGGTTATAGCCCATGTTTTTTGAAATGTTGAAAAAAAAAGTTATCCTCGTTTCTCATCATTTTGGACCATGGGCTATAGCCCATATCGTACGGCATACTATAGCGCGCCGTTTTTCATCATTTTTGAGGATTTGAAAAAAATGACGAAATGACAAAAACGATGGGTTATAGCCCATGTTTTTGAAATTTTGAAAAAAAAAGTTAGCCTCGTTTCTCATCATTTTGGACCATGGGCTATAGCCCATATCGTACGGCCTACTATAGCGCGCCGTTTTTCATCATTTTTGAAGATTTGAAAAAAATGACGAAATGACAAAAACAATGGGTTATAGCCCATGTTTTTTGAAATTTTGAAAAAAAAAGTTAGCCTCGTTTCTCATCATTTTGGACCGTGGGCTATAGCCCATATCGTACGGCATACTATAGCGCGCCGTTTTTCATCATTTTTGAGGATTTGAAAAAAATGACGAAATGACAAAAACGATGGGTTATAGCCCATGTTTTTTGAAATTTTGAAAAAAAAAAGTTAGCCTCGTTTCTCATCATTTTGGACCGTGGGCTATAGCCCATATCGTACGGCATACTATAGCGCGCAGTTTTTCATCATTTTTGAGGATTTGAAAAAAATGACGAAATGACAAAAACGATGGGTTATAGCCCATGTTTTTTGAAATTTTGGAAAAAAAAGTTAGCCTCGTTTCTCATCATTTTGGACCATGGGCTATAGCCCATATCGTACGGCCTACTATAGCGCGCCGTTTTTCATCATTTTTGAAGATTTGAAAAAAATGACGAAATGACAAAAACAATGGGTTATAGCCCATGTTTTTTGAAATTTTGAAAAAAAAAGTTAGCCTCGTTTCTCATCATTTTGGACCGTGGGCTATAGCCCATATCGTACGGCATACTATAGCGCGCCGTTTTTCATCATTTTTGAGGATTTGAAAAAAATGACGAAATGACAAAAACGATGGGTTATAGCCCATGTTTTTTGAAATTTTGAAAAAAAAAAGTTAGCCTCGTTTCTCATCATTTTGGACCGTGGGCTATAGCCCATATCGTACGGCATACTATAGCGCGCAGTTTTTCATCATTTTTGAGGATTTGAAAAAAATGACGAAATGACAAAAATGATGGGTTATAGCCCATGTTTTTTGAAATTTTGAAAAAAAAAGTTAGCCTCGTTTCTCATCATTTTGGACCATGGGCTATAGCCCATATCGTACAGCCTACTATAGCGCGCCGTTTTTCATCATTTTTGAAGATTTGAAAAAAATGACGAAATGACAAAAACAATGGGTTATAGCCCATGTTTTTTGAAATTTTGAAAAAAAAGGTTAGCCTCGTTTCTCATCATTTTGGACCGTGGGCTATAGCCCATATCGTACGGCATACTATAGCGCGCCGTTTTTCATCATTTTTGAGGATTTGAAAAAAATGACGAAATGACAAAAACGATGGGTTATAGCCCATGTTTTTTGAAATTTTGAAAAAAAAAGTTAGCCTCGTTTCTCATCATTTTGGACCGTGGGCTATAGCCCATATCGTACGGCATACTATAGCGCGCAGTTTTTCATCATTTTTGAGGATTTGAAAAAAATGACGAAATGACAAAAACGATGGGTTATAGCCCATGTTTTTTGAAATTTTGAAAAAAAAAGTTAGCCTCGTTTCTCATCATTTTGGACCATGGGCTATAGCCCATATCGTACGGCCTACTATAGCGCGCCGTTTTTCATCATTTTTGAAGATTTGAAAAAAATGACGAAATGACAAAAACAATGGGTTATAGCCCATGTTTTTTGAAATTTTGAAAAAAAAAGTTATCCTCGTTTTTCATCATTTTGGACCATGGGCTATAGCCCATATCGTACGGCATACTATAGCGCGCCGTTTTTCATCATTTTTGAGGATTTGAAAAAAATGACGAAATGACAAAAACGATGGGTTATAGCCCATGTTTTTGAAATTTTGAAAAAAAAAGTTAGCCTCGTTTCTCTTCATTTTGGACCATGGGCTATAGCCCATATCGTACGGCATACTATAGCGCGCCGTTTTTCATCATTTTTGAGGTTTTGAAAAAAATGACAAAATGACAAAAACGATGGGTTATAGCCCATGTTTTTTGAAATGTTGAAAAAAAAAGTTATCCTCGTTTCTCATCATTTTGGACCATGGGCTATAGCCCATATCGTACGGCATACTATAGCGCGCCGTTTTTCATCATTTTTGAGGATTTGAAAAAAATGACGAAATGACAAAAACGATGGGTTATAGCCCATGTTTTTGAAATTTTGAAAAAAAAAGTTAGCCTCGTTTCTCATCATTTTGGACCATGGGCTATAGCCCATATCGTACGGCATACTATAGCGCGCCGTTTTTCATCATTTTTGCGGATTTGAAAAAAATGACAAAATGACAAAAACGATGGGTTATAGCCCCTGTTTTTTTAAATTTTGGAAAAAAAAGTTAGCCTCGTTTCTCATCATTTTGGACCATGGGCTATAGCCCATATCGTACGGCATACTATAGCGCGCCGTTTTTCATCATTTTTGAGGATTTGAAAAAAATGACGAAATGACAAAAACGATGGGTTATAGCCCATGTTTTTGAAATTTTGGAAAAAAAAGTTAGCCTTGTTTCTCTTCATTTTGGACCATGGGCTATAGCCCATATCGTACGGCATACTATAGCGCGCCGTTTTTCATCATTTTTGAGGATTTGAAAAAAATGACAAAATGACAAAAACGATGGGTTATAGCCCATGTTTTTTGAAATTTTGAAAAAAAAAGTTAGCCTCGTTTCTCATCATTTTGGACCATGGGCTATAGCCCATATCGTACGGCATACTATAGCGCGCCGTTTTTCATCATTTTTGACGATTTGAAAAAAATGACGAAATGACAAAAACGATGGGTTATAGCCCATGTTTTTGAAATTTTGAAAAAAAAAGTTAGCCTCGTTTCTCATCATTTTGGACCATGGGCTATAGCCCATATCGTACGGCATACTATAGCGCGCCGTTTTTCATCATTTTTGAGGATTTGAAAAAAATGACGAAATGACAAAAACGATGGGTTATAGCCCATGTTTTTGAAATTTTGAAAAAAAAAGTTAGCCTCGTTTCTCATCATTTTGGACCATGGGCTATAGCCCATATCGTACGGCATACTATAGCGCGCCGTTTTTCATCATTTTTGAGGATTTGAAAAAAATGACGAAATGACAAAAACGATGGGTTATAGCCCATGTTTTTGAAATTTTGAAAAAAAAAGTTAGCCTCGTTTCTCATTATTTTGGACCATGGGCTATAGCCCATATCGTACGGCATACTATAGTGCGCCATTTTTCATTATTTTTGAGGATTTGAAAAAAATGACAAAATGACAAAAACGATGGGTTATAGCCCATGTTTTTTGAAATTTTGAAAAAAAAAGTTAGCCTCGTTTCTCATCATTTTGGACCATGGGCTATAGCCCATATCGTACGGCATACTATAGCGCGCCGTTTTTCAACATTTTTGAGGATTTGAAAAAAATGACGAAATGACAAAAACGATGGGTTATAGCCCATGTTTTTGAAATTTTGAAAAAAAAAGTTAGCCTCGTTTCTCTTCATTTTGGACCATGGGCTATAGCCCATATCGTACGGCATACTATAGCGCGCCATTTTTCATCATTTTTGAGGATTTGAAAAAAATGACGAAATGACAAAAACGATGGGTTATAGCCCATGTTTATGAAATTTTGAAAAAAAAAGTTAGCCTCGTTTCTCTTCATTTTGGACCATGGGCTATAGCCCATATCGTACGGCATACTATAGCGCGCCGTTTTTCATCATTTTTGACGATTTGAAAAAAATGACGAAATGACAAAAACGATGGGTTATAGCCCATGTTTTTTGAAATTTTGAAAAAAAAAGTTAGCCTCGTTTCTCATCATTTTGGACCATGGGCTATAGCCCATATCGTACGGCATACTATAGCGCGCCGTTTTTCATCATTTTTGAGGATTTGAAAAAAATGACGAAATGACAAAAACGATGGGTTATAGCCCATGTTTTTTGAAATTTTGAAAAAAAAAGTTAGCCTCGTTTCTCATCATTTTGGACCATGGGCTATAGCCGATATCGTACGGCATACTATAGCGCGCCGTTTTTCATCATTTTTGACGATTTGAAAAAAATGACGAAATGACAAAAACGATGGGTTATAGCCCATGTTTTTGAAATTTTGAAAAAAAAAGTTAGCCTCGTTTCTTATCATTTTGGACCATGGGCTATAGCCCATATCGTACGACATACTATAGCGCGCCGTTTTTCATCATTTTTGAGGATTTGAAAAAAATGACGAAATGACAAAAACGATGGGTTATAGCCCATGTTTTTGAAATTTTGAAAAAAAAAGTTAGCCTCGTTTCTCATTATTTTGGACCATGGGCTATAGCCCATATCGTACGGCATACTATAGCGCGCCATTTTTCATCATTTTTGAGGATTTGAAAAAAATGACAAAATGACAAAAACGATGGGTTATAGCCCATGTTTTTTGAAATTTTGAAAAAAAAAGTTAGCCTCGTTTCTCATCATTTTGGACCATGGGCTATAGCCCATATCGTACGGCATACTATAGCGCGCCGTTTTTCAACATTTTTGAGGATTTGAAAAAAATGACGAAATGACAAAAACGATGGGTTATAGCCCATGTTTTTGAAATTTTGAAAAAAAAAGTTAGCCTCGTTTCTCTTCATTTTGGACCATGGGCTATAGCCCATATCGTACGGCATACTATAGCGCGCCGTTTTTCATCATTTTTGAGGATTTGAAAAAAATGACGAAATGACAAAAACGATGGGTTATAGCCCATGTTTTTGAAATTTTGGAAAAATAAGTTAGCCTCGTTTCTCTTCATTTTGGACCATGGGCTATAGCCCATATCGTACGGCATACTATAGCGCGCCGTTTTTCATAATTTTTGAGGATTTGAAAAAATGACAAAATGACAAAAACGATGGGTTATAGCCCATGTTTTTTGAAATTTTGAAAAAAAAAGTTAGCCTCGTTTCTCATCATTTTGGACCATGGGCTATAGCCCATATCGTACGGCATACTATAGCGCGCCGTTTTTCATCATTTTTGACGATTTGAAAAAAATGACGAAATGACAAAAACGATGGGTTATAGCCCATGTTTTTTGAAATTTTGAAAAAAAAAGTTAGCCTCGTTTCTCATCATTTTGGACCATGGGCTTTAGCCCATATCGTACGGCATACTATAGCGCACCGTTTTTCATCATTTTTGAGGATTTGAAAAAAATGACGAAATGACAAAAACGATGGGTTATAGCCCATGTTTTTGAAATTTTGAAAAAAAAAAGTTAGCCTCGTTTCTCATCATTTTGGACCATGGGCTATAGCCCATATCGTACGGCATACTATAGCGCGCCGTTTTTCATCATTTTTGAGGATTTGAAAAAAATGACAAAATGACAAAAACGATGGGTTATAGCCCATGTTTTTTGAAATTTTGAAAAAAAAAGTTAGCCTCGTTTCTCATGATTTTGGACCATGGGCTATAGCCCATATCGTACGGCATACTATAGCGCGCCGTTTTTCATCATTTTTGAGGATTTGAAAAAAATGACAAAATGACAAAAACGATGGGTTATAGCCCATGTTTTTTGAAATTTTGAAAAAAAATGTTAGCCTCGTTTCTCATCATTTTGGACCATGGGCTATAGCCCATATCGTACGGCATACTATAGCGCGCCGTTTTTCAAAATTTTTGAGGATTTGAAAAAAATGACAAAATGACAAAAACGATGGGTTATAGCCCATGTTTTTGAAATTTTGAAAAAAAAAGTTAGCCTCGTTTCTCATTATTTTGGACCATGGGCTATAGCCCATATCGTACGGCATACTATAGCGCGCCGTTTTTCATCATTTTTGAGGATTTGAAAAAAATGACGAAATGACAAAAACGATGGGTTATAGCCCATGTTTTTGAAATTTTGAAAAAAAAAGTTAGCCTCGTTTCTCATCATTTTGGACCATGGGCTATAGCCCATATCGTACGGCATACTATAGCGCGCCGTTTTTCATCATTTTTGCGGATTTGAAAAAAATGACAAAATGACAAAAACGATGGGTTATAGCCCCTGTTTTTTTAAATTTTGGAAAAAAAAGTTAGCCTCGTTTCTCATCATTTTGGACCATGGGCTATAGCCCATATCGTACGGCATACTATAGCGCGCCGTTTTTCATCATTTTTGAGGATTTGAAAAAAATGACGAAATGACAAAAACGATGGGTTATAGCCCATGTTTTTGAAATTTTGAAAAAAAAAGTTAGCCTTGTTTCTCTTCATTTTGGACCATGGGCTATAGCCCATATCGTACGGCATACTATAGCGCGCCGTTTTTCATCATTTTTGAGGATTTGAAAAAAATGACAAAATGACAAAAACGATGGGTTATAGCCCATGTTTTTTGAAATTTTGAAAAAAAAATTTAGCCTCGTTTCACATCATTTTGGACCATGGGCTATAGCCCATATCGTACGGCATACTATAGCGCGCCGTTTTTCATCATTTTTGACGATTTGAAAAAAATGACGAAATGACAAAAACGATGGGTTATAGCCCATGTTTTTGAAATTTTGAAAAAAAAAGTTAGCCTCGTTTCTCATCATTTTGGACCATGGGCTATAGCCCATATCGTACGGCATACTATAGCGCGCCGTTTTTCATCATTTTTGAGGATTTGAAAAAAATGACGAAATGACAAAAACGATGGGTTATAGCCCATGTTTTTGAAATTTTGAAAAAAAAAGTTAGCCTCGTTTCTCATCATTTTGGACCATGGGCTATAGCCCATATCGTACGGCATACTATAGCGCGCCGTTTTTCATCATTTTTGAGGATTTGAAAAAAATGACGAAATGACAAAAACGATGGGTTATAGCCCATGTTTTTGAAATTTTGAAAAAAAAAGTTAGCCTCGTTTCTCATTATTTTGGACCATGGGCTATAGCCCATATCGTACGGCATACTATAGTGCGCCATTTTTCATTATTTTTGAGGATTTGAAAAAAATGACAAAATGACAAAAACGATGGGTTATAGCCCATGTTTTTTGAAATTTTGAAAAAAAAAGTTAGCCTCGTTTCTCATCATTTTGGACCATGGGCTATAGCCCATATCGTACGGCATACTATAGCGCGCCGTTTTTCAACATTTTTGAGGATTTGAAAAAAATGACGAAATGACAAAAACGATGGGTTATAGCCCATGTTTTTGAAATTTTGAAAAAAAAAGTTAGCCTCGTTTCTCTTCATTTTGGACCATGGGCTATAGCCCATATCGTACGGCATACTATAGCGCGCCATTTTTCATCATTTTTGAGGATTTGAAAAAAATGACGAAATGACAAAAACGATGGGTTATAGCCCATGTTTTTGAAATTTTGAAAAAAAAAGTTAGCCTCGTTTCTCTTCATTTTGGACCATGGGCTATAGCCCATATCGTACGGCATACTATAGCGCGCCGTTTTTCATCATTTTTGACGATTTGAAAAAAATGACGAAATGACAAAAACGATGGGTTATAGCCCATGTTTTTTGAAATTTTGAAAAAAAAAGTTAGCCTCGTTTCTCATCATTTTGGACCATGGGCTATAGCCCATATCGTACGGCATACTATAGCGCACCGTTTTTCATCATTTTTGAGGATTTGAAAAAAATGACGAAATGACAAAAACGATGGGTTATAGCCCATGTTTTTGAAATTTTGAAAAAAAACGTTAGCCTCGTTTCTCATCATTTTGGACCATGGGCTATAGCCCATATCGTACGGCATACTATAGCGCGCCGTTTTTCATCATTTTTGAGGATTTGAAAAAAATGACAAAATGACAAAAACGATGGGTTATAGCCCATGTTTTTTGAAATTTTGAAAAAAAAGTTAGCCTCGTTTCTCATGATTTTGGACCATGGGCTATAGCCCATATCGTACGGCATACTATAGCGCGCCGTTTTTCATCATTTTTGAGGATTTGAAAAAAATGACAAAATGACAAAAACGATGGGTTATAGCCCATGTTTTTTGAAATTTTGAAAAAAAAAGTTAGCCTCGTTTCTCATCATTTTGGACCATGGGCTATAGCCGATATCGTACGGCATACTATAGCGCGCCGTTTTTCATCATTTTTGACGATTTGAAAAAAATGACGAAATGACAAAAACGATGGGTTATAGCCCATGTTTTTGAAATTTTGAAAAAAAAAGTTAGCCTCGTTTCTTATCATTTTGGACCATGGGCTATAGCCCATATCGTACGACATACTATAGCGCGCCGTTTTTCATCATTTTTGAGGATTTGAAAAAAATGACGAAATGACAAAAACGATGGGTTATAGCCCATGTTTTTGAAATTTTGAAAAAAAAAGTTAGCCTCGTTTCTCATTATTTTGGACCATGGGCTATAGCCCATATCGTACGGCATACTATAGCGCGCCATTTTTCATCATTTTTGAGGATTTGAAAAAAATGACAAAATGACAAAAACGATGGGTTATAGCCCATGTTTTTTGAAATTTTGAAAAAAAAAGTTAGCCTCGTTTCTCATCATTTTGGACCATGGGCTATAGCCCATATCGTACGGCATACTATAGCGCGCCGTTTTTCAACATTTTTGAGGATTTGAAAAAAATGACGAAATGACAAAAACGATGGGTTATAGCCCATGTTTTTGAAATTTTGAAAAAAAAAGTTAGCCTCGTTTCTCTTCATTTTGGACCATGGGCTATAGCCCATATCGTACGGCATACTATAGCGCACCGTTTTTCATCATTTTTGAGGATTTGAAAAAAATGACGAAATGACAAAAACGATGGGTTATAGCCCATGTTTTTGAAATTTTGAAAAAAAAAGTTAGCCTCGTTTCTCATCATTTTGGACCATGGGCTATAGCCCATATCGTACGGCATACTATAGCGCGCCGTTTTTCATCATTTTTGAGGATTTGAAAAAAATGACAAAATGACAAAAACGATGGGTTATAGCCCATGTTTTTTGAAATTTTGAAAAAAAAAAGTTAGCCTCGTTTCTCATCATTTTGGACCATGGGCTATAGCCCATATCGTACGGCATACTATAGCGCGCCGTTTTTCATCATTTTTGAGGATTTGAAAAAAATGAAAAAATGACAAAAACGATGGGTTATAGCCCATGTTTTTTGAAATTTTGAAAAAAAATGTTAGCCTCGTTTCTCATCATTTTGGACCATGGGCTATAGCCCATATCGTACGGCATACTATAGCGCGCCGTTTTTCAAAATTTTTGAGGATTTGAAAAAAATGACGAAATGACAAAAACGATGGGTTATAGCCCATGTTTTTTGAAATTTTGAAAAAAAAAGTTAGCCTCGTTTCTCATCATTTTGGACCATGGGCTATAGCCCATATCGTACGGCATACTATAGCGCGCCGTTTTTCATCATTTTTGAGGATTTGAAAAAAATGACGAAATGACAAAAACGATGGGTTATAGCCCATGTTTTTTAAATTTTGAAAAAAAAAGTTAGCCTCGTTTCTCTTCATTTTGGACCATGGGCTATAGCCCATATCGTACGGCATACTATAGCGTGCCGTTTTTCATCATTTTTGAGGATTTGAAAAAAATGACAAAATGACAAAAACGATGGGTTATAGCCCATGTTTTTTGAAATTTTGAAAAAAAGAGTTAGCCTCGTTTCTCATCATTTTGGACCATGGGCTATAGCCCATATCGTATTATAGATTAGTTTCAGGTGGGGTAATCTAAACACAGCATCTTAACACTGGTTGTCAAGCTATTTAGTATTTTTTGCAGTTTCCCTGCTTGAAAGGGATGGCACAGACCATATGCAGATTGTTACTGGCTTTCACTCATATAATGACCACACAGTTTCCTTCTTTTTACTCTTCTTTACTTTGTAGTTGAGTACAGTTGTACCGGTATTGTGTAAGTCAGTTAGTGGGTAAGTCAGGTAAGGTGAAAAACCTTAAAGGGAAAATAAAAAAGAACTAATGTAAGTATAATGCACATTCAATCAATACACATACTTTACATGTTCTAAACACCTAAATATCATTTTTACTTAAGTGTCTCTTAATCAACTCATTTCTAAATCAATTCATTTTTTGCTCAATTCGTTTCTAAACAGTTTTTAAACATAATAAACTCATGAAATGTAAATTAAATAAACTGAATTAATTAGCATCATTGAAACGTTTTTATCAATCAATAATCAATTCAAATGTATTTTAAATCAAATGATCATGTTCATTGTTCATGTCCAATTGGCCATCATGTTTCCTTTAACTTCAACTCAAGTCATCATAAACAACAACAAACAATAACAAGTGTCCATGAACTGGCATGCAACTGGCATGATCTGTCACAGATATACAGTTCTCTCACCGGCTGTCTCTCCAGCATTTATATGGCTGCACCGTTCTGCTCTGCTGTTTGTGTGTGTTGCTCCTGTTTGGATGCACACTGTTGTTTCTCATGGAGGTTTGTGTGTTTCCTGTGTTTGGCCAACGCCCTACTCTCAGGTGCAGTGAATGCACTGATACTGATTAGTGAGGCAATTGGGGAGTGAGTGAGTGAGTGACAATCAGCAGAGTGTCAGTGGCAATGATTGTCAGTCCAGATTTAACCCTTTACTCTCCATTTCTCCAAGTTGACTTCACACTGGTGAAATAGTGAATTTCATATTTAATGTGAACATACAACAGGACTAAGGTTAGCAGGTTACAGCGCTGTAGGGCTTCGAACCCTATATCCAGGCAGAAGCTTGGATAGTACACTACCAGCGCTTTCTTTTGCTTTGCAACACCATGGTCCAAATTCACAACGGCGTTTACGATGATAACATGACGTGACGTGCTAGCGGAATTTACGTGGATTTCCCACATTTTAATTTGGAATTCAAGGAAATGGCCGTGAACTTGACGCTCACGTAGGTTGGTCGGAAACTCCGTCAAATCCTCTTTAGGTGGCGTAGACATTTGCGGAGGCATACACTTGCGTATAGATTTATTCAGAAGGCTTTAGTCTTCATGCTGAATCAATAAATTGTTCCCAAATCTCAGATAAAATATGTAGGCATGTGTCCCCAACATATTGGTCGATCAGCACATAAAGAAATGATAGCCTATAAAATAAATGATGAGAAACGAGGATAACTTTTTTTTTCAAAATTTCAAAAAACATGGGCTATAACCCATCGTTTTTTTTTTTTTTTTCATTTTTTTTAAATCCTCCAAAATGATGAAAAACGGCGTGCTATAGTATGCCGTACGATATGGGCTATAGCCCATGGTCCAAAATGATGAGAAACGAGGCTAACTTTTTTTTCCCAAAATTTCAACCCATCGTTTTTTCCGCAAACACAGCCACTCATCACACTGAGCTAACTGCTGGTTACTACAACACAGCTTTTCTGTGCTAGTTGATGTTAGTGTGGAATGCAAAGTGTCCGTAAAGATTTGAGTATGTCGGGGTTCGAACCGGCACACTTCTACTAGGTATACTACGGATATCATTTGACTTATCCGTTGGTCCACTGAGGCACACAATCATGGGGAATTCCTGTGCTGCTTTAAAGTTGTCCTTCTGAAAGTCAGTGTGCAAAGCAAAGCATCACAGAGACACATGAATAAAGTGGGATTTGAACCCTGGACCTGTGGATCACAAACACAGCCACTCATCACACTGAGCTAACTGCTGGTTACTACAACACAGCTTTTCTGTGCTAGTTGATGTTAGTGTGGAATGCAAAGTGTTCGTAAAGATTTTAGTATGTCGGGGTTCGAACCGGCAAACTTCTACTAGGTATACTACGGATATCATTTGACTTATCCGTTGGTCCACTGAGGCACACAATAATGTGTATAAACAAACGTTTTTTCCGCAATTTTCCGCAATTTTCCACAATTCCTTCGTAAAACTCCGCAATTTTTCCGCAACTTGCTAATGTTTCTCATCCTCCGCAACACTAAATTTTTCCGGAGGTCTTGTTTGTTGAAGTGTTTTGTATCTTAGCATTCAGTTAGCAAAGTTAAGTTGAACTATTGGAGAACTGGGATTTGATGGAATGTCTGTGCTGAGTGACTGGCCATTAGACATCTACACTATCACTCAGTCTCTCTGAGTAGAAGTCTCTTAGTACTGTTGAAGAGTTGATATGTTATAATGGAGGACGCTGTGTTTTGTTGCATTTTGTACAAAACGGGCCATTCCTGAAAAGTTTGGAAGCCAATATTGTCATGATCACATGACTATAGATACCGATTTGCACGAGATTTGGATAAAATCTGAAGGAGTAATTTAATAAAATGTGTTTTAGATAAGTCTTGGTGGCACTATAAAGACTATTTACAGTTTTACACAGATCATGCAGTTATAGGTAGAAACACCAAGGGGGCAGTTATAGCGCTACTATGAGGCTGTCAAGTGGCATTTCTTCCTCTGGCTAATGGGAATGTGCATGCAAAATGTCCCTCAAATTGCACTCTGTGTTCATGATTTGAGGCATTTTGTTCAAAACGGACCAATCCTGCAAACTTTGGAAGGCAATCTTTAGCCAATGGGGATGGAATATGGGTTAGTGGACAGGTCTGTGTTGATCACATGACTATAGAGATAGTGTATACAGAGTTGTGTGAATAAAATGTGTACAAGTAATATAAATAAATGTTTTCCAAAACCCAGCCTCATGGTGGCGCTATAACACGCCATTGTGGAAAATTTGGGGCAGAGGTTCATCGTTGGCATCCAGGGAGTGTGTACAGTTTGGCATCGACCGGGCCAGCGGTGCCGGAGATTAGCTGGTAACAGACGGACGGACACACGTACGGAGTGCAAAACACACTCTCCCCATGACTTCGGCTGGTGGAGACAAAGAGAAACAAAAGACTGGGATTTTGCAAGTGTATTTATTGTACAAAATATTCCCAATGTATAAAAGATAAAGATTGATTGATTTAAGATACAAAACATGCAATCATCTTAATATACTGTATGACAAAAACTTAAGAGGCACAATAATATGTTTCTAAAATGAGGAACCTCTTACACAAAAACTGTTTTGGCACAGCGACACGTGGTATTGTGGAATGTTCATTGGAAGGACATAAGGACATATCCCTCAAGGCAATTTCTTCCCACATAGCATTTAATTTTAATCCTAAACTTGTTCTAAAATTGACTCATAAATTCATCACGCAACAGTCTGGTGCAATGTTTACATACAATGGTTGGCATAAAAACATTCAATGGTTGGAATTCATATTTAATCACTACCAGTTAGCGTTCTTAAGACGTCTGAGTCAAATGTATTGTTTCCAGGGAGACCCCCCTCAAACCTCACAGACTGCCACAGTTCGCTCTCTTGGCTTGAAGAGAACAAAACGCCCTGACAACAAATCACAACAGCATGTCAACATTTAAGAAATACACACAAACAAATCTCTACTGAACCAACAGCTGGACCGAGTGGACTCATTTCCTTGAGAAAATGGGAAGCTCCCACAAACATCTTCCCAGAACAGAGTTTTCCTGAGAGTCCTGGATTTCTGCATAATATTATAAGAGTTTAATTCCCAAATTAAATATCCACCATTTGGATAAAAAAAATACAAAAAAGTACATAGTGATTTGCAGGGACATTACTGCACTCCGACAGTGTGGTGCATACTCCATAATAGATCTGTACAGTGGCAGTCTACAGTATACTGAAAAGACGGTACCACTGAGATGACTAAAATCCTTTGATGTTAAACCACCTTCAACCTGGTGTCCCCATTTTGGGCATGTCATAGAATTTCAAGAGAGATCTAGAGAGCTTGTAGATATGGCATTTTCGCTGTGCAACACCGTCCGTCATACATCGAAATGTAAAATATGGCTAATGAAGAATAACTCAAACATACTGACCCTCTTTACAATATAGATTAAAAAAGAAAATAAATACACCCACAAAAACAATGACAGTAAGTACCATAGGCCTCTTGCCTACCAAAGAATGATTTCTTTTTAAAGAGAGATACGCTTCAGGTAAGAACAATGTGGATATACCATGTCTCCCAAATATTATTTCCAAATCAGTTATTCCTATAGAATGTTTATTATGGCTTTTTCTTTTTTAGTAATTGGGTGAACAGACACCCTTTGAAAATGGTTAGAAACGGCTACACAGCACCAATGCTTAAAATATTTTAAGCAAAGTGTAGATGGACAAAAGACAAATTTGAACATTCAACATACACTGTAAAACAAGGCAAAGATTATTTGAACCAGCAATCGGTACAAAAAGACATTAAAGGCAAACATTGAGACGATGTACAATTGTACACAGTCTTTACCCTGCTTAAACAATCGCATAATATAATGCCTGAGAGGATGTCTTTGTAATTGTGCCGGAACATTTTAGCTGCAAAAGTAGCTTGCTGATTCCAAGCCAATTGCAGTTAGCGATTGTTTTAAACATGAGTGTAAACTGACACTCTACATTAGGCTTTCATGTGAGTCGGATACCCAACACCTGCTCCAACTCTTGTCTTTTCTGCTGCACCTGAAAAAAAACAAGGACAAATGTAACTCATAAACCTACTAAGTGGAAAAAGTGGGTACAGGCTTTAGTTCAGACACTATTATTGGTACGACAGTCGTTAGACTGACAACCTACCTCAAACCGCAAGCACGGGAGCAGCGCATCTTCAAGTACTCATACCGTTGTTCCCACATGTCGGACTAATGCTTACCATCGGATGCCGGAAAAAGCGGCACTCCAAAATAAAAGATGCAAGACTGAAAGTATTTTTAGTCTGCTCTGAAAAAGGCTGTTTGCCGAAACGCGTCAGCGTTCTCAAATAAACATGAGAAATTACATCTGAGACAGTCTTGCATCTTTTATTTTGGAGTGCCGCTTTTCCACTTAGTTGGTTCATGAGTCAAGTTATTTTCAAAGCTGAGCACCCACTGCCTTAACCAATGGCAGTCTCCAGAGGAAGCACACCTGCGTTTCTTTCTTTAAACGTTAAGGTGTAATATGCTTTATTCAATCAGGATAGCACTGCACTGTGAATGAAATCGAGAGCTCATCCACCATATTTTACCACAGATTGTACACTAGCTGTTGGGGTCGAACATGTGCCTTTTAGCTCATGCGATAATCCTCTGCCAAAGACCAAAGAGGCCACCCTGCTACCTCTTTGCAATGCATTACGACCTGCTGAGTGGGCTGTTGGATAGCTTACCTTGGTGTAAACATATCTGCCCACAGCCTCTGGTACCCAGGCAGCCTCATAGAACTCGGCCCTCCTCTCCTCCTCTGGATTCCCTGCCACATCCGTCATCAACTGGGAAAAAAAACAAATGCAGCAGATTTGATTTCAACATTTCTACAAGTGCCCCAATAGCAGCAAACCCTTTATTCCATCCATCTTTCAGTGATAGTGCCTTCTCTTTATGGTCATCACTTGGTATTACGAACCTCAGGGATCTGTACATTGGCAATGTATTTGCCTCCTTTCAGCAGCTATCTGAAAAATATTCCCTTTCAAATCAACACTTCTTTCGATATCTTCAGATTTGCAGTCTTGTGCGCAGCCTTAACCCTGTATTTCCAGTATTTCCTTTTTAACTCCATTGTCGAGCACGAAGGGCCTAATATCTATTATGTACAATTGTATCTTCTCTTTTCGGCCTGCTTCAATACAAAATATTAAGAACAAATGGGAAGATAATTTGGGAGAAGAAATTTTGGATGATGATTGGGAAGATATTTTACGTCTTGTCCACTCTTCTTCCATTTGTGCAAGGCATGAGCTAATTCAATGCAAAATTATCCATCGTGTGCATTTCACTAAAGTTAGCTAGGTTATCCTAACTACTGTATATGGTGATATTGATCCCCTGTGAGATAGGTGTCGCTCGGCCCCTGCCACGTACTGTACTGTACTGTATATACATATGTTTTGGTCATGCCCTTCTTTACGTAGATATTGGACTGAGATCTTTGACACCATGTCAAGTAGTGTTGGGATACCATTAGAACCAAATGTAATGACGGCTATTTTTGGAATTTCTCCCCCTACTCTAGCTGTGATCCATAGCTCTAATGCATTGCAACGTTTTTGCTACTCACCAAAACAAAGGCGGGTTGTGTCATTAGAAAGCCTACTTTCCTTAGTGGAAGCCCCCCACCACACGTATAAATGGTACTTTTTGGCCAGAAAGGGATTTCTTTTCACCGGAGGAAAAGTATTCTCTATGAGGCAATTCTCTGGGCAATATCGGTAGAAGGCGCAGTGGAGTAACTAAAAGTGCTACCACACTATTTTGCATATGGTGGTTATATGTACATAGGTAGCCCATGTTTTTTGAAATTTTGAAAAAAAAAGTTAGCCTCGTTTCTCATCATTTTGGACCATGGGCTATAGCCCATATCGTACGGCATACTATAGCGCGCCGTTTTTCATCATTTTTGAAGATTTGAAAAAAATGACGAAATGACCAAAACGATGGGTTATATCCCATGTTTTTTGAAATTTTGAAAAAAAAAGTTAGCCTCGTTTCTCATCATTTTGGACCATGGGCTATAGCCCATATCGTACGGCATACTATAGCGCGCCGTTTTTCATCATTTTTGAAGATTTAAAAAAAATGACGAAATGACAAAAACGATGGGTTATAGCCCATGTTTTTTGAAATTTAGGAAAAAAAAAGTTAGCCTCGTTTCTCATCATTTTGGACCATGGGCTATAGCCCATATCGTACGGCATACTATAGCGCGCCGTTTTTCATCATTTTTGAAGATTTGAAAAAAATGACGAAATGACAAAAACGATGGGTTATAGCCCATGTTTTTTGAAATTTTGAAAAAAAAAGTTAGCCTCGTTTCTCATCATTTTGGACCATGGGCTATAGCCCATGTCGTACGGCATACTATAGCGCGCCGTTTTTCATCATTTTTGAAGATTTGAAAAAAATGACGAAATGACAAAAACGATGGGTTATAGCCCATGTTTTTTGAAATTTTGAAAAAAAAAGTTAGCCTCGTTTCTCATCATTTTGGACCATGGGCTATAGCCCATATCGTACGGCATACTATAGCGCGCCGTTTTTCATCATTTTTGAAGATTTGAAAAAAATGACGAAATGACAAAAACGATGGGTTATAGCCCATGTTTTTTGAAATTTTGAAAAAAGAAGTTAGCCTCGTTTCTCATCATTTTGGACCATGGGCTATAGCCCATATCGTACGGCATACTATAGCGCGCCGTTTTTCATAATTTTTGAAGATTTGAAAAAAATGACGAAATGACAAAAACGATGGGTTATAGCCCATGTTTTTTGAAATTTTGAAAAAAAAAGTTAGCCTCGTTTCTCATCATTTTGGACCATGGGCTATAGCCCATATCGTACGGCATACATATATATACATACATATATAGCGCGCCGTTTTTCATCATTTTTGAAGATTTGAAAAAAATGACAAAATGACAAAAACGATGGGTTATACCGTATTATCATCTTTTTGGTATGTTCCGTATGGGTGTGTCACATATATTGTGTTATGTTATCTGTGATGGATAAAATGTATGTTGTTTACACGTCATTTCAAGCTGGACAGCCCTATCATCTTTAACTTTTGGCCTAGGCCCTGCCTTGGTGTTTGCACATGTTTATGACCAAAATATGTTTTCATCTCATCCCATAATGTCATGTCACTTTGTCTCCGCCCTGTTGTCCATTTCACGGCCTATTTTATCATTTATATTATAGATTTATGTCGCCAGATTCACCCTCACTATATGATATCTCCCCAGCCAGTTAACTTACAATAATTTAGCCCTGTTTTTGGCCTACATGTATTCTGCCTTGGCAGTTTTGATAGCGGCTCTTGGAAGGTGTAAACATATCCAACACTATCAGGAGACAGCTGTAGATTCTTGTTTTTGTAAGGAAAGAGAGTTTCATCAGGTCACGATGACAACAGCCTTCATGCACTCCCGGCCTGAAGTTCCATCCATGTGCTGGACAAATCAGATTTACTACACGTGGGTGCGGACAGACAATGTGGGACATTCCTCCAATCATAATAGACAAACAAAAATTGCGTCATTTTGAATATAATTGTATTATCCACGGGCAGAAGAGTTACTTTGGAACCCATTGGACACTTGTAAATTATATTGATGTAATTGTACTTCCGAATTCGAACACATTCCTTGTCAAATTGACAATTACTTAACATTCTAAAACTTAATTCACTCAGTTTCCTCATTTTTGCGTCTGCGTCTTCAAGGTTTTGTTTATAATTAAAATGTTGGATTTACTAGGGTTCAAAGTATTTCCTATGTCTTGGTAACTTAAAGGGGCATTTCACTCATTTTCCATTAATTTGGGCACATTCTAAACTTCTCTAAAAAGGTTTAATATTATACTAAACATTTTCATGAAAGGTATTCCTGCTTAAACTAATTCTAAACTTATTAACTAAAAGGTTCTATAACTATTTTGTGTAAATTACAATGGTAAAGGCTCAATGCCTGGTTTTTATGAGTACTTTTTGTAGTTGGATTACTTTCAAGGTATTTTCTACATTTGGCTTGAAAAGCCTGGTCCTTCGATCTTGGGTTAACATTAATATACATAATTATAAAATGGTCTAAATTTAACTATCAATCTGATTTACTGTATACCCTGAAATCTTGAATAAACAAAAGTGAAAAAAATAAACATTTCTACACATCCCTGGCAGGCTAACAGAATTGGACTCTCTCATCATATTCATACAGTAGTCTCCAAGCAAACAGCATTAAATTACATTAAATGTTGCATTGTTGTCATATCGTAGGGCAAGAAAACTATGAACTGGTTTTTCAACAATTCAATTATGCAGTTGATCCTCCAGGGGGCTCCGTTTCATTCAACCAAGCTGCCAGTCGCGTTGCATAAACATGCTCAGTGCTCACTTACTTGAGCAGGGTCCCACAGGACTCTACACTAGCCTTTTCTCTCTACACCAGTGGCCTTCAACAGGGGGTCCTCATTTACTACAGGGCCTACACCAAATCTTTGTGTGGAGAACACAAAAACAGCAGATCTACAAACTCCCAAAGCCCTGTGCTCTGAGGTGTCGCAAGCTTGTAGATGGTCTATTTTTGATCTACAAGGTGCAGAGGGGAAAAAAGCAGACCAATTACAGAGCCCTGCTTCAACTCTCTCAGCTAACTTGTCATTGGTCTGAAAAACGTTGAAGACTGCTGTTCTACACAAAATCTTTTTGTTGAATTTATGCCCCAGAATAGGGATGCAAAGGATCATGTGGTTACATGGGCATGTGTGGAATTTCTACAACAACAAAGTTGTCATTCTTATGTACAATAAAAGGAACAATCAATGGTTTGATGTGTTGTTTGATTGTCAAGAGCATACATCTTGAATCAGATTTAAGGGAAATAATCCCATCACAGATTATTGCAAATTGTTTTATGTTTCAAAATGACATTTAAGAAATAACCAGATTATCATTCCAAGAAATACGGGAATATAGCCATAACATTGGGTCTGTATTGCAATCTTGTTGATAGGGAGGGACATTGTCCATATTGATTTTAAGATGATGATGAATACTTTTTTTGTTATGCTTTGACTCTACTTTCTAGCAGCACACATCGGGTTACCTTTGGTAGACTGGAAAACAGAATTAATTTGACCAATAAATGTCACTGTAAAATGTGGACAGGCAAGTGATATGAGTAGTAGAATGACCTTCAGATCTCTGCTTTGGGACTTCAGCCAGTCAGTAATGAAGTCTTGGGGGCTGTTACTGAAGCTCAGCATGAAATCCCTCTGGGTCTTCAGTTGGTTAATGGATTCAATGGTCTCATGGATCTGCAGGTACAGAACATGTATCTAATGAAAAGCTCATATACAGTATGTAACCATTTAGTATAGCCTTGTTCTATGGATAAAACATAGTAACCAGTAATATAACACATAGTAACCATCGGTAGAATCTGCAATTGGCTCGCTGATAACAAACTATCCTTACACCTGGGAAAAACTTCTCTTTGGATCAAATAGTAATCACAGCAGGGCAGATGGCTTCTTGGTTAGAGTGGGTGACAATATTATCACACGAAAAGATGAAATTACCTACCTAGGTTCCATCCTGGAGGCTAATCTTTCCGGTGATAAAATGGCCACCAACGTAATCAAAAAAGTCAACCAAAGAACAAGATTCTTTTGTATTGAGTTGTGCTTGAAATGTACTGTATTTCTGCAAACTGTTAATAAATATTTCAATCAAGCAATCAACCAGACCAAGGCACATTTCACCTGTTAAACTTTTAAGCCCAAAGCACACCAAAAGGGTTGAGACGGGACAAGACGGTGTGATATGTCCTGTTGCATGTCGAACCCAGTCAACTGATTCAATCCAATGGCCCAAACCACACCAAAGGGTCGCCATGCATCTACTCGCAACCGTTTGGTTGCAAGGAGGGCGACCCATTGGTGTGGTTTGGGCTTTAGACAGAGGGAGAATCAACATAAAGGATCGAGTCTGCACAGTGTAACATTATTATTTAAATAAAGTTTTGCTCCCTGCTTCACCAAAGTTTAATAGTATAATATGCCTTTTGTATTCTTTCTGTATGTCAGCAAAATGATGATTTTTATGTTAGACATTATTGATAGAAATTAAGATTCTCAGATTTCAATAAATAAACGCTGCTCATTAATCAGTAAATCAATCGATAAGGTTATCAATTATCAATAAACGAATGAATCGATCACAAAAGACTAACATCCACATAGCATTATATTAGCATCAATCAATTGTAAATAGGTTATTTTCGCTGTTTTTGTGTGTCGACAAAGTAAAAGAATAAGGCTTCAAAGGTAGAATGATTTGTTGGCCTAGTCACAAGTCATTAAAAGCCCTGGCCAGTGCAGACCTTATAACTTGGTCTGAATAGACCAGCCATACCATTACCTTCATCTCTAAAGCAGCGATCTCCTGCTGGTTGGTTGTAGAGGACAGGAAGCTGTTCATCTGGCTCTTCAGCGGGTCATCCACCTCCACGTCAATGTCATAGCATGCAGTCTTCTTCTGGTCTGTGGGGTCCACGCTGCTCATGAAGACACATGGAGGCATACATGAGGATTTCAGAAAAGAAACTCAGATCATTAGGGTAACTGTTGTATCCGTGTACTGTATGTTTTATGTATCTTGTTCGCTGTTTTACGAGTCCCCCTTGAAAATGAGATGCTGCATCTCAAGGGGCTATCCCTTCAATAAAAATCTGAAATAAATCTAATGGGGATTATGATAAACCGACAAGAGCTCAAATCCGTGCAGTGTCAAATATGAATATGAAGAGCATAGATTCAAAATGTGTAGGATGATCAATTCAAAGGAGCTTTATTGGCATGAGAAAACATATGTTTACATTGCCAAAGCAAGTGTCAAAATACAATAAAAGCAGTTTGGGAAAATGGGTAAAGTATATACAGTTGGAGGGGGTACAGCATTTTGTAAACAGAGCTATGTCACATTGCATCGTTATATACTCGTTATAGAGGGTATAAAGCTTTTTTGAAACAAGCAGCATTTTTTTGCAATCACTTTGGGACAAATAGCAGCATTGTTTCCTCAAGACCATTTAAATAGTATACAAAAAAAACAGATTTAAGATGGTAGCAGCTCTGCTTACTTACATGTGCAGTCGGTCTACTTGGTACAGGGTGGTTCTATTCCATTGGCTAACCTTTTGTCGCAACAGTTCACAAATCTTGCTGCTATGTTTGCATTATGTCCCGATACTGTATCGGTATCATTAATCGGCGAATATGCCAGTCTAACCACCGATCCGACACAGGGGTTGACACTATGGCAGGTAAATAAAATGTTGGGCATTTGGAGTTTGCTTTCGAGTTGCCCAAACTGCAAGTGCACATACTGTATGAGTGGAGTCTGCTATAAACACAACACGAGATATATAGCTAGATAGCTACAAACACAACACGAGATCACAACACTGGTATCGGCTAACACAGAAATTGTGGTATCGGGATCGGATCGGGAACAAAATAAGTGTATTGGGACATCCCTAGTTTGCACATAGTTGTATTTCTCCCAATAGGTATGGGAGTTTTTTGTCGTTGGTCATAGTTTCAAACTCGCTTTGGGTGTGTGTAATCTGTGGCACGTATGTGTCTCTGCTGTCTTGGTATAGTGGAATTGCTGACACTTGATAAGGATTTACAATGGAATGATCCACTGTTAAAATGTGATTGGATACGGAAGCCCTCTCGCAGCTGAGCCCAGTTCCAATCCGACCTGGAGCTCTTTACTGTAGTCAAGTGTATGTCATCTCTCCTTCTTGCCCTTCCAGTCTCTCCGTTCACTGTCCTAATTGAATAAAGCATACTGTATATATAATGCACCTCCACCCCCACCCAAAAACATTCTGACTGGGAAAAGGTAGGTAGAATAAGCTTAGAATTAGCTTCAGCCTATACCTTTATTGATCATAACTATGTAATATAATGTATTATTGTTGTTGTTTTTATCCACATGGAGTGTATCGTTTACATGGTGGACTGATGACCAAAATAAAATAAAAATAAGTTAACCAGTATTACATATATTATTACATACAACATTGGAATAATTATTTATATTAATTAATTAATTTCCATTTTCCTAAAGGGATAGTGATTTGTTTTACGTTTAAACAGTTAACTGCTTAAACATCCCAACTCTATTGCAAATAATTAACACAGCTGCGCATGGTCAATGTGTTAATAAATACATCAAGTGATGAATCTCTTTCAATTGGTTTTCAGAATAACAAAAACTATATGTAAATTTGTATAGATGTTCCCTTTCCCTAAAACTTGAGGATAAAGGTCGTTGCACACACAGTCGATGCAAGGAATTGAACTGTGTTCGTTTGAAAAGATGAGAAAAGACGGAAATATCGGAATCGGAATACATATGTAAGTGTACAAGGGGTCATAGATAGGTGTGTTCGTTTTAAATTATATCATCTCCCCGTCTTTTCATGTAAATAAAACAGAATCTGTGCTCAAGGGGCTTATGAATGAATGAGACTCTGATCTCTCTCTCTCACACACACACACACACACACACACACACACACACACACACACACACACACACACACACACACACACACACACACACACACACACACACACACACACACACACACACACACACACACACAATACCTAATAATGTGATTGATGATGATGGGGTCAGGGTGCTGCAGCAGGCCAGCCAATTTCATGGGGATCTCAGAGAACTTCATGCGAGGACAGCCAAAAATCTGCAGGACATTATGTTAAAATAGAGCAAGCTGTGCACACTGTAGGACGAACAAACAAATTACAGCGTATGTAAAGGTAGCAGCTAATGGCTTCAATCTTGTGAACACTCTTTTTATATAACATGTTATGATATAAATGGAAATCCCATCATGTGGATGGAGATGTCAATTGTCTATGAATTATGAGTCCACATTTTGGCTAGGTTTCAGCCAAAAAGAGGAGGTACTTCTTTGGCCTTCTACTGACAGCGTACACAAGATATGTGGCACTGATCGGTCCAGCGGTTTGCAAGATTAACTTCGGACAATCACACAGACAGATGGCTAGCCTCCTGTAGAGCCATGCCGTAAAAACCATATGCTCAAAGTATTTGCAGTAGGAGAACTAACAGTGAGAAATGTAGTATTAGTTCAATGTTAAGAACCCATTTAATGTGGGAAAGCATCTGCGTCATTTTATACTTTGGCTGTTTAAGAATAGCAGATATACAAGCTCATCACTTCGCGCCGTGCTATGAGCTTGTAGATGTCCTATTTTTGAAAGATCGTGAAAATGTGTGCAAATCTTTGAATAAATATATATTTTGCAAAGAAAACATTTTTTTGGGGGTCCTTGACATAAAAAAAGGTTCGAGCACCACTGATATAGCAACATAGGTTTTTTTTTAGAACACTTTTAGAATTGGCCTCAGGTCTTAAGGCTTCCCCACCTGTCTGAAGTAGCGGTTGCAGTTGATGAACTCCTTCTCATGGCTGTCCTGCAGCTTGTTGTTCTTGATGTAGAGCCACAAGGCCTGCATGATGCTGGCCCTTGTCTGGGTGTGCACGCCCAGCAGCCGTGCCAGCCGCGGATCCAGTTTGTACTGAGGTGGCTAGCATTGTGGGGAGAGAGGAATGGCCAAAGTTAATAATGGGAGAAAAGCAGTTAGGCAGAGTAGGACAGTGGGAGGAAAGGTAAAGGTGTGCTAGGTCGCTCAACAGGTGGAGCATTGCAGTAACTCTGCCAAGATAAGCGATCTGATTAACAGTGCGCTGAGCTACAATCAAAAGTATGTAGTCGTGCTGCTATAAGGAATGTTGGATCGAAGGGTCTTCAAAATAGCGAAGCGTGGTTCAATGAATGCCGACCTAAGCCTCTGCTGTACGAATTGACAGACTCAAATGTTCTGCAAGCACTACGAATACAACACAAGCTGCTGATATCAACTTGGAGGTCTGTGGTCTAAAATTCCGTACATTGCAAAAGCACACTGATACACATTCAAAATGTGAAAGATTATAACAAGTACATTTTGTGTGGCTTGTGTGTAGAATAGATGATCACATACCTGGTGGTCAAGCATGAGCAGTAGTGTACATTTCACATTCACGTCCCCGGGCCGTTTCACTTGGAAGCCATCCGTCTCCTGAGTGGTGGGCATTCTGTGCCACTAACAGAGTGAATTACATAGATGGAAATGGTATAGTCAGCGTAGACCCAGAGTGGATACATTTGCATTTTCCTTTATTTAATGAATGGAAATGATAGTGTAGCGAAGCATGAGAAAACACTGCAAGTTGATATTGGTTGGGTGCCAGCATTAGCAGATGGTGTACTTATCCTAGATCTGTTGCAATGACTGTAACCTGCTGGTGAGGTTTGAGTTATTTTGTGGGTGAAATATCAACAATCAACATTGTAGTGCCGTAATCTTTCAGTCTTGTGAGACACATCCTCAGGTAAAGAGTCCAATATCCTGGTATTGGTACTAAAGGAGGACAGACCTAGCTGTGCTAGATGCTAGATCTTCTTTCACTTCTTCACTTGTTCATCAGACCATTCAAAATAGATTCTTAAGAATACAACAATATTCAATTGTCAATCAAAGTATGATTACAAAACAAATTCACTAGAGATTATAGTGCTTTCAAATTATGATTGTAGTACCAACAGTAACCATTAGGAAAGCTTTACTTTGGTGTGCACCCATCATCAATACATTACAGGTGCACAATGCACATGTATGGTTACAACTTAAGTATGTCCTACCTCTACCAAGTGGTTGTCAGGTCCATAGAGGTCCTTGTCGAGCTCAATGACCAGGCTCTTGAAGAAAGACGAGAACTTCTTTTTCTGTTTTCCGGGCTTAAGAGTAGAAATAGCAGGGAAGGGGGTGAAAGGACAGGAGGGTTTTTTTAAAGACTAGTTTCTGAGTTGCATTATGTTGTGTGTCCTTCCGTGCAGCTGCATTGTTTTGGCCGTGACCACATGGGGGTGGGGCTGTGGAGAATAAGCCAGAGATGTTGCACACATCCCCCCCCCGCTTCTCTGAATCCCTGCCAAAGTGTCTAGTTTGCGCAACATGCCCCCTCTCACCCTACTCCCTTTCTGCCCTCCCATCCCTCCTACACATGCCTTAACTGAGGCAGACGATGGAAGAAAAGAGAAAATAATAAAAATACCCTACTTTTTCGAGTGTGTGTGTGTGTGTGTGTGTGTGTGTGTGTGTGTGTGTGTGTGTGCACGCACATTACGTAGAGTGGGTTGGGGACTAAACACACATCTGGTTGCATGGTGTGAGCTAAGGACACAGACCAACTGGGGCTGAGTAACTAAGGAGATTTCTGAACCGCCTGAAACCCGGACATTGTTTGGATCTGGACATTGTTTGGATGACATGACTATGTGGACAATGCCCATGCTGGTAGAAAGGCAGTTACAGTGATGCTGTGCAGGGACCAGTTGATGCTAAGGTGGAAGACCTGGTCTGTCGAGAGAGTAAACTGATTAGCAACCATCTTCGGTACACAACAGCACGCACGGCCAAGTATAAATCAAGAATTAGAAACAGTTTAGTCACTTACGTCTTCCAGAAGTTTGCCTTCCACCCTCAACTCCCAGGAGGACACCTTCTCCACTTCCTCACCCTCAGGCTTGCCAGGCGTGTAGGTGTTTGAGATGTAGATCCTCAACTTGCGCTTTTGCTGTGGAACGATGGAGGGTTAAGGTGGAGGGCTGGAGGCTCATATCAAAAAGTAAACACACTCAGGTATTCCACTGAAAATAGCGTTTCTCAAAAAATAAAAGGGTTCACAGGGTTTGGACAAGCTGGGCAAATTCCATTTGGTGAACTACTGTATGCAGACAATTGTACTATAAATGTTATATAAATCTCACTATTTATGGACAAAACTATAAACTCTGCAAACATAAATAAAAGCAACATTAGTAGCCCCATAATGTTACGATTGGGTTGATGTAAATTAAGCTTCAAATGTATCTTACATTCATCATCTCAAAACCTTATAACAAATGAGTTGCTACCGTGATGGGCTTCTTGATGGCCTCCTGGATTTCCATGCGTTTGCGGGCAATGGTCTGATCCAGTTTCCTCTCAAAGGCTAAGAGGTCCATGTAGGCCTGGGACTCTGGAACCAGGTCTCGGATCTAAAGAGCCAACAGGAGAGTTGGGTACTGCAAGACTACAGCTGGTGATATTTAAAATGAAATATGGGGGCTAACATCATCTTACCCTCTGAGGGAGAACCTTGTCAGCCATCCTGCGTCTTTTGGTCCTAAAAAAGGATTTTTATTCTTAAGTAATATAGTAAGGTCCCCAAACCCCAAATAGAATTAAACGAATGCCTATGAAAGCTCAAGAAATAAGATCAAGGCAAGGCAACCTCTAATTTAATTATCAATTATTTGTGAACAGCTCATTTTGTTTTCAAAATCCTGTCTCTTTATTTTCTCCCTAGACTTACAATTCAGACCCTCAGGCTGCCACTTATCACTAGTACTGACTCAATAAAAGCTTGTTTTGTTTCTCTAATTAAGTTACACCACTCACTTTCTCTCTCCAATTGTGACAAATCTAATTCTCAAGAGCTTTAATGAGAACCTAAGATGTCACTTTCCACCCTGTGGCTCCATAGTACGTAACATTACAGAGCATTTGGTCATGAGCTAAAGTGCTAAACCTCATAAGACAAAACTCTTGTGGATGGAATCATAAAATTCTGCTGGGAATCATTGCTTGCAAGATTTATGATTGAGTGGCGTCATCATGCGTTTTGATGTCAAAAATATCCCAGCTACACTTTGCTGCTTTGATACGGAAGGCTGGTCATGAGACAGCCCTATTTCTTGGGTTAATTGAGTCTTTCCTTCGCTTGTTGTAAGCAGTAGTTAAAACCCAGACTGCAAGGCTGGGGTCTGGACTGGGAGCTGGGTGCTGCTGGATTGTTAATATAAAATCCCCCCCAGCCTTCTTCTTGGTGAAGGTTTCCTAAATGGAAAGACATCCCCCGTCTTTACGTCACGGACCAATTTGTATGGGTCACAAGTAAAAAAAAATATTTCATTTCCTATAATATTATTTAAAGAAATAATATTATAATATTATATTATAGGATATTATGTTTTCAAAACATTTAGCGTAAATCATCAGCTTTTCATAATTTCAAAACTATTCCAACATTTATTTGCACATTTATTGTACACAGTATTTGATAAATAAATAAAATGAAAATATTATAGATATTTCCATAAATAAATTTTAAGGTTTCATTAGTAGTGAAAATAGCCAATCTACAAGCTCACAACACGCGATGCGTTGTGAGCTTGTACGTGACTGAATACTGAATACTAAGCATTATATAAAAGTGCATCAGAGATGGCCAAGGTAGGACCGATAAAGCCACCTGTATACATCTTAAAATGCAAAATAAAATAAAAATAAATGTTTATTGGGACACTTGTCTCAAGACAACCTGATGAAGGTCCCAAGACCGAAATGTTGTGTTTCCCAATAAAATACCATGGCTCCGATATGGCTTTTAACAGTCTCTTTTGTGTGTCTGTATCAACATCCTGGGCATTGGTTCCTCATCTCCTTCCATTCATCTACACATTCTCATCTACATACCCACGTCGTAGGCCTCCCAGAGGCCCTTGCTGCTGCTGCTGTTGCTGCTGCTGTAGGAGCCTCTTCCTGGAGGAGTCCATGGTCGGGGGCCCCATGGCAGGCCTTAAGGCCATGTTCCCAGCACCGTAAGAGGGCCCGGGGACTTGGCCCCCCATTGACATCAGCCCCCCTAACGTGCCCCCTACCCTAGGGGGTAGTATTCCCGGGCGCTGAGGAAAGCGAAGTAGAAGAGAGTACAGATCAACATGTTTAACGAATGATATTAAGATGATAATCTCATTCAATCTAAAAAAGAATCGCTCACTCTTTTCAACTTTTATATCATGTTGTTCTTTTATAAATGTGCTGCTGCTGACTTGACCAGGCTGCTTATGACAGACCAGGCTGCTTATGACAGATGTCGTTAATCAGTTGAACTTATTAAGCTGGATAATTAAATTATAAACTGTCACACACAGGCAGATGAGTAAAATTGAATACGATCCACAGTCAATAGGAATCTACAGATGGTGATAAAAAATATGATAATATATGCTGATCTAGAGCGTTGCTTGTGACAGATGGTGGCCATACAATTTCAAACTATTGTAAAATGAGTGTGAAAGCAAGTAAGTGAAAGCAAGTAAGTACAAGTGAGTCTTCCTCTTGCTCCCTCTCTCTCTCTCTCACACACACACACACACACACACACACACACACACACACACACACACACACATTTTAAATGTTTATTTATGTCCACATAATGAGAAGTACAGGAATACCTTGTACAAAGGACATAAAACTGCCAGTGCAGTTTGACAGTGGGAGAGCAGCCAGTTTCAACGTGCATGGATGCTGTATGTAAGCATCATTACATACAGTACAGCTGACATGTCGGACACAGGGCAGCAGACATAAATCATGGATAAAGAAAACAACGCCTCCTCCAAATTGAGCGGCTTAAAGTTAAACAAATCTACCAACATTCATGTCCAGCAATCACTTGAACTTGAACCAGTTCTTGAACTAAAGGCATGACAGGAAAACTGTAAAGCACGTTCAAATGCGGAAGTGATGACTGTAGAGCACTTATTTGTTTTTTTCCCCCTTTCTTTTTGACAGCTCTCACCTTTCCCCTTTTTAGTTTACAATCTCTCAGCTGTTCTGCTGTTGGGATTTGAGCTTATATAGTTTACACACACACACACACACACACACACACATGTGATTGTGCAACCCAAGGCAAGGACGCCACAGCAGCCACAAAGTAACCCGACCTTCCAATTGTCGAGTAGCGCGCGTCCCTGCACCCCATTTATCACACAGTAAAATCTGTGTTAATTAATTTATCAAGTTGTATACAAATGGAAAGGACATTTGAGTCAATTTAAAAGAGCATTCACGACTGATTTCTGGCACAGAACACGTGGTATAGTCACACTGATCAGTGACCTGTCAACAGACTGACCTGGTGGTACTGGTGTGGAGAGTTGTTCATGGGTCGAGAGGGGAACCCCCCGGCCGGAGGAGGGAGAGGTGGCGGCAGACCTGTCATCCTCAGCCCCGCAGCATGTGCGGACAGTGCAGCGTTCATGGGGCTCACGCTGCTGGCATTCATCGGAGGAGGACCCGAAGAAAAGATTCCCCTTGAAGCCATAATTCTCCAATCTCCACAGAGAAGACAAGAGTGTGGGTTCGAAGCAGCCCACACGAACTTTGAGAAGTTTCAGTCTCTCACAAGTAGTAGAAAACTTTCTTGAGCCAAGTTTGAGGGGCTGAAGTTCAAGTTAAGCTGAAGTTTAATTAAATGAGGTGAGGTTCAAGTTCCTGACTTGACAGCACGCGCACACACTGTCAACAAAAAGCTAGCTAGTGTTAGCTAACGTTAGTTCCGGGATCTGGTTCTTCTTTTTTCTTGTTTGTTTTTTAGACACCCAGCCATGCCGCAGCAGCCGTGGTGTGTGTCATGTCATCCCCTCCCGTGGTCCCTGTGCTCACTGCCTCGCTATCTTTTCATATACTCCGCTGTTTCTGACAGTTTGGCACATAAAAAAGTGACACTAGAAGCGTCCATTAAAACCACGTCTCTTCAACGCACCTGGCTGCTTTCACTGTACTATCTGTGTACTATACTACTGCCTACAGTACTGAACAGGGCAGGCAGGCTGTGTCGACTATCGCGCCCCTGTGCATAGTGTGCAGTGTCTCCATCTCCATCCCATAGCCGGGAGAGATGGGGTAGTGCAGTAATTGGCTAGTTTAGTTGTCAGAAAAAATGAAATAAATAAAAAAGATTAAGAGAGCAGTGCTTCTCAAACGTTTTCATGTCAAGGAAGGACCCCAAATTAAGATGTAATTGGCCGCGTTGCCAAGATGTTCCAAAATATTCCACATTTGCAATTGTTTTAATAAGCAGATCTACAAGCTCACAACGCCTGGAATATCAATGTGGTTTTTTTGATTGATTGAAATATTTATTAACAGTTTGCTGAATTACAGTACAATTCAAGCACAACTCAATACAAAGACTGTTAACTGAGTGGACGACCCAATAAAGCATTACACTTGTTTACAAGAGGGTCCACCTTGAGACGTACAATATTATATCAGGTGCCAGGTGGGCTTGTATATCAGGTTAAAGAAGGGGTAAAACGGATTTTGATATTTTATTTACACATTTAGTTGGGGACCTTGTGGAACTCCTTCAAGAACCCACTTAAATAACCTATAGGCAAAGCAGTTATAGTTTTCTCAAAGTGACACAATTAGATTTTTCTCAGTGACACAATTTGATTTAACTGTGTGCTGCAAGTCATTTTTTAATTAAGAGCAGACATCACTTTCTCCAAATGAATGTCACATTTTGGAAGACTTGCAAATTACTATACAAATTACGATATATCTATGACAACACATACATAGTCTACTACAATTACAACTTGCACATATACTTAAGTTACCCCAGGGCCCAAACCCCATGCAGAATTAAATGAATGGTTCAAACTTCAGGAAAAAGTTCAGGAAAAGGACATCTACTGTAATGATCAATTATTTCAAGTAATTTTGCTTTCAAAATCCTGCCATCTCATGTCCCTTTATTGTCTCCCTAGACTATGCCTCCCATAGAGATAGATAACTAGTGTGTGTGTGTGTGTGTGTGTGTGTGTGTGTGTGTGTGTGTGTGTGTGTGTGTGTGTGAGAGAGAGATATTACCATTATGATTGTCAATAGTCATTATTAAACGGCCTGTATGACCTGCAATATCTGACCCTAATCCAATAGCCCCCTCTAGTGGCAAACTGCTCTGTAGGCCTTGCAGGTCAATTTGCTTGGTTGTTAATTATGGAAGTAATTCGGATGAGGTACTGACTACTGAGGCTCATTGCTCTCACTGGTTAAACAGGAATCTACACTCGCTGTACATAACATGCACACAAATTGCATTGAGTTGAATTAATAGAACACCATAGCACAGGTAACAAATCATTTATTATGCTAGACAGATGAACAAAACTGAGCCAGGATAGCAGCAATTCAACTATTGGAATATTTACACTATCACATCACACCGAGGATACATTTAACCCTTTACAATGTAAACACAAGATACAAAGACATTTTTTTAATGCTAGAAAACAAGCCCAACGATCCACTGAAAAATGAAACTATATAAACCCGCTTTTCTTAGCAAATACCTGCTTGTAGAGTAAGGTGGGTTTGTTTGCTGAGGGTTTCAAAAGAAATGTGTTTCCACAGGTGAACAACAACTGATAGAGTTCCTTCTCATGTACACTGTATTAATGAATGAATTAATTGGCTGGAGTCAAGATATTGACTGGATGAATGAGAAAATAAAAGACCAACCATTACTCATGATTGTCTGTAATGTGACCACTTATCATAATTCTGTCATTAAAAAGAGACCTGAAAATTGAAATTGTGAGGAAATTAAAGTTGACATAATTCCTAATTACTCTATGTGAACACTTACATGATTAGCTCTTTTATCAGCTGCCACCATCTGGCCACTGTTTGTCTTCCACCTACATCAGTCTCTGTGCAGTGAAAAGCTCTATGGCGCTATTCTTTTATTTTGGACTCCAGCAAATAATATACATAACAAAATTAACTGTAAAGAGAAAAAAAAAAACAATGAGTGTTGGTACAATTAGTTTGTGAAAACAACAAAATGCATCAAGTATACTGTGGAAGGTCTGGACTGCTTCTGCAGAACCGCAAACACCGTAGATGTCACCTAAAACATCAATGTCCATCCATTTAACAAAATAATAATAAAGAGTGAAGTGCTATTGGTCTTCCCCTTTCTGTGTGTGTGTGTGTGTGTGTGTGTGTGTGTGTGTGTGTGTGTGTGTGTGTGTGTCAACATACACATGTGACAGTTTTGTGCGCTTGTGGGAGTTTGTGTGTTACTGGGGGAACGCTTCATCTTTCATCAGCATACGTGGGCTCTCCTGGTTTTCCATACGCCGTCTGGGGCCCATCATGCCTTGGGGGGGGGGGGGGTACAAAGGACTTATTATAACTTCTAGAGACCGAGTACATTCAGTCTCTACCTGACCTGATCAACTGCTATAGACGATCAATGATGAAGCTCAATTCATACTCCCAGTCCCCCGCCACATGACAGTGTTGCTTGCTGAAAAGAACCGTCTTACAAGCCAACAATGCTTCACAAATTGCTTGTTGGTTTGAAAATCTTATGTTCAATCAGTGATTTTCAGCAAGTGACACTATCATAATATAGAGTATAAACTAGAACTGCACTCTGCCGAGTGCATACTTGCTTGTTGCACACTAGTAGGCCATAAATGGCCTACTAGTGCGCAAGCAGAGCGCGCAAGTACTTTCGACCGCTGGAAACTATCACATCTCAGTATCTCTATGAAGGAACGTTTGAAATGTATAATCATTACGTGTAACTATTTGCTACCCAACTACTTTTTTACAGAAAAATGAATCATTGATATGTGATGAAAAAAAAGGTATATAAACTGAATTAAAATATATTATACAGTATAATTATTTTATTACTTATTGTAAATTGTCAATTGTTTTAAATGTATTTCATTTTGTACTATAGTGATATTAATACTAAATCATGATCAGAGTAATATGTGTCTCTAACTTCAATTTCTGTAATAATACTTTCAAATTTGTTGAAATATACATGATCTAAAATACTTCCGAAATCTGTAGTTGGATTTGTATCTCAGTGATGACGTAAGAGAAATGGTCATCTGTGTAATCTGGTCCCACCAGATACCACATTACGTCATCGTTGAGAGCTGGGACCAGAGTACACGGTGTGTATATGTATGACTAGCTCTCAGTGATGACGTAAGAGATATGGTCATCTGTGTAGTCTGGTCCCAGCAGACCAGGCACAGATTTACAAATTACAAATCACATTACAACTACATACAGAGTATGTAGTTGTAATTTGATTAGCAGTATACTGTGGTTACTTGGTTCCAAAAAGTGAAGCCAAGTTTTTTTCAACCGTAAGTCTGTGCCTGGTTTGCTGGGACCAGTTACAACATTACGTCATCCTTGAGAGAGTACATGGTGTGTATATGACGTAATGTTGTAACTTGTAACTGTAACTGTTACAAGTTACAACATTACGTCATATACACACCATGTACTCTCTCAAGGATGACGTAATGTTGTAACTGGTCCCAGCAAACCAGGCACAGACTTACGGTTGAAGAAAACTTGGCTTCACTTCGAAGAGACCAAGCGAAATGATTACTTGCGCGCTCTGCTTGCGCAAGTAATTAGGCTTAAAACACATCAAACAAGTTAAAGCAATCATAATAATAGTCACAACAGCATACTAGTGTGATAATGTGACAGGAATGAAGTGAGGGTTATTTGCAGTCAGGATGTTGGGCCTCACATTTGCCACTGGTCACATCTCTGAATGTGAAACTACAATCCTTACTTCAAGCTGTTATTAGCTACTACCTTCAGTGGCTGTGACACTGTCCTTGTTTTGCTGTGTTTATGGAACAACAGCACTCTTGCCTTCAGAAATACTGAATCAGTTTAATGTAATGGCAACCACAGAATGCAAGGGTACACCAGACTCTTGCCCATTACATGTATACATTATATAGGAATACAAAGAAAGGCCAAAGTACACAGAAAGTGGAATTTTCTATATAAACATGTATTATTGTAAGTATTGATGTTTCTATAGACTATGACAATCATCAACAATAAACTGAAATGTACATAAATAGCATAATATTGTTCCTTTAAACTGAAGTTTGTTTAAACTTGAACAAAGTATCAAATGGGTGGAGCATATTATAATGCATTATGGGGAAAAACTGCTAATATAACTTAAAATGCATTGTTGAACCGACATTGAAACAACAAAAGGTAATTAAAATAAGATCAAAATCAACCCTCTATTGTTGTACAAAACTACAGACAATTTAACTTACCACTTTTATGCTTAAATGATTTGGATCTTCTAGGTGAGTTTGGATTCTGAGGTAGGAAGAGAAGCGAACAGTTCAAATACTAAACAAAACAATGTGCAAACAGTTTTTTTGTGCAAACATTTAGAGGAATACAACATTGTTGTGTATTTAATATAGTTAGATTCATGGTGATTTCGAAAATGCATTTGGCATTATAACCCTAAGAGAACTCTTAAGCCGACTTAAGAGTTCTCTTAGGGTTATAATATCTTGGTTGTCTACAGAAGGAATGGCATTATTCTTTCACACTCCGGCTTTGATGTGATGCTGGATACATGACAGGGCAAAGGATTTCATTCTGCAGTAAACTGGGGCAACTAGATAAAGCTGTCATCGAAAGGCAATGCAACATTCCCCAGATCAAAGGACGCACTGTGCCAACAGGCTTTTTCAGTGAACATGACAGTACCTTGTCAGATTTCCTTTTCTTGGCTGTAAAAGAAAAACACCATAAGTTTAGATTTCGGCAACAGAGATATGGATGATATACACATGAAAGAAAAAAAGAAAAGGTGTTACCTTTGTTGGTGTTGGCATTACCTTTCTTTTCTGCACCATAAGACCAATCATTGTCATTAACGTCATCATTATCCTCTTGGTCACTCTCAGACTTATTGTTGGTGTTATTACCAGTGACTATTCTGTAGAGAGCAAGAGAGAGAGGAGAGGGGAGGTGACGCAATGACTCAGCAATAATCAGCTATAACATGATAAGGCATGATTATGATTTCAATTGTATGTTTTTTGTTTACAACTGCCACGTCCTGATTTTGAACATTCATATCTGAATTATACATAAATGATGCATGGCTCTATAACAGGCAAGTGCAACTGCAGCAATTTCCCTCTGCATGCTTTGACTATCAATCGCCGTCACGAAGTCAAACACGGACACAGCAGCAACAACAAATAAAATATACATTCATGAGAAGCAGTATACCTCTGCAACACTGACCGTGCCAGAGTTGCATATCGTTGCTGTCAGGCAGAAAGCTTGTATCTCCATATTTTCAATGTTTTTTATCATAACGTAATGCACTAAATCTTGTAGATTTTCATGCTTACAGTGAAAGTGGATAAGGCTGTGGGGTTTATAGATATTTAACCAATAAGTTAAGTATTTAAAAGAGATTGTGACTAAATGCATTGGATCCATTAGAATATGCCAGATAATTGATCTATCCATTATATAAACTAGAGCGGTGCCCATTGGGCACTGGCCTACTTGGAACGATGCAAGTTGGAAATGCATAGCCCACCCAGTTATCACTTGCGCAACAGAGCGAGCAAGTACTGTGGTCGGCTTGTCCGAAAGTGTGGTATGGTATGCATGGTTATAATTGGCTGTTGATGGTGACTTAAGATACGTGAATTAAGATACGTTTCAATGTTCGGTGGGTAAAAGGTAACGTACAGTATAGTATGTATGTATGTGTGTGTGGGTAAGAATGGTGGTCCCTTATTGGCTGTTGATGGTGACTTAACTAAGGTACGCTTCAAGGTAGGTATATACGGTCAATAACGGGTCTAAAGGATTCAGAACAGCAGTTGCAATAGACATTAGTTAGTAGCAGTACTTGCGTGCTCTGCTTGCGCAAAAAAATATATAAAATAAAGGCGAAAGCCAAAAAAAAAAGAAACATTTAGATATATTTTGGTCTGCTGATGTACCTGCGGTTGGCTATGCGGCTACTGTTGCGTCCCATGCCCAAGCATTTCTCCAGGTGAGGAGCGAAGCGCGAGGCAGCGATGCTGCGGCTGCAGTTGGGACAAACACACTCCTTGTTCTTCCACTGGTTGTACACCTGGCCGAACACATCCACCCCTGGCTGGTCCACTATTTCTGGAGGTTTGAAAAGGATGGTGCAAAAGCATTCAAATACTACCCACCTCTCTCAACCCTGTAGCCACATCTAACAAAATATTTTATATAGCTATATATATTTATTTTCTTATTGAGGGGTGCTAGCCCCTCCTATATACAGGTTTAATGTTTGTCTTTAGTTCAATGTTTGTTTGGTAAGCGCCACTGACAATGAAGGGAAAATTCATGTCATATTGTCTCTTTATTGTTAATGGCGTTTTAATGTTTGTGTTGGCACTGTTTGTTTTCCATCATCATTACATAATATATTAGCGCCCCTCACTTCACACAGGTGTTATTTTTTTAAACTATAGTGCAGTGAGCCAGGCAAGTTTGTTTCTGCAGCCTGCTGACCTTTTTTGAGGGGCACTAGGCACTCCTATTCCCACTTGCCCAGCTTTGTGTGTACCAAATTTGAGACGATTTGATTGGCTAAGCACCTCCTACGCCCATCTTTGTGTGTTTGTGGGTGGCAGGGGCTCAGGTGTAGAGCGCCTGTAGAGCTGGATGGGAACCGTGAGGTTACCAGTTCGATCCCGTGCTCTACCAGAGTTAAGTGTCCTTGAGCAAGACCCTGAACCCCTAATTGCATCCGATGTGCAGATTGGTGCCTTGCATGGTTTCCACCCCCATCGGTGTATGGGTGAATGTAATGCACAATCTATGAAAAGCACCTTGAATAAAGGCGTTATATAAATTGACCAAATTTTAGATGATTTGATTGGCTGAGCACGGAATGTGATGTATACTGATGTTTGACGCTAAGAGCGCCCCTCACTTCACACAAGTGTGATTTTTTTCTCTTTTTGAGTGGCCCCTCCTATGCCCAGCAGCCTGTGTGTCTCACAGAATGTAATGATTTGATTGGCTGAGCACGGAATGCGATGATGTATGATGATAAGAGCCCTCTCGAGTCCTCACTTCACACTATTGTGATTTTGAAATCTATGATTACTATTAGTATTTTTCTTTTGCAGCCCTTAGCTGTTATCCCATTTATTTGTATCTGTCCTGTTTCTTTCCTTACTGCTGAACTGCCACTGGTAACTTAATTTCCCCTGTGGGAAATATCTACTGTTTGTATATTGCTATGGCTAAATGATGTCTCTACTTACACCAGACTGAGGTACTAAGACCAATACATCTACAGGTATTTGATATTGTGATGTTATTTGACATTTTCCCCTGATTATCCTTTAGACTGCAATTTGTTGAAGCTTGTACAGACAATAACTTCACCCACACACCTGTGGACTTGTGATGCGACAACAAACTTGAAATAATACAGGCCAGAAAGGGTGGTAGGTAGGAGTAATTGAATGTGCCCTTTAGATTAGCAGGCACACGCAATGTCTTTGCGCTTACCAAAGTCCCTCATGCTTTCTTGGTCCGTGTCATCCAGGAAGAAGTAGCCTTGTTTGACAGCCCTGTGGACCTCAAAGCACAGGCCCAGGCACGCATCCTCCACCAAGTCAGACAGGATGTCCTGAGCTAGACTCTGGCAGGCAGACAGCCAGTCGAGAGCCAGGGGAGGAAACATTTGGAAGTTATACCAACAACACTAGAACCGGGTTGAAACATTTAGGATCATTGCCATTACACAGTCAAAAAACATTGTGTTATTGTTGCACAACTTGCCACTCGTTCAATTTGTATGCAACAGCTCTGCACACTGTACCTCCAGTTTGCTGTTGTCCAGGCTGGACATTGAAACCTCCTCCATTTTCATTTGCCAGAACTACAAGATCAGCCAACACTGCTGTGGTCATGCTGTAGCGCAGCAAGCATTGGCCAAGGCAGGGCTGAAGCAAGAGAATAGCAGATAGACAGTTAACATAATTGTAGCGTAAACAAAATGGTCAGACAGTGTACAGTGTACACTCACGGGGGTTCATTTAGCTGTAAGAGAGTACAAATGGGTAAACCCCTTAGCCATTTGCGAGTGTGTACAAAATGGAACCAAATTGCCTATGTGCTGTACTGTCATAACACTGAGGATTTTAGTGTGTAGGTGCGTGGTCTGTGAAACGTGATGTACTTACAAACTGCACGTTAAATACTGCGAGGGAGTGGATTCCAGACTCTCCACGTTTATAACCTTCTAATAACACAAAAGAATGAGAAGTTAGATCGCTGTCACAGAACTGCATAATTTCTGTCGAAACACACCAGCGCCGACATCGCACACAATTCTCGTTAAACAGATGACTATATTGCTAATAATGTCTGATGACAAAAGTAGCTTAGCTAAAATCTTGCTAAACAAAACAAAGAGCATGGCCATTGATGGACAGGCTACATGAAACATATACGCCAAGAATAGACACACGTTAAAATGGCAACATATGTATTTTGCGTGTAACCCGGCAAGCAAACAGGGATCCAAACGATTTACATAACTGTTTGAAATGTGTCCAACCGAGTCGTTCGTTACATTAAGAGATCAGTTACATTGTAGCAGATCAGTGAATTGGTTTTGTTTGACTCAAAGCTTGTCCAACACACAACCCTGTCGTAGGCTACAACACTGCTGCACTGCGGCTGTTCGGACAACTCTCTCCCCACATCAAACGACGCTTATATCACTAGAGTCTAGATCCGAACAATCCATGAAATAACATTATAAGGTCGCATTTCTGCAGATTGGTAATTGTGTTTATTTACCTAATTCGGCAAGCATCCATCTTTATACCAGAGTTCAGGCAGTAGCAATCGATCGCTACACGGGTCGGGGTTTATGCTGTAATGCTCCAGATCTCCTCAGTGAACTCCAGCAGTCAAGCGCATGCATTTGATCATCCAGACAGACTGCTCACGTGACCTGATATTCGTCCGCAGTAGCTTTTGTCATTACCGGTACTTTGTATAGACTTGTTGTATCACCTGAAAACGACTTGGATTCATGTCATAATAAACTGTGGCTGTGAATGTGACTAAATCGTTTCAACGATTCAACTAATCACACCATACAAGAAATTATTACAAAAGCCAGTCTTTGTTTATTATATCATACAAATGTACATTTGGATATACTTAAAAAAGTTCCACATTCAGTTTATTTATACCCCTGAAACAAATGAAAGTGAGCTGAAAAGCAAGTCATTTCACGAACATAAAACTGCTTGATCGATCAAGCAATAATCATGGCACATTTCTCATACAGTCACTAAACCCAAATAACGGATTTTTAACTAAAATATATATTTTTTGCCTGTGAAGAACATATAGCCTAAATAAAATTACGTTTAAAATTAGGACAATGGCCACTTGAAAATCTTGAATATTTTTAAGGCGCACCCATTTCACCTGAACACTTAACACGGCCCCCCACCAAACTTGAAAAATGCTGTCTTTTGTTTTTATACTAACTAGAGCGGTGCCCAACGGGCACCGAGTGCCTACTTGGAGCAATGAAAGTTGGAAATGCCCAGTAATCTAGTAAGAGAGTGGCGACACTAGCATTGACTCCCATTGTAACAATGGAATGCAGAAGTGCTCATTTTATCTCAATGAGATAGTTCCAATGTTTGGAACTATATAGCCCATAGCACCCCGCTTTGTGGAAAGATCAAACCGTGTCACCACTCTCTTACTTCTGGAAATGCCATGCCCCACACAGTTATGTGTGTGTCCCATTTATGCCCATATGTGGAGTTCTTTGTCAGGCATGCCCAATAATGGAGTCTATGCAGATATCAGATAACATTGTTATGTTAGAATAGGCCAGCTCCTTATATGGAGATATAGGGGTGATCAGGTCCAGAGCCCAGGCAGAGGCTTTTGCGCTTGTTCTGGACCAACCGGATATCCGAACGGGGTGAATGGTTCTCGAGTTACGTGGATTACGTACGGAGACTTGGTGTCATTTATAGATAGATATTTGTTTAGGCCTATGGTATATTAATGTTATATCATTAATGGAGACTGATGTAGATGAAGGAGAAGAAGCACTTCTCCCAAAATCAAAGTCCACTTCTGAACAGTTGGTGCGAAGGGATCTCCATCATGTCCGTTATGTTAGCAGGCCTCAAACATCATCCCATCCTCTTCCTCCTCCTCATCATCCTCATCCTATGTATCAACAGAACCAACATTATTGATCATAAAAAAACAATAGAATCAATATAAATGAGACCCTGCTTCTTGGTTATTTGATTAGCCTTAAAGGGTAAGACCACTTTTTTTGAGGTTTGGGTTGTGTAGTTACTTTGCCATGATGCAACTCCAAATGTGGACAATAAATAAGAAATAACTGCTCCAGTGATTAGAAATTGATAATTCAAAATATGCTCCTCATTGACTTACATTGTAGCTAAAACAGCTCTCAAAGTCACTCTTTTAGTATGTAAACAAACAGAAACAATGTTGATTCAGACAATATAGAGCATCACCAAAACTCATGTAGTTTTATTTTTTCATAAAAATGTTATCTTCCTGTTGATTTGTCCATTTTATTGGGAAGAAAACCCGGACTGGATCCGTGGATCCGGATCCAGATCTTCAAATAGTAAAATCAACAGGAATCTAACATTTTTATGAAAAAATAAAACTGCATGAGTTTTGGTGATGCTCTATATTGTCTGAATCAACTTTGTTTGTGTTTGTATACGTACTAAAAGAGTGCCTTTGAGAGCTGTTTGAGCTACAATGCAAGTCAATGAGGAGCATATTTTGAATTGTCAATTTCTAATCACTGGAGCAGTATTTTTTTATTTCTTGTCCACATTTGGAGTAGCATCATGGCAAAGTAACTACACAACCCAAACCTCAAAAAAAGTGGTCTTACCCTTTAAGATTAAGTTGGTTATTGATTTTAAGTGTCAGTTTCTATATAGAGGTCGTATGTTCAGATGTTTTTCCAGCCCGTTGCAAAATGGAGGCAGTGTTTTAATATTCTAACCTCGGTTGACTCATACTCTTCATCGTCACTGCTGCAGCTGTAGTCCTCATCTTCTGAATCCTATGAGAGATGTTAAACAAATTAACATGATGTGTTGTGGTGTTGTGGTGCAGAATTGCAAAAATACCAATACAATACCTGTTGTCAGAGTACTCGCTGTACCCAGTGCTGTACCCGTTACCACAGTACTAATAACATACGTGCAGACAGTTAACAGACAGCCGCCATTTTTTTGTTCTTGACAACCGTTTGACAGCACACCACGGCAAGTTTGAAGTAAATTGGTCGAATGGGATGTGATGGGAGATGCATGGTCTTGGTCTTGACACGTCAAAAGCCACGTCTGTTAACGAAAAAAGTACCAAAATCGTGGCACTGTCCCTTACATTATTCATGTGGATCCCCATTGACACATCAACTGATTGACATTCACATACCGATTGGTCTGATTTGTGTATTGATTAACACATAGGACGAGTATAACTGTCATATCATTGAATTATGCCTGATACAGAGGACGAGCAGGCTCGTCTCGAGGCGTTTGATATCGCTACAACATTGCCTCGCTACGTTTCATTTTTGGAAACGCTCTGGTTGCTAAGCAAGGTTGCCATGGCCCCGCCCACACGGATTTTCTTTGTCAATAGCCATTCGCTTCTGTTTTAGGCCGCGTCTTTGAAGGCCTTTTTCTCAGAACCTAATGCGCTGTCCGTGGTGTTGAACAGATTGGCGATGTTCGGAGGTCTTTTCTGATTATCTGGTGAGCGTGATTTTAGCTCAGTAGCATTAACGCGAATATTTTAGCATTCAAGATAAGACGCCAAAACCAGATGCGCTTCATAGTGGAATAGCCTAAAATCACTCAGCACCACCACTTTTGGCCACCAGGCGGCACTCAATGTGTTTGGGAGCAGCATTATACTGTGCGGACATGACCCGTCTTTACTTAAATGTTTTTTGGACATGCACTACGGCTGAAGAGAGTTGTCCTACTACATATTTTCAACTTACAGATGGTATGTTCAAGTTCTCGTTTTCAGCTTTTTCAGGAGCCCTTTTTCTTTTTGGTCTGCTTTTCCTCATTGCCTCTATGTCCAAGTCAATGATTTCACAATTCTGCAAAAAATAAGTCAAAAGAACATTTTAAGAAAATACTTCATGAAAACCATTGCAAACAACAGTATCATGAAGTGCTGTGCTAGTAATGTTACCTGGGGTTTATGTTTGCGGTACTCAGTCTTCTTCTCAGGTGACAATTTCTGAAAAATTGTGTCAGTAAAAGATCAGAAAACGCTGATAAAGATGTAGCTCTATCTACAAGCTTGTAGATCAACTATTTTTTGCAATTTGACATACAACTAAGTATAAGTGGTTAACGTGGCTTGTATACAATACCTCAAACCATTTCTTCAGCGCCACAGTGTACTTCATGAAGCTGTCCGCAGCCATGTTGCGGTAGTGTGTCTTGTCAGTTAAACAGAGAGCCTGCCACAATGGACTAACCACGCTTAATCGCTTTGTTATCTCTGGGACCTCAGCCTTCAGGAGGTCCATATGCTCTCTGCAGAACAATACATGGCCTGATCTGTGTGAAGGAAAGATGATTAAGATAAGATGATTAAGATAAGATTAGGCAGGGGGGCACGGTGGCGCTGTTGCCTCACAGCTAGAAGGTCCTGGGTTCGATTCCCACTGGGGATGGCCCTGTTAAGGCAACGACACTCATAATTAAAAAAATAAAATAAACAAATATTTACAGTGCTCTACATGTGCTGTACATCTCAGTAATTATGGTCGGAGTGGATTATTATCAATATCAGTTGAGAATGAGGGGGTCAGTACATTTTTCAATGCATCATCATCATCATAATCTTTCGACCGCGTCGAGATCAGGGATTCCACAATGCTACGCCAAACTTCCCGGTCCTTCATTGCCACCCCCAGTTCCTGCCTACTGAAGCACCGGTCCTTCAATGCCACCCCCAGTTCCTGCCGACTGAAGCATGTGTCCCTAGCAATGACATCAGGGAACGACAGCTTTCTACCTCTGGTCCGCCCTGAGGCAGGACTCCAGAGAAGAAGGGAAGATATAACCTCATTGTCAGCACTGTAGCAGTGGCCGGCAAACTGCGCTCTTCTGGATCGGACCAGTGAAGAAACACGGGGAAGGTTGCCGTATATTAGATTAGTCGATGGGTGGCTCTTCCAAGACAGATTTTGCGCTCTCATTAGAAGGCGGTGTAACTTAAGTGCCATCCAACCGATTATCTTGTTTCTTTGAAAGTGTCCATGTCTCGGAGCCATAGAGTATAATCGACTCAACGGTCGTCCTAAATATTTTTACTTTTAACATCTTACTAAGCTGGGATGACCAGATCTTATGCATGTCATTGCAGGCTGACCAGGCCATACCCTTCCTAGTTTGAAAGTCCTTTTGGGAAGAAGATATATATGAACCCAAATACTTGTAGTCATCAACCCGTTTCAGAGGAGTGTTGTTAAGTGTTTTTATAATGTGGTTATTGTTGGATTTGCATATGTTTACGTATTCAGTTTTCGTCTCGTTGAGATAAAGACAAACACAGTTTGAGGCCTGCTCAAGAGACTAAAGGAGAGCCCGAGTGTATTCCAATGATTGACTGATAAGCGTGATGTCATCAGCGAAGTCAGTGTCGGTTAGGTATTTAGCAGGATGACGAGAGCTTCTCCTAGGTTTGTAGTTGGTAGCCCTTATCATTGATAGTATCAACTGACATACGAAGAACATAATCAACAACAATAATACATAGGAAACAGGGCAAGTGTGTCACCTTGGAGAATGCCAGCAAGGATGGGGAATGATACAATAGACCCCCTGGGAGTGCAACGCCTACCGCAGTGCTTACCGCACAACTTAGTTACCCAAGCTGTGCTACTCAGGTTAACAGTTTGACTGCGGGATTAAATAATCATATTCCGCAAGGTTAGTTTTTCACTAACCTTTGAAGAACCACCAACGACATCATCATCAGAACGACATCATCAGAACGACATCATCGTTCTGTTTTAACGAAAATCCGCCTTAAATGGTGTGATCGCTTGTCATCGTGTTGAAAAAGAATCCAAATTGCTTATTTACAACAAAGAGGAGGAACGTTCCTGTTGCGCGCCGCCCAGAAGCCTTAGCAAGCCAGTGCAACTGATCTTTTTCCGGTGACGTCATCCGAACGCGTCACATATCCCACTCTGTCCGATGGAAACCGCATAAGCAAATTAAACAATGAAAACATAACGGGAGGGGAAGCTGTTCTTTATCAATTACCTTGTGTAACTCGTGAATGGGAGGGAAAGTGTTAAGTTGGCGGTGCCCAGGATCGAACCCATGAACCTGCAGTTCAAAGGCAAGTGCTATACTGACTGACTTAGCCCGACACAAAGGAGCCAAGTATAAATCAGGCTTCAGGAAGCATTTGAAATGCTCCGATATGATTCAGTTATACTCACTGTGTCGGCTTCTTGGGTTCATTTGGGAACATTTCTGCAAGCATGACAGAGTTCTGTAAGAGCAACAGAAATGTTTGAGAAATGAATTTGAAGCAACAGAGCAGTATTAGTACACATTAGTACACAAGTCAGTTTCAGATTTGTAATGTAAAAGTGAATACTGGCAGATGAGAGGATGCTTTTTTACCTCACTTTTCTTAACTCTCCAGCCCTCAGCGCTTATATCCTGCTGGTATTCATTTTTCATCTAAAAACAAAGTAAGCAGTAATACATTAGTGTTATATGCTATGTGATGATGAATTGGAATAAAGGTCAAGATGTGAAACGAGTAACCTGCTTTATTGTGCTTTCTCTGTATGTGTTTGATATGGTTTCACACACTAATTCTCAAAGTGGGATCGGGGTCCAAGCAAAATGAGGAACAGTCTAAAATATCCAATTTTCCATCTCACAATGAGACGCTGTACAACATGTTGTGAGCTTTGAGATTGGCTATTTTCGCTATTAATTAAAAATAAATTAAAAGCAAATATTTTCGAATTGGGGAACTTGGCACAAAATCTTTTCCAAATACTCCCTCTTGGCCCGGCAGAGATATTAAGGTTTTGGTTTTCAAGCAGAAGTACACCATGTTTGAGAACCACTAGTTTGACAAACCTGTCTGAAGCGCTGGTGATACTGGGCTTTCGTTCCCTTATCCATTTCTCGCCAGCGCTCGCCACACACAACAATGAAATTTGAGTTGGTGATGCCCTTCCTGGCAGCCCACTGATCCTTACAGAAGAGGGTGTAGCTATTGCTAAACCCACACAAATAGAAATGTTGAGTTATCCATTATCAGTTAATATTAATTCATAATCAACAGAAATGGACAGAGTAAACACTTTTGTTGACAGTGGTGTTAGTACACTTTAATTCTGTGACAGTGAATGCTACAAAGTTTTGGCTAACCCAGATGTTCTCAATCTATGGATCGGGACCTCAAGTGGGGTCAAGGGAAGGTGAGAGTGCACAACTGAAAAAAAATTGAAAAAAGAAGGTGCCTACTAGACATGCAGAGTCCCTGTGGATGCTACAGTGCAAGGGCTCATTTCCAAACACAGAAAAAGCAGGGAAAACTGAATGTCCCTGGATTTCCGGTGTCCACTCTAGGCGTTATTAACTCTATGGATAGGGCATGCATTTTCAACTTGCATCGTTCCCAATAAGGCCGGTGCTCTGGTCTAGTAACTAAAATATACAAATAATTACTGCTATTTTTCAACAGAATAATGTATACAAATAGCGATTATCTCAAATAATTGAAATATGTCAAATAATTGCGAGCAGGCAATGATGCAATGACTTACGGAGGAGGTTTGACAGGCGTGGTTGGTTTAGTTGCCTCCTTATCTGCAGACTGTTGATTCAATATAAAATTATTATACATTCAGGGAGACAACTTGGGAGCAATTATGAACATTCATGTGTATCTCTATGAGTGTTGTGAGCTTGTACTGTGCGGAACACCAACGTATGCTGGTGTATAAATTAGGCCTTATAGGAAGATGTCCTGACTTGAGTGTAATCCAAGTTGCTCTATTGAAATGTCCACTGAAGTTTTAATATGAATCTGATCATAATAATACGTACAAGCGATGGATTACTTTGGATGACTTTGTCATACTTACACATTTTTTATCAGGTACACCACTCTTTTTCTCTTTACCGTAGTACTGCCTCCTGAAAGATAAAAGCTTTGAATGAGATGAGATGTACTTTATTATCCCCGGAGGGAAATTGATACGCTACAGCAGCATAATGTAAAAATACAAACAGAACACAATTGGACATAATCACAAGACCACAGACTTCAGACACAGGACCATAAGCATTGGGGGAGAAAGTCCTTATGTGTTGTATAGTCTGATGGTGGTTGGCAGAAAGGAGAGTCTATAGCGCTCCATGTTCATTCTCGGAGGGAAGGTGAGCTAATGGCTAAAGGAGCTCACTCTGTCCTGTAAGTCACCATAGAGTGGGTGGGAGAGGTTAGCCAGCATGAAGATCAGTTTGTCCCCAATTCTCCTCTCTGCAGCCCATCCATCCTGAGGCCCACCACAGAACTGGCCTTCTTTGTGATCTTGTTCAGCTCCCAGGCCTTAATACCCCCACCCCAGCATACCACTGCATAAAATAGAATGCTGGCTACCACGGAATGATAGAACATTTTCAGTAGCCTGCTACACACATTAAAGGACTTGAGCCTCCTCAGGAGGTACAGTCTGCTCTGTCCCCCAGGTGTTTGTTCAGGTGGACACGAGGAACTTGTAGGAGTCGACAATTTCAACCTATTCCCCCTGGATGGTGACGGATACTGGGGTCGTCCTTTTGCTCTGCCTCGTGTGAGTCGTGTCTATCACCAGCCCTTTGGTCTTCTTGATGTTGAGAAGGTGATTCTGTTCAGCCCAGCTGATGAAGTTCTCCACCACACCTCTGTACTCTGTGTCATTGTCTTCAGTTATACAACCCACAATGGAGTCATCCGTAAACTGAATGAATGTGCATAACCTACAAGACTACACAGCACGATCCTGAGTGTTGTACCTCACAAATTGGCATAGAATGATAGAATGAAGAACACAGACAGACAGAAAGCACTGCAACACCGACAAGACATTTGTTTACCTGAAAAGCTTCAGCTTGTCTTCATATTCTTCGCTGTAACGTTTAAATTCATTTATATATTTCTCCTATGGTCAAAAATAGGGAAAAAAAGGTTTTAATGCCCTAGTTAAAATCCTAGAGAATATAGAGCAGTGTTTATACAGGGATTAGTAAAGAGTGAGTGACACATTAAGTGGAGTAACATTTGGACAAGGTTGTGAGCATCCAATATGTAACACAAACACAATAACTTTGAAAACATGTTTTGAGTTTTTATGTTCAATACAGGACATTTTTGATTGAGCTTTTCTAGTGGTGTCAATATATGATGCGAGATATGCCAAATTAGCCTACTGACAACCATACAGTGTTGTCCCTGAACACATTCAAAGAACGATTGTTCACGAACACGCTCATATTTTGAGTGAACATGAACATGAACTGTACTGTATCACGTCATTGTGAACGTGTTCATTTCTGGCGTGTGTGAACGTCACTTTCTCACGTTCAACTTCGTTCAAGAGTGAGTGTTTCCATAGAGCCGTCCTTGCGAAATCCCCGGCACTAAAACACACCCTCCTTAAACAGTCCCTAATATCTAGCGTCATACAACGTGTCCCGTGCTGAAAATAGCTGATCTACTGTACAAGCTCACAACGCCACGCACTGTGAGCTTGCAGCTATTATCAGCACACGGAAAGGAAAGGAAAGGTACTATGTTTACCCAGGGTAACTGGACTAAGCTCAAGAACTTGTTTACAGCCAGGCCCTGCTCATAGAACATTTCATGGTAGAGGTTCAATGCCTTGTCCAAGGGCACTTCAGCGGTGGTCATTTTAACGTGCCGGTCCGGTGATACGAACTAGCGACCTTCCGATATCAAGACCGCTCCGCAAACCGTTCGGCCACCGCTGCCTCTAAAGATATGCAGGCTGTGGGCAGCTTTCACAAGTTGGCCCATAAAAACAAGAACAAGGATTAAGAATTTGGTGGCATTTCACATTGCAAAAGAGAAGAATTAATTTGGACTTCATTCCCAATAGGAATTTTATATGGCTGTGGCCATATGGCTGTGGCAATAATGTTGAAAAAAAAGAACGAAAAAGAACTATAAAAGACCATGAACTCTGGTTCCAAACTTTGAATGATGAACTATGAACTGAACAAGTTCATTTTAAAAATGTTGAACTGTGAACTGAACTAGTTCATAAAGAAAAGAGCTTTCCCAACACTGACCATAAACAAACACATTTTCACTTTCCAAGTCATGTCGCGCCTGTCGGATGCAATGCCAGCTCAGAACCTTCAAAAATGTCTCTAGCATTACCCTCTTCGCCTTATATAAAATGGTACCTTTTTTTCTGGTGGAAGCAGTTTGTACTTTTTATTCACTTTCTTCATTAGCTCACTGAATTTTAGGTGTGGGAATTTCTTCTTAAAGCTGGCCTGTTTCTCCTTAAAAAAGATGCTGTTCGGAGGCATGGGTTTCTTTGGGTAGCAAGGATGTATCTGCAGAAGAAGGCATAAATGTACAGAATCTGTGTAGTATTCACAAAACGTATTCTGGATATTCCCCATCATACAAACGTAAAGGTGGTTGCACACTGGGCACGTTTTTCGGAAAACCAATGGAGAAACACAGCTAAAAATCCGAAAAACGTGCTCGGTGTGTGGGGACCTTAAGTCAAATTATTTTTGCATGTTACGTTGTACAATGGATCACTGCAATGTCTTCAGTGTGCTAGAGCTAGAACAGTGGTTCTCAAACTGGTCTGTGTCAAGGACACTCAAATGTATAGTATTTAGCCATGTACACACCCTTCTGAATAGATTTTATTTTCACAATTTCCCTCGATTTTTCTAAAATAGCTAATTCACAAGCTCACAGTGGTCGCATCATGATGGGTTGTAACTAAGCTTGGATATCTGCTAGTTTCGCATATCCAAAATATAAAATGGGTAAAGTGGCTAGACTGCTCCTCATTTAGCTGGGGATTCCTTTGAGAACCACTGTGATAGAAGACATTGACCATGACTTTTAGTTGTCGGCTTTACGAGACAAGCACTCTTATTCATACTTACATACTTATTCTCAGTGATATTTTCCTTACCTTATAGTTCTTGGTATTATCATTACTTATGGCGTCGTCTGCTTCGTCAATGAGGTCTGGGAGTGTTCGAACCTTGCGAATCTAAATATTTGAAAAATAGCAGTAGGTCACACACACACACACACACACACACACACACACACACACACACACACACATATATATATACATAATATATCACATACAGTAGTACATGAATTTTAGATAACCAATATTGGTAGCCAGATGTATCTGCAGTAGGCCTATGTACTGTATCAGGGATTCTGGGTAATATATATTTTTTAACATTCTAAGCAATGTCATGGTTTCAAACCATTGTGCGAAATTGATAACTATTTATAAGACTGATTCCAAAGTCAGAATATCGTTATTCTAATAACTAATTTTGAAGTGGCTACTATAGTCACACTAATTTAAACAACATGGAACAAAGTGTTGCTTACCTTCTGTGAAATCTGTTTCCACTTATTTTTGCATTCTTCAGGAGAGTATGGATGAAAAGCCACAAGGCTCCAATCCATCCTCATCTGTGCCTGGTTGTATGCAGACTTTCGGTAGACACCAGGGATGTTCTCTTTAATGGCATTCAGGAGCTTCTGGAGGTCTTCTGTGCTCCAGTCTATGTTCAAAGAATGGACAAGATGAGATGTAGGCTACCATGTCATAAGGAGCTCACCGTTTTGTTTATCCATGTCAAGGACCCCCAAATTAATATGTATTTGGCTGCAGACCCCAATTTTCTATTTGCAGATCAGTTCTCAGTTCCGGTCTAGAGCCAGCCTACTGGATCCGGTAATTATTAGTCTCGCGTTACCAGACTGTTGCCTCCGCGATTTCCAAACGCTTCATCATACAGAGATTGTGGAATAGTTGTCTGGCTACGCGAGACTAGGTAATTATCATATAGGGCCTACAGTGTAGGCCCTATATGATAATTACCTATATTATAATTTGTGTAGGCCCTACACAAATGCATGCAATCACACAACTGTTTCCGTGTCCGCTCCGCCTCTAGTCCGGAACTCAGACTGTACGCACAACAACAAACACGGCAACATGCAAACACAGCAACATTACAACCCAGTCAGGACGCCACATACCTTGTCCTTCTTCAGTCTCCATTTGAGAAACGTCATCCTCATTGTCGTCACTCATTGTCCCCATAGAACAAGTAAAGCAGTAGTGTGGTGGTGAAGACTGGAACGGCCGCTGGGTTCCAAGTTATTTGAAGTTAAACTAAGCACTGTCGCTGAGTCGGGAGCTAGCGTGCTTTATCGCCCCCAAAACGTGGCGTTGCTGTTTAATAAACAGCAGGCAGACACCACGTTGCAATTCACACGATCAAGCCAAACTGGTGTGGAAGCAGAACAACTAATTATTGCTTGAATGACGATAACACAGAAACCGGTGGGATATAAACAAGAAAGTCTCCACGTTTTGAAGGCGAGTGCCTACTACTGCCCAAAAAAGGAGGCGGAACCACTGACGTGTATCATATACGTATGTGTGACGTATCACGGCCGTTTTTTATAAAGAGGCAGTTGATTGTAAAACTCCTCTGTTCATCACATGAATGCTGTCAAGGAGTGCAATTATTTATGTGAAGAAAAACATGACACTCAAATTGCATTTACCTACACAGATGGAGGAAACTAATATCATCAAATACCAAAACAGAACAATGTTTATAAGAGTGTGTACTTACTGAGTAAGTACCTCAGGCTTTGAACAAGTGAAGGAGGCAAGACCCAAGCTGTTCTCCAGCAATTCAATTCGGCTGTCAAAGGTATACTGAGTGCAAGTACATGCAGACGGCAGTTTGGACTGGATTGACTTGTTGGTGTCGTCAATTCAAGGACCGTGTTTTTTAAAAGCAATTTCCATTTCTGAGAAGGGAGTTTTGACTGAGACAATGGTGAACCTATGTAGGACCCTGCTAAAAGTGTCCATCCGCTCATTTCTGGCCGTGATCTTATTCTTCTTCCTATCCACTACGTGTATATACTTTGTTTACGCAGATCCTGGAAAGGTTAATGAATACTTTTATGTGGGAAAGGCCTGTGTTACCAGCATGTTGGGCTACCCAGATGTCAGCAACTCCATAGACTATCCAAACCCAGGGACATATCTACCCGTTAACTTCACCCAGGGCGAGAACCTCACCTGTCCAGAGCGATTACTTTCTATGAAGGGTCCCATGGAAGTAAACATGTCAGAAATCTCTATGGAGGCTGTAGTGGCTAAGCATTTAGATATCCAGTTGGGGGGACACTGGAAACCACAGGACTGCAAGCCACGCTGGAAAGTGGCCATCCTAATCCCATTCAGAAAACGTCAAGAACAGTTGCCCATCCTGTTGGACCATCTCACCCCCATGTTGCAGAGACAGCAGCTGCAGTTTGCCTACTATGTCATTGAGCAGACAGGTAGCCAACCCTTCAACAGGGGCATGCTCTTTAACGTTGGCTTCCAGGAAGCCATGAAAGACCTGGATTGGGACTGCGTGATCTTCCACGACGTGGACCACCTCCCCGAAAACGACCGCAACTACTACGGCTGCGGCCAGATGCCACGCCACTTTGTTCTCGCACTCGACAAATACTTGTACAGGCTACCCTACAACAAGTTCTTGGGCGGTGTGACCGGACTCACCACGGAGCAGTTCCGTGAAATCAACGGTTTTCCCAATGCATACTGGGGCTGGGGAGGAGAGGACGACGACTTAATGAACAGGTTGATTTATGCTGGACTGGGGTTCACACGGCCGGAGGCGGAGATAGGGAGGTACACGTCAATTCCACACCACCATATAGGAGAGAAGCAGTTCCTAGGGCGATGGCAGCTGTTGAGATATTCCAAAGAGAGGCAGTATGTGGATGGCCTCAACAACCTTCACTACAGCCGTCCCGCCAACGTCTCCTACAGCAAGCTCTACACTAACGTCAGCGTGGACTTGCATCCCATCCCACTACTGAACTGTGGTGGCTGGTGGTGTGGAGGCAACACCATGTAAAAGCTGCCTGGAATCCTTACTTTGAAAAACCCCAAAGATATCCATATCCCCTAATCCCCACAAAAAGAGGAAAGCTGAAAAGGAAAAGACAGTCTCTTAAAAGTAACCCTTGATTGTATATGTGTCAAGTGAGCCTAGTTAATTGGCCAGTGGTGCCGAGCTATTGCCCACTACAAGATACCAATAGGCTGGTACCCCCTGGGTGATGACCCCCCTTTAAAGCCCCGTTTCTGATTCTGTGTTTCATGTGCGTCTCTCTCTTTGTTTTTGGTCGAGTTGGATGCAGGACAGCCCAAATTAACTTTTATTGTCTGCTTGTGCCAGGCAAGTGAAATTGAGGTTGATTCTCATGTGACACTTGAACGTGTTCTGTCTGAGACTGAGATTGCCTGCAGGCTGTATTTCCAGCTGGTGATCGAGATGTGGAAGCATTGACCGCGGGGAGATCAGAGACTACCATTTGCTGTTATACCCTGTAGTATTTTCTGCCCTAGTTTTTGTATGGAAACCCACTGATCCATTTGAATGTGTCAGGTGGAAGTTAAGGGTCTCGGCTAAAAACGGACACATGCTTCTGGACGTATGTGTCCCCTCTGCATTGAAGTTCATAATGTTAGGACTTAATCTATGTGGGAGTTCATATGAGGTAGTAATGAATCCGAATTTTTGAATATCCGTGCCAGTCTCAAATGTGATTGTCATGTTGGAGTGTAGACATATAATATTAATTTCTATATATTATCTCTGCCAGGCTGAAGGCGAAGGGGGGATTAATATTTTCTACCGTTTGTCCGAGGATAATCTCACAAAGCACTGGACTGATCATCGCCAAAAAGTACCACACGCATTTCTTTCCCCACATACATTGCGGCCCCAAATATGCGGCCAATACATCATAGATACAACACGGGTGGCAGAGGTCCTGGACAGGACTCCTTGACTGGCATGCAGTATGCTCTCCACTGAGTTGCGTGAACCTGTCCAGTTTCTTTGTCCGTGGCTAATCGTGCATGCCTCCAGTAGGCCAAGGAAGTCATACATCCACACATTTTGAGGCACGCCAACCCCTCCAATGAAGCTTTTGAAGATTACGTCATATGGCAGACAAATCTATGGGATGGGAGCACTGACTTTTTTGAGCACTTACAACGTACCGGTAAATCGTGTGTCAGCCAAGTCTATGGACCTTATACTGTTTGTTTAGGGCACTAAATGACATGTGGCCGATATAAAAACAGTGGGTGCGCCTCACTTCACTTCTTTTTTTTCGAGGTCCACATCGGAGCCATGCTGTATAAGACCCTGTCTTCGACAGTCGACAGATCCATCCAGGTTGCTCTGAAAGTGTGCACTGCTGCTTATAATGCAGTACTGTGTCTCTGGAGTAAGGGAAAGGGAATAACGAGCAAAACGATCGACAGATTATGCCAGCAGCAAGGACAGAGTAATGGAAACTCAGTTCAACAAAGTGAATTGTGACACCTCACGTGACAGTGATTAAGATACATCATCACAGACTATAAAGTCTAGCATCCGTCTATCCAGAGTGCTGATATTGCACTGATGATCTCGATAACGCAAGTCCGAAATCCACATTAGAGCCATCCCGCTTTTATGTAGAATTGTGACTCTCACTTCGTCCCCTCACTTCATACGGGTGTGATTTTTTTTAAATATATACTTGAGTAAAAGTGTGTATGTTGTATTAAAACTACTCTTACAAGTACAAGGTATTAAAAGTTACGTAAGTAAATGTAACTGAGTAGACTAAATGTAGTCTGTTAGTACCCAACTCTGCACAAACTACTTATTATCCATCTCTTGCAACTATACACAAAAAAAGGAAAAAGGAAAGGAAAAAAAAAGGAAATTTCCTTTTTGTTTAGTTTTTTATGTTCATGTTTTAATTAGTACATGTTTTAAGTACACAATGTCATCAACATGTTTTGTTAATCTTTTATTTATTGAAAATGTTATGTTGGTTTATGCCACTGTAGCCACTCTGAACGAACTCAAGGAATTTTACAAATTGAACCCTTTTAGACTATATTGTCTAAAATAGAACTGGTTCGGGAACTACGATTGTGCCAAGAGACATTGCTCTACAAATAGCACTATAGTCTGAAATTGACCACCAGCAGTTTTATTTACTTTAACTTCTAATCATTCACTCATTCACAAACACGTTCATACACCGATGATGGAGGAAACCATGCAAGGCACCAACCAGGACATCGGGAACAATTAGGTGTTCAGTATCTTGCTCAAGGACACTTCGACACGAACTCTGACTCTCTCTGCTGCAGTATTATACTGTGTGTATTTGTTTAATGTTTTGTTAAATGTCTCCCTTGTATCATGACACTAAATACAATCTCCCACCTACCCACTTACCATACCATGTACCTACAGTACAGTCAATTAAATATTCTTGTTTTAAAAATGTTCAGTATATATTGTCAATGCAAAGTGTTTTAACATTGTTGTTTTTTCATGTGTGATGCATGTGTGTTTGTGGACATTTTAAGTGGACATTTTATTCATATTTAATGAGAGATTAACAGCATTAAAGACAATATAAAATTCACAATCACACTCTTAAGCTTCTTTTTAACCACATGAACCCTAGCGTTCATAAATCAAACATTCAGTAAAACAGCCAATCTACAAGATCAACTATTTTCAAAATATTTGGTGTAGAGAGGAAAAGAGGAGGGGGCCAAGGATAGAACCTTGGGGGACCCCGGTCAACATGGCACAATTAGCACAGAGTGATTTCACCCTATTAGGAAGGCACAAATGTGTTGTAAATTTACTTACGATTTCTTTGTACAAATTATTGGATACAATAGGATACTGATACTTTTGTTCCCCCACTATGACGTCAGTGAATTTGTTAGAAGGCTAACAACACTGGACCTTTAGTGGGAAAAAAATGTTATGTTTATAATCTTTCCATACCAGTGTATCAGAAACAAAATACCAATAATATACTAATATTAAAAATCAAATGAATGATCACATGCACAGAAATCTATAACGATGGCTTGTCAGACAAAATATACATTTTGGAATACTTGACTAAAGGCAAATATGTACAGCAAATAAATTAAAAATTAAAAATGTATTGTTCAATTGACGATAACATCTATTTGACTAACAAGTGACAGGTGAAACATGAAATCTATTTGGGTTTTACATTATAAAAACCAAACAAAACATTTCTTTACTGTATACTGCTCAGTGCTCATGTGCAGATCAAACGATGAACACTTTTTGTTGTGTCAATAAAAAAAAGAAAAAGAGCTGCTTTTTACTGTTTAGTTAAGGCATAGTGGGTAAATGTCATGACATCTACAATGGCATTTGAGATTCGTAGTATACGTCCTGTCCTGGTTCTTCCTCAAATGTCACCTTACCATCATCGGCGTCCAACTAAAATACACAAATATCAAAGAGGAATGAGGATTATTCATATAAAGGTAAATACAAGAACAGACAGAGCCAACTCAGGTCCGTTTTACCAAGTAGAGGGTTTAAGTGGTATTAAAATGAATGGAAATGACCACTTACACATTTCATCTCCAGTTCTGTGAAGAAGCGTCCCGTCATAAACATACGTAGAGGGATGGTGAGGATTAGGATGAAGGGTAGAGCGAGGGAGGCCGGACTTGACTTAACGATCCACAGTACTGCAAGGCACACTATTTGGATGGCTGTGAAAATGTGCATTCTGCCCGTGTTGACCTGTTTGCAACAAGCATCATCAAAACATTAGATATTAGTCAAAAGGGAAAATATGCACATATGTACATACGTATGTTACTATTATTTTTACACTTTGATTGCTCTTTCTTGCATTCTTTATTCTTGTTTGCTGTGATTGCTGTGGTTTTGTTGTTTTTGAATGTTATGCTATCTATGCTGCTGCATTATCTGTAAGGAAGCCAAACTAAAATACGTTTTACTCTTATGTACCTGTACTGTACACATGATGAAACAATAAAGTACAACCTTGAATAGACACATCATGTTGACCACACATTTATCTTAGGCAGAAACCTTGTATGACCAAAACCGTTACAGGACATGAAAAGATAGATATTTAGTTCTTGTTAATATTTTTCCTTGGTTAAGTATTTATAAAACCGAAGTACAAACCATAAATGCACTTTAACCTTTTTGAATTTGCTTTCAAATGCCATATTATGCCCTTAATGCAATTTCATCCCTTTTGCAAAGCATTTTGAATTGCTTTTGTGTATGTAATGTGTACAAATAAACATGCATTGGTCCTTGTCAATGTAACATGAAAGTAACAACATAACGTGCGCTTGCAAACCACTAAACCTAGCAGGGGTTATGTCAATTTCAAGTCATCATTGAATCAATGTGTGATCAGTTGGACTCGTACCCGGGTGGCATAGGGTTCATCAGGGTGGTACTTCTTAGGTATGAGGAGGAGAAGCATGCGGTCCCACAACTGGATGCCATTAAGTGAAGTAATACCCATGTAGAGGAAAATGCCAAACAATGCTGCCATGGGAATCATCTTCAAGATCGGCTCCATCAGAATAGATAGACCTGGATAGGAATGGAGGATCAATAATGTAACTGCAGTGACTACATGCTACAAGGACTTTAGCCATTAGTACTAAATGATGGAGGAGGTGTAAAAAAGAAAACGGACAATTTCAATGAATACAGTTCTTTTCTTAAATATATTTTCCAATTAACCCATTTTTCACGCCTGTGTCAATCATCTAATGTGATCGTGGGCTCTACACACCCTCCACCAACCTAGTCCCCATATATGGGGGACAAGGGGAGAGCAACGGACTTGAACTCATGCTTCCTTCATGCCCGAGTGTCCAAGTTGCTCCTTTACAACTGACAGGGGGAGTTTCCCTGGTTGGACGTAGCGCGTGGAAGGAACACGTTATTCCAACCAGTTCCTTTCCCCTCCATCAGGCTTGTATACAGTTTTGTCTTTAAAATTCTAAATATCAGAAGAGAAGCATTCAGACATTTCTTTGCACATTGCACCTACCGACGAGCAGAGCCACCAAAATCCCACTGATCCTTTGTTCGTTCACCTTCTCAATCACAGGCTTTGGCCCTTTACTCATGACGGTAAGGGCGTTGGCGTGGGTGACGGAGCGCACGGTGGCAGCGCTCAGCCACGGCACACCAAAGATGGCACCGATCCCTCCCATGCCAACCAGCAGGAGAAGGTCGAAGTGAAACCCAGAGCCTTTGACCATCTTCCTCTCAGGTTTACTCACAATCAGACTGGCAAAACAATGTGTGAATACAGAGGGATGTAGGTTAGATATGGTATTGATCATGATCACATAATCATATACATTCATCATAAACTAGCTGTAGCATCCCTATTCTTGGCATGTCATAATACACTAGGTGAACATTTAGCGAAAATAGCCGATCTACAAGCAACGTCAGCTTGTAGATCGGCCATTTTCAGTGACGAGATTTGGTGTAGAAGGGAATAAGAAGCGGACAAATTATAACACACATAGTAAACAGTTATATCCAGTGAATGAATGGGGAATTTTATAATTATAATGAATTATAATTTTGATGCCCCCTCGGCAGTGGTGCCATATACGCACAGTGCGTGCTGTGCGTGTGCATAGCAGTTGAACTGGGCTGAAGAGAGAAAACATTCACTCACGTAGTAATCTGAGATTCGAGAAAGATCAGGATGAAGACGAGCACAGAAGGGACGCAGCATGCAAACATCAACCACACTGGGAAGGACTTGTGCTCTCCAAAGGGATTGATGAGCCATCCTCGTTTTTCTGGGTTGGACACCGTCAGACCTTTAGGGACCACGAGTTTCTGGCGAGAATAAAGGACACCAGTTGCAAAATGTGGTCTTTACAGATTGCGTGTAAAGTTCAAAACTGAAATCACTAATTATCAATAATACATTCAACATACAGTAGCTGTCCAGCTTTTAAAGACAATCATTCATGGACCAACCTGAGTATAAGTATCACCAAATTGGAGGTCCACAACACACATGAGGAAAATGGCAATGGGTACACCAAAATCACCCATCATACGCCTGATCTGGAAGAACAGGTCCGAAACACTCATTTTAAGCAAGATAAGGCAGGTTTATTTGTATCAGACATTTCATACATGAAGGCAATTCAAGGTGCTTTACATACAGTAAAGTATTTAAATACCTAAAGGTTATCTAAAAGCATACAAATAGAAATAATATTAAGTCTTAAAAATGTAATAAAAAACAAGTACACTTCAAAGGTCAATCAAATGACCCAACCCAACCTGAAATTTCTTTTTTGTTAATCAACGACCCGAACCAGACTCAACCGCTGTTCTGGGTGCTGTTGATCCGCCCGTCCCAAACCACGCTAATTGTGTCTAAGCTTACCCACACCCACCCAACCCATGGGTTGACCCGCGAATATCTACTAGTTCATCCAGAATAAACCACTATCAAGCAGGATTCCAGTTTCTCTGCTGACACTGATAAGAGAAGATTACCTATGAAAATTACCATCCCTCACCTTTCCAGGCAGAAATGTCCCATTCTTGAACTGCCGCAAGAAGTATGCAATAAAGAAACAGCCCAACATAAGGCACATGGAGAGTAGGGCTGTGTTGGGGAACACCCGGTTTATGTTGGTGATTTTCAAAGTGGTGTTGCCCGTAGAATTGTCATAAACGTACTCCTTGACCAGAATTGGCTGCCAGGGCTCTGTTGCATTCAGGTCTTCATAATTCAACTGCAGTGGGTGAGCTCTGAAGATCTGGAGAGGTGCAGACAGTATAGGGTCAATAAATCAACATTTCTCACCACATGAAGAGATTTAGTAGAGGGGGAAAAGGCATCAAGTAGAGACCCCTGGGGTATCCCGCTTAGCTAAATAAATAAGGGTTTAAGAGATTAAAGAGATTAAATTCAAAGGAACAATTCAGGCATCACTGGATCACTTATTTTTTATTTTATTTTTTGAGGGGCGCTAGCCTCTCCTTAATAGTTTGTCTTTAGTTTGTTTTAAAAACGCCATTGACAATGAAGGGAACATTTACGTAATCTTGTCCCTAACACAAACATTAAATGCCATTAACAATAAAGAGAATTCAATGTTTGTTTCGCATCACCATTACATCACCTAATCATAGCAATATGAATTAGACTTATATGTATTAGCGCCGCTCAGTTCACACAGGTGTGATTTTGGACATTGATTTTGGACCTTCTTCATGGACGTTGCCATGAAGAATGTTCAGAAAACAAGTCAAAACATATGCAATGGTAAAAAATGTGGAAAGACATGTTCTGAGGTTTGGTACAAATCAAAAATATATTGTGAAAAATGTTTTTTTGTTCTAAATAGTAGGAAATATAACGGGAAAGCATAATCGCTGTCGGGCAGAAACCTTGTTGTACATATTTAATTCTTATTTTATACTTAGACGAATGACAGTGGCATCATAACAGTAGTGAAAATAACTGATCTACAAGCTCATAAGATTTTGCAATGTGGCACGTTGTGAGCTTGTAGATCTGCTATAGTTGGAAAACTTTGCAAAATATGGAAATTGTTTGAAAAGTCTTTTGCCTGAGAAGAACATTTGCCTGAACATTTTTGCCTTTTGGTTAAATCTGTCTGTGGGTGACTGGGTGTTATACATAAAAATAAAAATAAACTGTGGCTAAATACATTGGATCCATTTGAACACCTTTTTTCCATTCCCTGAAAAATAACGGTTTTGGACGTGCAGCACCCTCTTTTCCTTAATGGCGTGAGTCAACAGGCTGTCTTGAGAGACTTACCCGACAGTGACACAGTGAGAATAGGATGGACGTGGTTTACCTTGCCCAGCTTGGCGAAGGTTTCATAGATGAAGATGAGGGAAATGAGGATGGAAAAGATCTCCTGGGTGAAGCGAGAGATATATCGCACCAGGAAGCTGCCCTCAAACGCCACGACGAGCACCACGATGATCACCAGCCACACGCCAACCCACACTCTGCCCACAATGTACTCAATCTCCTGGGATTTGCAGAACTGAATGGGGATGCCAAGGTGGATCGTGAGTGTGTATTAAAGACATGAATAGATGGAACAATATTTTGTTGTAATCATCTTTAAAGTTAATCTAGCATATTTATAGTATGTTACGGTTTATAGTATGTTTGGCACTTGGGTAGATTGCATTCAATGTAGTAATTTACAAATGATCATGACCAATTATCTGAGTGTAACAGTAATACCGGTATGTAATCTAAGCAAGTAATGTAATCTCCTTACTTCTTAAGTAGCCTATGAGTTACTTAATATAATAGTAATCTAATATTCAATGTATGAATGCAATTCATTAGTATATTCTATTGATTTTGGAGTAATCCAACACGTCAGATTACGTATTGCTTTAGGCTACGGATTGCAATTGCATGTACGGTAATTAGTGATACATTTAGGGTTTATTCATACTCCAGTTAGGTGATAAGCCAAGGTGACCACCGAAAAGTACAACATGACGTCACGCAGTGGGGGAAACGACTCACCGCTCACCCAAACATATCTCTTGTTTTACTAACCACCATTTCAGTGGTCACCTTATCCCCTAAAACCGGAATATGAAGTATTGATGTAACCTTCTTAGACATGACTGGCATAACTCACGGCATAGAAGGCTTCCTCAAACACTAGCAGAGGTCCTGAGAAGCCGATGACTAGCACAGGCTGAGCAGCCAGGATGCAGAAGATGATCCCCTGGATAGACGTGGAGACGAGGAGTTCGGACACACCCATCATGCTGTCCACCTTATCAGCTGGAAGAACACACACCACGTACAGCACGTGATTGTTTTAGACTTTAGACCAGAGGTTCCCAAACTTTTCATGTCGAGACGCATACACATGCACACAGACAAACACACACATACACACCCAGCAGTCCTCCAAAGGTTACGGCAGGAGACAGGGCAGCAAAGTAGATAAAGATGACGGCAGCAAGGACTTGGCCATTGAGAGCGTCTGTGATGTCAGTCTTATAGTGTTGGTAGCGTCTCTTCACATCTTTTATCATCCCGCCAAATGGCACGCCAGTACGGACCAGGGGGTCCTCAGGCGGAGGCCCAGAAGCTTTAGAGGCTGTGGACAAAACAAATTTTCTTTTTTATTGTTTGTTGATATTGTGTTGCGCTGTTGTCTATAAACAGCATTGACTATGTGTTCTTAGCACTAGGTAGTATTGTGTAGGACCAATCTGAAACGGCACTTCTTGCAGTCACAGAGGCACTCCAACCTGCCCATGCAGGCTGCCTCCCACTGCTCAGTCCTCATCATTCTTGACCTGTCTGCAACATTTGACACGGACACCTTTTCTGACCTTGCTTGGGATCACTGGGATGGAACTGAAGAGGTCCTGCTCCTCCCTGAATTGTCGGACCAACCATGTTTGAAAAGATTGCTTTCAGTCCCCTGTACCATCATCTCGCCCCAAGTACCCTGCAGGGGTCTGTACTCGACTCCCTCCCCCTTTAAACCAGATACTTTGACGCCGTTATCTCTGCCCAGGATATCAGCTCACAACACGTCACCTTATGATGCTTTGTGGATTGACTATTTTCACCTAATGTTTGCCCCAAAATAGGGATGTTACTGTAGGACTCATGTTAAATAAATGATAAATGGTGAATTTGTATAATCCAAAGTGCTTTACAATGTGCATGAAATTAAACCATTTACACATTGGTGACGGAGTGAACATGGTTGTGACTCAGTTAAATAAATGATGATGATGATCATGATGATGATGATGAGGAAACCATGTAAGGCACCAACCTGCTCATCGGGACCAGTTAGGGGTTCAGTGGCTTGCTCAAGGACACTTCAACACTAACACAGGTTGAACTGTGAATCGAACCTGACTCCCAAGTGGCCTGAGCCACTGCCCTAAACTGTATACTGTACATTTCAAACGGTAAATCTAGTAACACCAATCCCGTGCAAGTATGTTTTCCAAACACATGTGCATGCGTCCACTCACACGCGCGAGGCTTGACGTCCAGACGCAGCTTTGGGTCGGAGGGCCGCAGACGGTCCTGCAGGAGCTTCTTCTGGAAGCCGATGATGGAGGTGAGCATGGCCTCGCTCTGGATCTCAGTGGGCGGTATCACTATGCTGCAGTCCATGAAGTCGGCCACAGCGTCCGTCAGCTCGCGGGCCTGCTGTGCCTGGAACGCCGTCTGGTTGAACACCTGGCATAGAGAAAGCAGGGTGAAAGAAATAATTCAGTCGAGACATTGTAAAATTACATTTGAATTCAACAAAAATGAAGAAAGAAAAGTTTGAACACATTTAAGACACGCAAAAACAGAATATAAAAGAAGAACATTATGAATACAATAAATGCAAAGAAGTGAAAATAAAACTGAAAAATAAAAGTGCAGAAGCAGAATCAAAGAAATCTCGTTTAAAGCCAGCAGAGAACAGAAAGATTTTTAGCTGTGATTTAAAAGACCTCAAAGTTGTAGGTTGTAGCTAATACAGAAATGGAGTGAATGGAACGGAATGCGTATCCACGTTTTGTTTTGACTGTAGTATTACAGAAGTTCACATTTTTGGCTGTCTGGCTAGCTGCTCAAAACACTAAAAACAGAATAGGGTCAAATAGTCTGGAAACATAAATATTATTCCATGCCCTCTATTTATCCAGATGTGGAAATGACTGAAATCAAATTCCATACTTTCCCACACGGAACCCTGTAGAGAGGGTAAAGGAGGGTATCTAGAATAGAGCCCTGGGGGATTCTGAGGTATAAGTGGTGATCGGTCACAATTGCTTCTCCCGTCCGTCCGGACGGCCGGCCGGCCGGCTGTTAGTTAGTCACCCACGCCTCCATTAATGGTCACGCCTTGTGACATCACGTCTCCATATATGGTCACACCTCGCAACATCAAGCCTCCATATGTGGTCACGCCTTGTGACACGTCACGCCACCATATATGGCCATGTCCATATATGAAGATCACTACACTGACCTCATCTATCCCTGGATAACCATACATGGAGAAGACTGGATCATCACCTAGATCTGCATATATGTCATCTAATAGAAGATGAGGGGGCAGAAAACAGCCCGGTCACGTGGTTCATGAACTCGCGCGAGCCCATAGACTCCAATGCATACCGTAAACTTCCGGTTATCCCCAAGCTCAATAGAAGAAGAGCCGCCATTGGACTGGCCCCATGAAGTGAACAGAGTTTGCGTAACTCCTTCTTACTCTATGGCTCTGGCATGACTAGGGGGCTGATGTCACGATGACCTGGGGGCTTGCCTGGGGTGAGTGACGGGGATTTGAGTTAGGTGACATGACAGAGTGACGGGAATTGTGACGTGACAAAAACGCAAGGTTTCATAGTTATCTGCGACCTTTGGTCACAATAAGTGCTAAGTATAAGTATATGTTCCAGTTCCAGACTCACTTTATCAGCCATGAGAGCTGCCATGGCGCGTCCGGTCTCATGATAGTCCATGTCAGTCTTCCCAGGGCCCACCAGCATAAAGACAAAGCGAACAGGTACAGGGGCCTCTAGGGCAGAGTCCAGTACCGTGGCCTCCTTCAGACGCACAAACGCAACTGTAGGTTTCTCCAGGAAGTCCAGAGAACCTATTACAGAGAGACATGCATACACAATAAATGCATTTCATACATAGACACCCAGGCACATGTGCATAAATACAAACACACACACACACACACGCACGCACATGCACGCGCACACGGACACACACACACACACACACACACACACACACACACACACACACACACACACACACAGCAGAAATGGCTCTAAACATCCACTTACCTACTAGAACCATAGAAGCTTCTACACTGTCAGATTCATCCCTCTAAAGGAAAACAGATATACAGTATGTATTAATATGTACTGTATCATCACACAGTAGTTTATTTAGCAGTATATTAGGTAAAAACAGACAGTATACCATAATCAGTATCTCAAGACAAAACATACATTTTCATATTTTAAACCGTGTTCTAAATTTAAACGAATTTGTCATAATGAAATACTTACTTGAACATTATGGTTGCCATGAATGACAAATATAATGTTTCCAAACTTTCAGCAGTGCACTTTGGAAATGAATAAGATCCACTGTATCCCATGAAGTAGCATTTATTATTACATTTATAAATTAATTATTATGTATACTTACTATACTATTATGCATCTATATATAATGTCCATTTGAATACAAGAGAACACAAGTTGAATACTTGCTTGTTTAAATCTTAAGGGAACATTTTCAATCCTACAATTCTCTCAACTAGTAGGCTACCCAAATGTCAAATCCCAAAGGCTGATGTCAACTCCATCAATTACACTTTTGTGAAAGTGGTTGCACATCAGTGGGAACCGGAATACACACCCTCTCTTTGACTGAAAACTTCTTCATCTCCGTGCCATTGGTCAGGGCTTGGCTCTCTGGATCACTTGACTGGCTGGAGGGAGAGAGAGTTAATTACAATAATGATTAGCGTGAGATAAAGGGATGGGGAGAATTGCTAAAACACCCTAATTTGTTGACTGGGGCTCTGTACTTGTTTACAAAAACCTACTATTTAAGTGAACACTGGACAGATTTATTACTGATTATGTATCATCTAAATGCCTAAAATATGAATGACTTGGGTCACTGGTGGGAGACCATATCTGACATGACACCTGCGGTTCTGAAGTAATGATCTTAGCACCCCCTCCCGGTCTGTCGGTCTTATCTCCTTCTTGTTGACCAACTCGTCCACCATCTTCTCCGCAATGTTGGCCAGGCTTCTCTGCTCGCAGTCAAACAACACTACACCTGGACATGTGTATGGCCACAAACCCAATGAAGAAAAAGGGCCAAAGGTCAGATAGGAACAGAAAAGTTTGATTTATTCTTAAATTTGCATGCCGAATAATGACAGTTTGTTCAGCGCATGACACTGTGCAAAATGAAGTATTATGAAGCCCTTAAAGGAGCACTTTACTCTTCAATCTTATCTTCATATAGTTCGTCCTAATGATCATTATAAGATGGCACAAGTTCTATCTACTCACTCTGTGTCTCATTGGTGGGCTATGGACAGCTATGGACCAAGCAAATATAAACTACAGCTTTTCTCTTCCTGGAAAGTTAGCTGAAATAGAAGCCATCAAGCCATTGTTCTTGCTTCATACATAAATCTCAAATCCTATTTGAAATGACCAAACCTGCCTACCAATTATGTCACTTGTAGGCAGGCTTCTGAACTGTGCAGAGCCCTCCTCTGAGACACAGAGCAAGTAGAAACGAATGGTTCCATTTTATACAATAATGAGCATTTACTGAGGACCAATTATATGAACAAAATGTGCATTAAATGGGGGTCCGTAGGCTAATGCATATCAAACTGGGCGTACTTGAGGTTGAGAATCACTGTGCTAACCTGTGGTCATGGTGCGTCTGAGGTGGATGAGGCTCTTGAACGTAAGGTAGGAGATGTGTGACGGTCCCCAGGACCCGTCCTGGGGGTCGTAGTTCTCCTCGTAGCCCACCCATCGGCCCGTCTCCTGCCAGTAGCCCTGCTGGTTCTGGTCCTTCATCAGCTCGTTCAGCTCCACGTAAGCCTGAGGACAAAGCAGAACACAACACAACTCAACGGAACAGCCGGGGCAGGTGTCTCTATAACGATGGTGTCGCATCATCATGCCCCCGGTGAGTTGTCACCCAAAAGAGATGTCGACTGGTCAGGTCAGGGTACAAAAGATATTATAATAAAAAGTGGGAAAAAAGCAGTGCTTCGGACTACCACAACCTGGCCTTTGGGGACATTTTGCGTGCAGTTTTATAATGAAATAACATGTCGTATCCCTTCGCGCCGTTGTCCTTTCACCTAGCTTCATCGTCTCATTCAATGTGGCATGGAGAGGTGACAGACACGGTATCTACAAGGTAAACACAGTGTCTGTCTCTGACGGACGTCTGACTGGCTCCGTGCCGCGCTCCGCTGCTCGTTTCCGATATGGAGATGAATGATGGCTCTCAACATGCCATGTTTGGACTGTCAATAGATGTAGCGTGCCTGGATTGTGCGTACATGAGTTTGTATACGTGTTTGTGTGCATAGAGGCGGGCATTTCAAAAATAGATGTACTGTATGTAGTATATCTGCTGTATGTTGTACAGTATGTGCCATGTGTGTATTTGTGTTTGTAACGCACATGCACATGTGGATAAGTGTGTGCTTAGTCGTATACAGTATGTGACAGAATCGAGGAGATTATAGGGGATGACAACAGAGAATGCTAGACTGAAACAATCTATCGTGTCTACAATCGTGTCTATCGTGGTACAAGTTTTCAATGTGGGGGCTGCCAGGGGGAACCAATTGGAACGGAAACAAAAATACATATGTGCGTGCGTGCGTGCGTGCGTGCGTCTTACCTGATAGTCTCCTCTGAGGTTGGCGTTGGTGTTAACGTTCCAAGCAGCTGGACCGCATGTAATGGACCAAGTTAAAAAGTTATATTTTGTAACATGTACAACAATAAATCTGTCAAATTGTTCCCGTCCGATAAAAGATTAAGCAAGATAATTTAGAAAATGTATTAATACTATTTTGTTTATCTCTATGCCCATGAACTACTGAGGTTAATTATTATGTCAGAATGTGCTTTGAATAAGTTTGATGGGTGATTTCTGGGATTTAACAATCAAATGTAACAAACACTAACCATTACAAGTATAACATTGTCTTCAATGTGTGCCATTTGAGGAACTTATTAGCTGGTATATAGCCTGGCTCCAGCCCCTGAATCGCTAGCCTCGCATTCAGGGTCTGGTGACGCTGTCGAAGGTGGGGTTTTCTCGATTGAAAATCTCACCGGCCCAATGGGTATGTTCCAATATGAAACAATCGCCAAAGACTCCCACTTTGGCCACTCAGGGGCTGAGAAAACTGAGAGGGCTTTCAGACTGAATAATGGAGTGAAACTAAATGAAGGCTATAGCTGGTATATGCAATACAATGTTAAATCATTAAAAACACCCGTGTGAAGTGAGTGTTGCAACTCTGTATGGGGGACCCGGAGCGTGACCCACAGGAACGTGTGTGTGTGTGTGTGTGTGTGTGTGTGTGTGTGTGTGTGTTTGTCTCTTAGGCTGCGCAACAGTGACACTGTGAAAACCAACCAGACGCTATTTTGATGCTCGGACACAGCCAGCCAGCCAGGGACCCACATAGCTGTCTATAGGAGTGGTTGCACCACACAAAACGTGTGAGGAATACAACTATACAATATTTTACTATATGAGTAGACTGGGTTCCAGTCAGTAGACTGGATTCGCTGCTTTCCATGGATCCGAAAATGTCATGTCAAAATGAGTTGCAAAGTGACATTTTCAGATCCGCAGAACAGCGAATCAGGCTGGAACCCAGCCTACTATATATATCAGTAGCCTACTTATTTTGTGTGCACTCATTCCCTATACAGAGGCATTTATGACACGCCTGGTTCAAACGGCTTTGTTGTTGTGTCAAATCAATACATACATACATATAATTAAGTAATATAGTTGTTTGTCAACTTTTATGTGCATACAGTTTTCAGCTTTGAGATTTTGCCTTGCCCTTTGGTGTGTCTTGGACACGCACATTTTGAAAACCACTGTGCCAATCAATGCTACGTCTATGTTACGATAGTGGCAAATGAATAGCCTGGATTCTAGCCTGATTCGCTGTGTTCCGTGGATTCACATTGTCACTCGGCTACAAATCCATTGTCACTCGGCTACAAATCCACGGAACACAGCGAATCAGGCTGGAACCCAGGCTAGCAAAACTACCACTCTATTGATATATAAAACATGAATTCAGCTTGTACTACAGGACACCCCCCCCCCCCCCCCCCTCTGTCTTCTTTGCTATGTCTTATCAGAACATCTACATCTTAGAATGGACATGCAGGACCACTGAAGTTGTCTCTGACAACATCATTAATCTTTCCAAAACACAGCCTGGAGGCCAGGTCGAAGAGACGGATTATTATGACTGTGTGTGTGTGTGTGTGTGTGTGTGTGTGTGTGTGTGTGTGTGTGTGTGTGTGTGTGTGTGTGTGTGTGTGTGTGTGTGTACACATCATCCTTTTAGCATAACCTTTGACTGTACTACCTGTACTGTTAGAAAGTATTTAATCAGTAAATCAATCAATATGATGCAGCACAATATGATGGCTTCAAACGATTGGAAGGGCAGTTGAATTTTCCCTTCAATTGCAAAAGTAAGTTGTCATGTCGTCTTTGCTGCAACACAATTTTCTTGCACAGTATTAGCAGTTGTTGCTTCATTGTTTGTTGTTCATTATAATTAAGTACGAGACTTATGTTATGTGTACCTTAAACACGTAACATATTTGCACCTGATCATGTAGGCTATATTGTCAGGCATTGTCAGGCCATCTTTCAACTTTTTATGTTTTGTTCTAAATTATTGCCCTACTTTTTCACCCGACAGCAACGATATGCAATTCATAATAAAAATAATACGTGTTTTAAGTGTTCATTAATGTGCACTGTCCCTGGCAAATAAACAAATAAAGTAAAGGGTTAGTATAACATAGCATTCTGTTGTGGCAGTTATACCAGCTCATTACAAGACAATATCATTTAGTAGAACAGTCTTTACATAGCTACATGTGCCTCTCTATTGTTATGCCATTCCCATCAGAAAAGGGGATACTTACCTGCAACAGACAGCAGCAGCTAAGCCAGAAGCACTGACGAGTGATTGACACCACAGTGCCAAAAAAGAGTGACTTTATAAACGCCGCCTCTTCAGAATGGGATGTGTGTACTGTATGCATGCTGTCTGATGATGGGTGGGACCACAACACATGCATACATGTGCACGTACGCGTGCATAGACACATACCAATGTGCACACATGAACTTTAAACACCAAAATAATTTATATTATCACCCATTTCTCTCTCTCACGCGCGCACACACACACACACACACACACACACACACATAATTGTGTAATTGTGTGTGTGTGTGTGTGTGTGTGTGTGTGTGTGTGTGTGTGTGTGTGTGTGTGTGTGTGTGTGTGTGTGTGTACAGCATATCATTTACACACACATTCATAAAATGTATGTATGTATAAATAAATTCATAATTTGTGTGTGTGTGTGCATGCGTGTGTGCAGGCCTGTGTGATGCGTAGACATCAGCCTGTTCACAGACCACATGGAACAAGCTCAGGAGCTCCTGAACAGAGTGGAGTCAGAGTGTGCCACGGTTGGCCTCTGGCTGAATGCCAAGAAAACTGAAGTTATCACCTATAACATCCCATCCCACCTCTGACAACAATTGGCACTGCTCTGATGGAAGTCAAGGACTTGAAGTACCTGGTCTCATGGGTCAACTCAACGGAACAAGATGAGGAAGTGAGGAAGGCATGAGGGCTCTGAATGGTATGGCCAGTGTATGGAACTCCAACCTCCCCCTTCAAACCAAATTCAGCTTCTTCTATGCAATGGACCAGTCTGTTCTCCTATACGGCATTGAATGCTGGACCCTGAAGCCAACCCTGCAGTCTCTAGATGGCTGTTACACCAGAATTCCAGAAAGTCAGCAATAGTACACATGTTACCAACAAGAATCTGTATGATGGAATGCCAAGGGTGAGCCAGAAAATAGCAGTCAAGAGAATGAGACTAGCAGGACACTGCCAAAGACACCAAGAGCTGCCTGTAGGCAAACTAGTGCTGTGGAAACCAACACACGGGCACCGGTCACGAGGACGTCCCACATTAACATGTGTGGATGTACTCAAGAAAGACGCAGGAGTGCAAAGGCCAGATGTATGGAGAGCCTGGATGACTGGAATTAAGCGACGATGGCGGGCTTGTCTGAGGACGGCCTAGAGAATGCATACATGCTCGCACACACGCACAGATACAGTACACACACACACACACACACACACACACACACACACACACACACACACACACACACACACACACACACACACACACACACACACACACACACACACACACACACACACACACACACACACACACACACACACACACACACACACACACACACACACACACACACACACACACACACACACACACACACACACACACACACACACACACACACACAGCGTGCGCTCTGGCCTCACCCATAATATTTATAGTAAATACGTCGACTTGATATGGAGAGCGAGCCACATAGTGTCTAAGCCATAGTGTCTAACCTGCATCTGATCCTATTTACTGTCTGTGTTTGGAGAACAACAGAGGCTAGGATTACACTCTCACCTTCAACATCGCCAGGATAGATGGTGAACTTTTGGAAGAAGCCGTCTCTTACTACTTCCTCCTCCTCCTCCTCCCTGCCTTCGCCACCTATCTGTCCACATGAAGGCCTGCAACAGGACATTGGATATTATGCAGGCGTGTAAAGTAACTAAGTACCGGTACATTTACTCAAGCACTGTACTTGAGGTGTTTTTTTTACTTTATTAGAGTATTTCCAGTTTTCAGTACTTTTACGTCTACTCCATTACATCTTATATAGGCAAATATTCGACTTTTACTCTTTATTTGAAAACTTTACATTATTAAAAAACCATACATTAACAACTTTGTCCATTTAAATAGCCAATTTACAAGCTCACAATTCGCCGTGATGTGACGCGCTGAGCTTGTAGATCTGCTATTTGAAGCATGTCAAATTTAGTAGAAAGAGTTAATGGACAAAAACGAATCAGAGAAGTGGAAAGTGTGGAGTGGCAACAACACTCCATAACCAATTATCTGGAACCCATCCACCACACATGATCATTTGTTTTGATTTGAACTCTTGTTTCAGGTTTTGTTGCCTCTACCAGCTTGTCATCAACCTCCTTGAAACCCTCATGGAATAAAATCAGCAGTGATTCAAAGGGAAGCCTATATGTTTGCTTTACTGCAAAGGGTCATTAACCTTAGAACATGTAAACATACAGTATTTCAGACTGAAACTTTACAATTACAATTTAGGCATTTAGCAGACGCTCTTAATCCAGAGCGACTTACATTAAGCAAGAACAAAAAAGCATGGGAATACATCACATAAAAACATTTATCATGAAACATGCGTAAGCTAAGAAAGTAACAGTGGAATATCTATATAATGAAACTATACATATAAACTATACGAGTAAGACGCGCGAACGCGGGAAGCGAACGCACTCAGCTCCATATATGGGCACAAAAGGGGCCAGGTCCACAACAAACAAATGACTGGCCCCTTTTGTGCCCATATATGGAGCTGAGTGGACCTGGCCCCTTTTGTGCCCATATATGGAGCTGAGTGATTGCTGATGCAACACACTCCATATTTGGATAGCGGGACAGACAGACAGACACACACACAGACACACAGACATGATCTGCTAGGTCTCATAGTAAGTGCTCACTGCATTCGCAACTACTATGCTATACATAATATGTACTATGACGTGCTATGACTACATACAATGCAATTATAGTGCTGTCTACATACCAGTAAGACGCGCAAACGCGGGAAGCGAACGCAGCTCGTACATATTTGGGGTTTTTTAAGATTTATTTTTAAGTTATTTTTAAGTTAAGTTTTTAACTTAGCCATAACCATATAATGAGTCCCCAAAGCAGCTATACGTCCATATACGTCCAAATATGGAGTGTGTTGAATCAATGACAAACAAATCACTCAGCTCCATATATGGGCACAAAGGGGGGACGGACACACAGACATGATCTGCTAGGTCTCATAGTAAGTGCTCACTGCGTTTGAAAACATGCTATAAGTCTGTATCAAATGCTATCTAAGTCTACAGAAATGCTATCTAAGGGGGTGGGGTAAGCGCTATGGGCCATGATGGAGTCTGAAAAGGTGGGTTTTCAGACTACGGCGGAAGATTGGGAGTGATGCTGCAGTTCTGACTGCAATGGGAAGTGCATTCCACAGTTTTGGAGCCAGAAGGGAGAAGAGTTTGGGACGTGTGGAGCGTTGTCCCGGCGTTTTTAGTGAGGGTACTTCCAGCTTCCCTGCGTGTCTCCCTTTCCTAAGCAGGGCCAAATTAGCCATTGGGCTGGTGGAAACTGGACCGCTGTACTGGTTTTGAGGCCCTGACAAGGGCTCCTGGGGGCCTTCATTGGTCATTGATTGTGTTAAATTTAGGTAAAAGATTAAGATTAAAAAAAAAAAAAATTATCCATCCCTGTTATGTCCAAACTACAACGACAATGGTGGCATATCTAGCTGTCTGTTTCAAGTAAAAGTAACTATAGCTGTATAACATTGTCAACCAATAGTTGTCATTCCCGGCTCCAGGGTGTATATTTCTCAGTGGAAGAGTAGGGAGACCACCTCCAACCAGGTTGAGTATGTAAAAACATCATGATCATATCACATCATTAACAGCAATGAGAGGTTGTAAACCAACCCACTCGAACCCTACTACAGCCGAACAGTTCTCCATATTTTCTATATATTCTATGTACAAGCTAAAGTACTTGCCCACAAGATCAGCATCTCACTACGCAACAAGGAATTATACCAGAGCCACTTTGTCTGTTGCAGCAAAGCAAATGTTAGTTTCGGTGGGCTGAGGTGTGGTGGGGTGGGGTGGGGTAGGCGGTTGGGTTGGGTTGGGTGAGATGGGGTGGGGAGGGGAGGGGGATTTGCTGGGAAGTGGTGGGGTGAGTGGGGGGTTTCTGATCTACTTATCATGAGACATTAACACATTGTTGTATTGTAATAACTATTTCATTCTACATATTTTGTACATATTTTTGTACTATTCAAAATTGTGGGAGTGGATTTCTACCATTTTGGGCCAAAGTGATCTTTTTCTGATTAGCAAAATGTTCCTTGTGCATGTTTAATTGCTGGGTGCCAATTAGGGCTGCCAATCACTTAAGTGAAGGGTTTATTATTAAGGCTTTGCTGTATATCAGTTCTGTGAACTTTAAACACAAAGTCGATGGGTGTTAGGTAAAATGCATTTAAAAAGCAATGTCCAGATGTGGGAACAAAAATCACTTTCTAGACATTTTTTCTTAGTCATGTGTGCATCAAAGAGAGAAAGTTGTCCCTGTGTTGACACAGCTACAAAAAGGGTATGCTGCAGACATTAGCTGGAATGGAAGAACATATATTGTCACTTACCCTCTGAGAGGTATGTACAGGGAGGAGTCCTGATCCTCAATGACTGTACCATTGCTCTGTGATGGACAGACAGACAGACAGACAGACAGACAGACAGACAGACAGACAGACAGACAGACAGACAGACAGACAGACAGACAGAAACAATATGTCAACAGTGTTGATTCACGGTTCAAGTAGATGAGTTTATATTTGCAGCTATTTGTGTTTTGAATTTCGCATCTGCATGAGCGAGTGTGTGTGTGTGTGTGTGTGTGTGTGTGTGTGTGTGTGTGTGTGTGTGTGTGTGTGTGTGTGTGTGTGTGTGTGTGTGAGTGAGTGTGTGAGTGTGTGAGTGCGTGCGTGCGTGTGTGCGTGCGTGCGTGTATCCAAGGGTGGATAGAGTGAGTGAGCGGGTGTGTGAGTTTTACTCACAGCTCCGAATGAGTCAGATGCCATCGACATGTGTATGTCCAATCTTTTGCTCTGTGTGGTTTGGCTTACTCAGCAACAGCACCACATAACCTGCAATACATGAACGCCATGACAGCAAGAGAAAGAGCAGCAATTCAAAAGGTCAAACATTTCTTCTTGAAGTAGGAGTTTATTTATTATTATTATTATAAAGCAGGCTCTCTTATCAGGGGGATCATCCTATATTGGGGCTCCAGTTCAATGCTCTGAGGTCTTACAAATGTTAAAGGACCACTTCACCCCTTTTGCAACCAGATCGAACAAACAAACAGATTTGTTTGGTTGTTTGGGAGAAAAGAAACACTTTCCTGCTGCTTTTTATGTGTGTAATACGTGATTTTAGATATTTTAGTATTTCAAATGGCCAGTGATGTCATGGACACTGGTCTCACTTCCTTCCTGGACTACATGTTGTCTCAGTAAGACAGCCCTCTCCCTCTCCACAAGGTGGGGTGAGTGCAGCAATTAAAGCATTATGGTCATTGTAGTAATCCAGCAGTGAGACTGCTGGATGACATTCAGACACGTTGAAATACTAAAATATCTAAAATATCTTAAAATACGATCTCGTTGCAAAAGGGGTGAAGTGGCCCTTTAAGACCAGTGGTGATAAAAGTACAGTAAAGTGTGAATACTGCAAGTAAAAGTTTGGAATTCAAAATGTATACTTGAAGCCTGGGCCATGGCTCAGTGGTCCAGGCACCTTGGCTGGTAATCCAGTCTGGCAGTGTGCCGCGGGCTCGACTCCCGATCCCGATGGCCTTTACTGCATGTCTTCCCCCCATCTCTCTCCCCATTTCATGTCAGCCTATACTGTCTGTCCCTCCATTAAAAAAATATATAAAATAAAGGCGAAAGCCAATAAAAAAAAACATTAAAAATGTAAAAAATATATATATACACTTGAGTAAAAGTACAAAAGTATGGGCATCAAAATGTACTTAAAGTACCACAAGTAGAAAGTACTCATTATGCAGAATGTCCCATTTCAAGTTTTCAAAATGTGAAAACTTGTATAAAAGTCTTTAGAAAATAGCCGTTCTGCAAGCTCACAATGTGTCGCGAAATTGGAATTACTCACGTAAAGTACCTCAAAATAGTACAGTACTTCAGTAAATGTACTTAGTTACTTTCCACCATTGGTTAAGACACAGGCACATAAACACACGCACGCGTACACACGTATCTGTCCTCTGATGTCACAAGCTAAGCAATGGACAAATAAATTACACACGCGTGCCTTATAAACAGCTATACGGGAAACAAGTCTCCAGGACTTTTTTGGGTTACTCTTTTATCTCAAAATAAAACTGTACCTCGTGTTGTTTCATTTCTGTCTAATAAATAATTAAATCAATCAATCAATAAGTATGTTACTCAGGTTGTAGTCATTAAAGTATAGAAGCCAATGATAATAATGGTCATAATTATGTCAAATCATCAGTCTTAAATGCATGTCTTAACTTCTATGATATAACATTCAATTTCCATGTGCAATGCCATTAACGTCCTCAATGTAAAATGTATTTTGTGCACATCACCTCTAAATCGTGAAATTAACACAATCAATTATGGAATTAATGCATTATGCCATCCCTTGATCATTGGGAAAATCAATGATCCAATTAATCTAAAGAGATAAATTCATCTTACCTGAATAGTAGTATTCCTGATGTGGCGTTGCGCCAAAATGTCCCAATGATTCACTGTGTGCCGGGCGGAAGCTGCTCAGAGACCCCTCGCCGAAACGGAACATGGCCCATCCTGCCCTGACCAGGGGTCAGTGTGCTCAGGTGTCTCGTCACTGTGTCCAATAGCACATATGCCAGGTTGAACTGATCCCAGACCAGGCCCATGAGCTGTAGAACCAGTAACGCATGGGTGGGGGGAGATAAACTCTGTCCAGGGGTGTCTGGGGATATCAGCCCTCCACATCTGGCTCACACAGTGGGCTATCCCATTGAACATCACCCCCTCCCTAAACCCCCAGCCACACCCATCCAGGGGCCATAGGTAGACTCCCCTATTTACATGTGTTCTTAAAATAGACCACCGACGGTGCTCAGTTTAGCAAATGAGAGGGCAGAGACTGTGAAATAAGGGAGTGAAATAGAATATGACATTTTCATGGTTGTGACATAATATGACGAGACATGGGGATTCCCTTTTCAAAGGGCCAGGTGAGAGTAGTTATTATGAAACATGGCACATAGTACGTTATGTATAAAAATCAACATAATATGCCATATGACAGTTATATACCTGTACCGGATCGGATCAGCATAGCAGTGCTGGTTACACTGATGATTTGATTGCACACTGAATGACTTCAAACGTTCTACATCACATATATCTTTCATCCCTTTATAGCAATTAAACTCTATAAACTAGACATTTGACATCAGTTTATGAATAGGTAAAGTGAGAAAGCCTTGAAGGTGTATGTCTCTGTTTTGATCGCTAAAGAGACAAAGATGTCAAATCAAATTCTTCTGAAGCATTCGGTGTACTATGGTATAATGTTTTAATTGTTGTATAGGTCTAGTATGGTAGGCCTATGTCACCAATACATTCATGCTATTCAAAGAGTAGAATAATCAATGTTGAGTTTGCAAATATTATATCATTTTCTTCAAAGTCTTCAAATACAATAATACATATAATACACAATTCACTTTCACCTCATATTCATTTAACTCTTTTACAGTAACCATTTAAGCCATATACTACATCCGAATAACAAGAATAGCCATACATATTATATTTTGGCTATTATGTGGCTGTGGCAGGGGCATATTCTCTCCTCTACGTCATCAGTGCCCATACCCTATGTGGGGTAGAGACCAGGACTACATGCAGTAGTCCTGGTCTCTATATTGCTTGATGGAGGGGAAAGAAACTGGCTGGAATAACGTGTTCGTTCCACGTGCTACGTGGGAAACTCCCCACTGTCAGGTGAAAAGAAGCAGCTTGGACTGCATTGTAGGAAGCATGAGGTCAGTCTGTTGCTGTAGAAGAAGAAGAAGAAGAAGAAGAATCTAAGGGACGAGATGGATAATACGTAGAACACACCTTTTTAATCGATTTATATACTTTTTCAAAATTGTGGGATTTCTCTTTTTTATGTTCACCTTAAATGACATGCCCAAAATAGGGATGCCTGGTCGAAAGTGGTTACTTTACAAACAGTTCTCCAGTCTGTGTCTCCATAATCGAATATGAATTTCAGAACAATAACTCAAACTGAAATTTATTTAATTATTGATTCATAAATATGAACAGATCCCATAGACTATACGGGGACCATTACTGCAACAAAAGATCCAATTGCCCATGGCAAAAATGCAAATAAAAAGCTGCAGATTTTGGAAGAACCAGTTCCCTCACTCCCTGCATATCATTCCCTACCAGCCCAGTTGCAGATAGACTAGTATCCGCCCTGAGACTGGGAGATCGGGGTTTGATTCCCCTGGCCAGGTCATACCAAAGACTATAAAAATGGTACACAATTCCTCCATGCTTGGTACTCAGCATCAAGGGTTGGATTGGGTAAGTCCCTATTACAGTGTCATTTCCAGGGAGTGTACTTGTACATCAAGCCGCGACGGCCACAAGCTATACAGAAACAGCTACATAGCTCATACAGTACGTGGCCATTGAGGAGACAAACACATGAGGACAAACTGACAGAGCTTTGCTCATTTAAAAGCAGACTAGGATTCATTTAATATTAGGATAACAAAGAAAAGTTTAAGAAAATAAGACACTGTATTGATCCAATCACCGTATTTACTAGAGATCTGGTTTAAAATTGTTAAGAAATATATTGGTTAGATTAGAAGAGGATATAAAGATTTTCAAATGGATGGCGTTTGATAGTTCATTTAAACCTGCAGGGCATGATAAGGGATTTAAAATATGGAGAGGAATGACAGCCTGGTGTGTTTTGGAGAAAAATGGGGCATTGGAAAGTTTAGAGTTTAGAGTTTACACGCATTTAGAGTGTTAAATACATGTTGGATAAACATAATTTCTTCAGGTATCTTCAACTAAGGGATTATTATACTAAGGAAATCAAAGGGAGGCCCTCCATAGAAGTGAATGGTACTGTATTGTCCAAATTATTAAAAATATATACAAGGGGGAAAAGATTCAAATTATATCAATAGCAACAACTTTGATGAGTGGCAGTCATTCAACGGAATATATTAAAAAGAAATGGGAAGCAGAACTAAACATAGAAATTACAGAAAAGGATTGGATACATAATGTGGAAAATGCACCAATCATCTACCAATTCTCGGATATGGAGGAAATTCTCTTGGAAAAATCTAAGCAAAAATCAAGAGCAAACTGGATACAATGTTGGAGGGGTTGTGGAGATGTAAATGTGGATCACTCACATGTGCTTTGGAAATGTCCCAAAATTGAGGATTTTTGGAAAATGATACATACAAAAGATGTTGGGTTATGAGGTGCCTAGGAAGTGTGAAGTTTTGTATCTAGGAAACTTGATGGGGGGAAAGATACGAGGAGAGGATAGATATCTGGTAAACATTTTATTGGTGGCAGGAAAGAAATCTATAACAAGAAAATGGGGACAGATAGAACCTCCAACACAGGGACAATGGGGACAGATGGAACCTCCAACACAGGGACAATGGGGACAGATAGAACCTCCAACACAGGGACAATGGGGACAGATAGAACCTCCAACACAGGGACAATGGGGACAGATAGAACCTCCAACACAGGGACAATGGGGACAGATAGAACCTCCAACACAGGGACAATGGGGACAGATAGAACCTCCAACACAGGGACAATGGGGACAGATAGAACCTCCAACACAGGGACAATGGGATAGAACCTCCAACACAGGGACAATGGGGACAGATAGAACCTCCAACACAGGGACAATGGGATAGAACCTCCAACACAGGGACAATGGGGACAGATAGAACCTCCAACACAGGGACAATGGGGACAGATAGAACCTCCAACACAGGGACAATGGGGACAGATAGAACCTCCAACACAGGGACAATGGGGACAGATAGAACCTCCAACACAGGGACAATGGGGACAGATAGAACCTCCAACACAGGGACAATGGGAGGAGTTGATTCAGGAGATAGAACCTCCAACACAGGGACAATGGGGACAGATAGAACCTCCAACACAGGGACAATGGGAGGAGTTGATTCAGGAGATAGAACCTCCAACACAGGGACAATGGGGACAGATAGAACCTCCAACACAGGGACAATGGGGACAGATAGAACCTCCAACACAGGGACAATGGGAGGAGTTGATTCAGGAGATACATCTCATGGAGAAAGTGACACACCGTCTGAGACTGCAGGAAGAACAGATGGAGGACAAATGGTCCAAATGGACAGTATTTGGGACGGAACAGACAGAATAAGAGAATGGGGGAAGGAGGAGCAACGGTATGCCTGGGAGTATGGGATGTAACATGCAAAGTTTTTAAACGCAATGTCGACTTTATTTTTATTTTTTCATGTTTGTTTGTACTGTATGTGTTTTTCTTCCTTTTTTTATTGTTCAGAAAATTAATAGAAATGTAAGGGACTTTTTTTTTTTTAGGATAACAGTAGGATCAAAGGCAGGGATTTGACACTGAGATTTGAGCCCTAATTGGCACATCTCTGTTGTGTATGTTGTGTGCATGATACTGGAATGTGGTCTGTACAGCAAGAGATTATTTTGAGAACATTCTGGTAAACATTACTTTGGGTGTGGCTCTATTAAGGGTATTAAGGTAATGTGCTACCACGCTCTGTGACTGGTTCTATACAATGAACAAGTTGTTTTGGCACACATTGGACATGGCAGTTGCCACCACCTGCCTTTGGTGTTGAGTGACTTGTGAACAATGAATGTTAACATTAAATCATTTAAAAAAGCCATTAAAGATTCTTACAGGACACCGCAACATCCTGCGTTAATCTACAGTAGTTTTTTGTACAAAGTGTACAAATAGAAGAATTCTTTGCACAGTTCAATTAAAACGGCAAAGGATTTTGCAGTGTAAGGGACTGTTGGGAATGCATGCCCCTTCGTTTTATGAAATACACACGTTACACCTGGTTGTACCCAATGTCAAGAGTATCCATTGTACCCATTTGTCATTAATGAGTATTAAGTACAGCTTGGAGGTCAGTCTATGATGTCAGCTTATTCAATTATCTGTTGGCTCTATTTTTGTGTGACACTGATATACGACAAAGTATAAAACAGGGCTTAAGTGGATAGATTGAGCCTGCGCTGGCCATGCATAGTGGATGGTGTGAATGTGCTGTGAATGTTGTTTCCTCTGTACAGAGAGGACAGAGCAGTGTGTTATCACTGCTATAATGGAAACAGTTAGTGAACTATCAGTGAGCTCCACGTGCTTCTCCCTTCACACAACACTATCTGGACTGAAACAGAGACAGAAGACAGAGGTCTAATCCAGGTCTAATCCCTGTGTGTGTGTGTGTGTGTGTGTGTGTGTGTGTGTGTGTGTGTGTGTGTGTGTGTGTGTGTGTGTGTGTGTGTGTGTGTGTGTGCATGCGTGTTTGCGTATTTATGTGTTTATAATATCAAAGTAGCAAAGTGGTTCTTAGATTCATACTCCTATTTTAGAGCCGAATAAAAGTCGGTTCGGCTCTGTAGAGCCTACAATGTAAGGGCCGATTCATACTCCTATTTTAGAGCCGAATAAAAGTAGGTTCAGCGCTGTAGAGCCTACAATGTGACGTCATTTGAGGTTCGGGGGGGGGGGGTTGGGTACCGTCCTAAAGTCGGCTCTTCGGTGCTACTGAAAATTTCTGACGAGCCGAAATCATTTCGGCACCACAGCGCCAAAACAGCGGTAAAATAGGAGTATGAATCGGCCCTGAGTCATTTGAGGTTCGGGGCGGCGGGTACCGTCCTAAAGTCATCTCTTCGGTGCTACTGAAAATCTCTGAAAGAGCCGAAATCATTTCGGCACTACAGCACCGAAACAGCGGTAAAATAGCAGTATGAATCGGCCCTTAAGCCTGGGACCGAGGCTACATGAAGCCTAGCGTCACTATTATGGGCGTGTCATAACAGGCGAACATTCTGCAAAAATAGCAAATCTATATTCTCAGATCAAGGAAAGATGCATTGGGAGCTTGTAGATCAGAGATTTGGTGTTGAAGGAAAAGGGAATAGGAGCCAAGTACAGACCCCTGGAGGACCCATTAGCCTATATTAGCCTGGCATTGGACTCTGGCCAAACACCAAAGCCAGGCTACCAGTATATAGGGTGGTTAAAGGATAGTTTTTGTATGTGTACAACTGTACACCCTGTGACAAAAACATCTGATAATGATTGTGGTTCTAAAAATTCCAAAATTGTAAAAATAGACTATCAACAAGCGACAATAATGAAAGCGAATAACATGTATAATTTCAGTTCACACAGATTCCCTTAGATGGAACCTGCAAGGCACAAGAAAGAGGGGAAGGCCAAAGAACACCTGGCGCAGGGACCTTGAGACTGACATCAAGCAGTGTGGACTGACATGGAAACAGCTGGAAAAGAAGGCCCAGGATAGAGGACTCTGGCGGACTGTAGTCAACGGCCTATGCTCCATGAAAAGGAGCGATAGGCATAAAAGTAAGTAAGTCACACGGATTCGCAAAAAAGGTCGAGCAGGGAGTAAAAGCTATGAGAATTCAGAGAAAACTATATTTTCATCATGGTGTTCTTAGTGTCTGTCAGCTACTACAAAATTGAAACAATTCCATCCTGACTCATGTTACGATTAATCCTTGGGGGCAAATTCACCTCAAACATGAGGCTTTGAAGCCAAATCCCACACTTCTTGCTGGGTCCATGAATGGAATGTGATAACCTGTAAGAGAAGATGAAAGTCTCTTTACAAAGTAGCAGAATCGGTGGCAGTTAAAAGGAAAATGAGGAGGCCCAACAATCACTATCCATGAGAGAACAAGACAGCAGGGGGCAGCATTGTACTTTTCTTATTAGTAGCATTGTGGGAGATCCACCTGCTGGCTTTATGTCATGTGTTTCTCTCGCCCCCCTAGTGCCGAAAAAGAAAACTTCTGGGAACTCGGATTACATGTAAAAAAGAAATGGTGTTTACCGTATTTCTGATTATCATTGATTCTGATTCTCTGTCCCTCATTATTCCAATTAGTTCAGGACTGTTGATGATTTTCTGGGACATTGTGTTTTCCTTCATAAAACATGAAAACCATATAAAATACATATGTTTTTACTAAAGCTAAATGAACTGCAGACTTGTTCTAACGTTCTAATGTACTAACAAAAAAAATTGCTCATGCTTGGTCTTGCTCAATGAACCATCCTGCATCCTGGTAATATCCAAGAGAAGTAAGTGTGTGTGTGTGTGTGTGTGTGTGTGTGTGTGTGTGTGTGTGTGTGTGTGTGTGTGTGTGTGTGTGTGTGTGTGTATATCAATTTCTGTACAATATGTGTACACAAGTATACACATATTTGTTTGAATCTCTGAGCATGCACAACAGCCTGTATACGTGTCTGTGTAGTATGGAGTTTCACTTGTGGTGTGTTCATGTGTTTGCCCCATGTCGTCTACACACCAGCATCAGGGTTGCCATGCCCGCTTAGTATAAGCAACTTTGGGCTTGTTCTTCTGTAAAGTTACTTTAATATTGGTAGTTGCGGGTTGCATTTTTTGGGGGGCTTGTTTCAAAAGTGTAGTTGCTTATTTGGGCTTGCTTAAGTTCCTAATGTTATCTAAATCAGCAGACCGCCATGTGAAAATATCTCGTGCCAGGGACCCCCATACCATATTTGTGTTGTTAAAATGTTTTAAAATATCTTCTACAATCTTTTATCTTCTAAAATCTTTTTTCAAGATTTATTTTGAAAATAGCAGATCTACAATAGCAGATCGGCTGATAACCGATAAGCCCATATATATGTGTGACCAGATTTGACTGAGAGCGTGCCATCGTGCAGAAGAACATCTGGAGCTCTAGAGAGATACAACAACAAACAAAAATAAGAATATTTAACTCTAATGTAAAATCAGTCCTGCTTTATGGGGCAGAGACATGGAGAACAACAAAGACCACAACAAATAAAGTGCAAACTTTCATCAATAAATGTCTCAGAAGAATCCTGAAAATACACTGGCCAGACAAGATCAGCAATATAGACCTATGGACGAAGACCAAACAACTCCCAGCAGCAGATGAAATCGGACGAAGAAGATGGAGATGGCTCGGGCACACACTACGTAAGCCAGTGTCAAATACGACCAGACAGGCTCTGACATGGAACCCCCAGGGGAAGAGAAACAGAGGCCGGCCCAAAAACACCTGGCGGAGGGATCTCCAGGCAGACACCAAGAGGCTGGGAGGCACCTGGTCGCAGATAGAAAAGAACGCCAGTGACCGAGAACTCTGGAGGTCCCTTGTCGACGGCCTATACCCTGGAAAGGGTGTCAGGCGTAAGTAAGTAAGTAAGTGCCATCGTGCAACCTCCAGCTTTTCACCAGAGGAGAAAAACTGAATTTATTTATTTATTTATTCAACTCGCTGTTTTCTGCAAGACATTACTCTATAACTAAGGCATACATTACTCTATAAGCCATATTTCCGAAACTGGTGTGTTTTTGTAGAATGGTTGCTTATTTCTCTCCCAAGATCTGGCAACACTGCCCAGCATCAGTCTGTGCATAATGGCTTGCATTGAGCCTAGGGCTCATCAATGCCAACATGTCAAACTGAACTATGTCTGGCCACATCTGATCAATGCAAATGACTGTTCACCCCAAATAAGCCCCTTCATTGTCTGTCCTCATTAGGGCAACACTACAAGTACAAAACAACACGTTTCTTCTCATTGATTCATCATTCAGGGAAGAGAATCTTTTAAAACACACGCAAATGTGCATGTAAACTGATGTTCACACACACCCAGATGCAGACAGACAAGACAGACAGACACACACACACACACACACACACACACACACACACACACAGCCACACATCCTTTGGCTGCTGATATTCACATAAGAGATATGTATTGTTGTATAGCTCACACAAGAAATTAAAAGGAGGACTGGGTGAGCTGTTATTGGTGGGTAAATAATGTAAATATTGGTTCCAGAGAATGAATGAAAGACAGGCGGACCGACGGACAGAGAGAGATGCATTGCGCAGTAGGCCTAGCCTATATCCCTTATAGGTGTGAGAGGTGGTGACTGTGAAACTAAGCTAACTATAAGTGTGGCCCATTTAATGCCTAACCTAACTTAATTGATCTTTAAGCTAACAACAGGTTGCATCAGCTTAACCTACTTAACTTATTCGCTTTCTGTGGGCAGATTTGGAAATCAGACACTGTAAGACAAAGTGGCAGTTAGCCGACCCGTGCACTCAGATCCACACACATACATGACAGAAATATAGACAAAGTGACTGGCAGATGTGGACTGGACACACACACACACACACACACACACACACACACACACACACACACACACACACACACACACACACACACACACACACACACACACACACACACACACACACACACACACACACACACACACACACACACACACACACACACACACACACACACACACACACACACACACACACCATCTGTCATCAGTAAATGAACAGGGAAACGGAGGTCCAGGAAACATCCACTGTCCCATCTCAGGTTCCAAACGATACAAAACTATGTTGCAGGTGGCCAGCCCTAAGGACAAAGTGTGTGTGTGTGTGTGTGTGTGTGTGTGTGTGTGTGTGTCGCGCGCAGTAAAGCAGGTCTATCTGCCTCTGTGCTGTATGTGTCTTGGTAGTATACTGTATTATAAATGTTCTTGTTGGAGTGTAATTCCATGCAAGCATATTTTTATGACAGGCACACGTCTCTCAGTGCCAGTATTGTTTCTGCTATAACAGAAATCGAGCTAGGTTTCTATTCTTCTCCCTCAGTCTGAAGTGGAGACCACCTGTCAATCATGTGACATGGGCAGCAATAGACTAGTACCGCTGCAGGCAATGTGATCCAACATCTTCTAGCTAGCTTCCCATCTAATGGATGGAAGGGGCATCGTATGAGTGGGAGAAGAAAGCCCTTAGATTACTCTGAGAGCACTCACAGCAATAACTGACCTGAGAGTGATATCGTGCTGTCTACAAGGAAAACTTTCAAACTACACAACTTGCACATTCATCGTTCGGCCTGCCTGCACTCATCCTAGTGCTGGGCGAAATGGACGAAATCTAACATTACCATATATATTTTTTTTTACCAAATACCTCGATAATACGGTTGTAACAATAATATCCATGTTTTAAATTTCTCAAAAATAAAGAAAAATAGCGACAATATAACGCGTCACGATACAATGCACTGTTTTTGAGCATAGTTTAAGTATAATGCACAATATACATACAGTAGCACTACTATAAGTCTATAAACCCAATTAAAGTGGTGATAAGTAGTAAGAGTTATTAACATTGATGTTTTTACAGTGAATGTGAGGACTATAATAGCCTACTGTATAGCCAATAGCCATATTACATATCAATCAATATGCTTCATGTAGATAATTGATATTGGTTTAATTGTACTGCGGTCCATTTTGTACAGTATCTTGGCGAACTGGAGGTCAGCCAGATGGTCACAGTCCCTCTATCTTCCTATGGGACCCACACATCTGTGATCCATGTCCATCAACCCCTCTCTCTCCTTCTGTCCATCGACCAGCTATGTGTGCCCCATTTTCTGCCAAATGTTAAGTGAGGGGCAAAGGGTGGGATTATGATATACAAATAAATTAGGGGAGGTTTGAGATTAAGTAGGCATCACTGCAATTCTTAGATTTTTACACTGGCTCTGACCGACTCTTCTGATCTTCTGTGCTACATCATGAACCATCCAGACTTCTTGGGTAATCTAGGACAGGTGTGCTTTCTGAACCCAAAGGAGAAGCAGCAATCAGATTTTAAGCATCACATTATAACTGTTAAAACTCTCCCTTCTTTTAAAGCAAAGCTAATAAGATTAATATTTTAATTATATCTTATTTTCCAATTTTTCCATTTCAGAAAGAAATTATGTTCCTTGTACTTTTGTACCTTTTGTATTCCTTTCAGAACATAGGCCATTGATGAATTGTCTCCACCCTCGACCGTCTTGGAGCAATCCTTTCCAGCTGTTTCCATATCAATCCCTTCTGAAATATACAACTGTGAGCCTAAAACAAGATCATATTGGACTTTGAGAAATTACGATTAATTCATAGTGCTCCAATGAGTGGTCAGTGAAGTCAGGAGACCTGGGAAAAGGTGAGGTTTCAGAGATGATTCACATTTAAAAATGCATTTTAAACCCTTTTGGTGTTTTAAGAATTATTTTAAACTTTAGCTAGGCCTATTGAAAAATAGCAGATCTACAAGCACTGCGTGCTGCACTGCGAGCTTGTAGATCTGCTATTTTTGAAAAATCGTGAAAATGTGGCGCACATCTTTGACTATAATATTCTTTCAGAGCAAACGTTTTAACTCAAATTTGCTTCTGGGGGGTCCGTCCCTGGAACAACATATTTTCAGATGGGGGTCCGCGGCCAAATACAGATAATTCTGGGGGTCCTTCCATCCATCTTCAACCGATTATCCGTAGTCTGTCTACGGGGTCTCCTCCCACTGACATAGAAACATAGGTTTTTCAGAAAACTATCAGGATTCATGGTGCGTTCAGACGGGCAGATGAAACAATGCAAAAACGTGTTGTGAGTTGATTTGGAGCAGCTAAAGGCATCATTTCGTCTTTGCAACATCACGTCTCTGGCCTCCATTGACAATGAATGGTAGACTGCATTGTTTCATCTGCCTGTGTGAACACAACATTAGAAGCAATTTTTGTAGAATCGGCCTCAGGTCTAAATGGGTTACATTTGTGAATTATTCAGTTATTTTCTGTTGGGTATAGGAAACTGTTGGTATTGTGTGCTGGCATCCTCAGGGTGTAAAACAAGTTCAGTTCAACACCATGGGAGAGAGGATACCGGTACCTATTCAACCTTTCAACAAACATAAAGTAGACCGCAGACGCAGACTGGCTGATATCAGCCCCACTAGAAGTAAAGGGGCCAGACGGAGCTACGGGCGAAGATTTATATTACACACTTAATGTATCTTGGCTGCAGTGGCTGAGACTGTGATGACACTGCATAGGCTATTCCGCATGGAGAAGTTGTGGATACTTTTAGAAATAAATCCGACTTTGGTCCTGCAGTTAGGATGTTTTTTGTCTGACACATTGAGAAAACAGAAGCCCCATTTCCCTATAATCTCCCTCAGTCTATATCCAATATAGTGTCTCTAATGATAGAATAATTAAATAAACAAGCTATTGAACAGACCAGCAATGATGCTCATCTGAATCGGAAAGGGGAGCATGTGTCTTGTGTGTCACTCGATCTCTGTGTGTGTGTGTGTGTGTGTGTGTGTGTGTGTGTGTGTGTGTGTGTGTGTGTGTGTGTGTGTGAGAGAGAGAGTGTGTGTAACCGTGTGTGCGTGTGTGTGTGTGTGTGTGTGTGTGTGTGTGTGTGTGTTATTATTATTTTATTATACTTCATGGGAGTGGGCGTGGAGGAGAGGAACTCGTTTCCTTAGCCCTGAGAGACGGTGAGAGGCAACGCGGTGTCATATATGAGACGAGAGTCCGAGGAGAGCATCAACTCAGAGCTCCGTGCGTCCTTTTTCGCTCTGCGCTCCGAGCAGAGCTGCTGTTGCGCGCACAAGTCAAGTCCAGTAGTCCAAATGCGCGAATCTCAGCGAGTCAGCCATCTGTTTTGAGAGGATATTATTCTCCGGTGACTCGGAAAACGGACAGAGCTATTTCAATCTCAGAGACACTCAGTTTTAAGAAGAGTTTTAGTTGAAGGCTTTTACTTTGCCGGCGAAAAAGAGGGATACAAATATGCAGCGATGACAACTGAGTCTATTTGCCCTCGAAATAAATAAGTCACGCAAATTCTCGTTATTTCGTCGGTTCGTTGACCTCCTGGGAATAATTGGGAGATGCAAAGGAGAAACGGGATGAAGTCCCTTTTCATAACAGTGTTACTTGGAGCGGTGAGTAGGCTATCCTTCCGTGCAATTTTCTAAACACCTGACCTCTTTGAATATTTCTGATAGTTGTTTATGAAACTCGGGACGTCGGGGACGACCTATAACGATTCCAGAGGTTCCGAATAGTAGCCTACTTCCGAACTACACCTGCGCCTTTGCGCGTTCAGCCAGCCAGAGCGGAGCAATATCCTGACCTGACAAACTGTGATTTTGCGAGAAAGTTTGAGGTGTTCAGTTCCATGGATTCCTTCGTGAATCGACGTTGGGGTGAAACTTTAAAAGAACCACAAGCGCAACGAGAGTAGCCTAGCCTACATATATAAGCCAATAAAGGAGAAATTATTACTGTTGTAAAACAAAATGTTTGACTCAAATTGACTGAGGAACTGTAACCCCTGCTTGCACTATTCTTAGCCTACAGCACGGGTTTCATATCCTGCCTATATTTCCCTATGCAGCAGACAGAACGTTTCCATAGCTGCATATTGCTCAGTCCGCAGTAGTTCCACCCTTCATGTGAACCCACTGACAACGATGAACGGGCAATAACAATGCCACGGTGGCCGTATACATGCAAGAGGTCAGCCATATAGGCCTTGGTATAATATATAGGCTATGATTCTAAGTAATTAAACTAATAGCAAATTACTATACCATCACATTTGGTATACTTGAATGCAAATGTTGTATATCTGATACCCCTTTGATTTCTTATTTTACCCAAATGTTGCAGGAACGTGCAACATGCTTCACATGCACACACATTCTCATTTCTCACCCAGGTTACGGTTGTGAACGTCCACTCCAACCACAGTCTGATACTGTTGGCCACTGTGCAGCTCTACTGGAGCAAGTGCCTTGCTCAAGAGCATGTAAACAATGGGTTTTGAGGAGGTAGGGTTGATGCTCATGCACTTTTCCTGGACCCTGCAGGCCACAAGCTTGCTCGTTTAATCTTTAAGCCACCATTGCCTCCATGTGCCCTATGTAATTATATTTTAATTTATTTCACTACAGCCACAACTGGACCCAAATGGAGCCTTACATTATGTTGCCTTACAGGTCCATTTTGTTCATGTATACACTGTCAGAGTTAAAGTACAGTAACTGGGGATTGTTCAGTGTACAGTAGTTGCAGGATCCCAGGGAATCATATAAATGGTGGTCATAGACCACCATTTAAAGCACACAATAAATAAATACACAAATAAGTAAATACATACACCAATAAATAAATAAAAAGTTTAGAATCACTATACTGTACATCAAGCAATGCATCACACAAGGCATGCATCCGATCTTAGGAGGACATGGGGTCGCACAAGAGAGCACAGGGCAGCAGAGATTTACTGTAATCATTTATCATTGCAACTTCTCTTCCACAATTCCATGTGGGCTGTATCTGGTCTGTTTTACGTTTGACAGGCTATAGTCTGGGTCTTGGTTTTGGAACAGGCTGCATCACTGATACAGTTATATGTGACAGCTGCACCCACTGATGGCTATATGCAACCTCTGCTGCCTCAGCACTGAGTACATGCAATATTTATAAAGCCTGAAAACCCCCTTCTTTCTCCTCCATGCACCTCTCACTCACACACACACACACACACACACACACACACCCCTTTCACACCCTCGTTTGGTCTCTCTCACTTTCTACAGTATCTCTTCTATCTATGCAACCCCCCCCCCCCTTCAACTTTATAGGGGATGATGAGTCAGCTTTAGGTTGGGATGTCCTTCATTCTACTGTCATTGCCACAAGCGTTCCCACAGCAGTTCAGGAGCCATCCCTGAACAGTAGTCTTTAAATGAAGCCCAGCTTTGGTGGTTGGCTGCGGCAGTAGAACTGGAATGAAGCCTAATGGCTTTAACAAGCGCTGACAGCCGAGGTCCAGAGGTTAAGTGCATCTAACTGAAAACTGACTGAGCACTAGTAAGATCATTTGAAACGAAACCTCACATCATGTGCCCACATGTAATTCAGAATGGTTTGTGTGTGTGTGTGTGTGTGTGTGTGTGTGTGTGTGTGTGTGTGTGTGTGTGTGTGTGCGCGCGCGCGTGCGTGCGCGTGCGTGCGTGGGGGGGGGGGGGGGGGGGGGGCGTGGTGCTCGCACACAGTGTGCTAATGTGGTGTGTTGAGGCATGTGTGGGCTGTTGTGTGGACTGGTTTGTAGATGATAGGCAATTAAGGCAAGATTTATTTGTACTAGTGCATTGCCCGTTCAGGGCATGGCCGCTGTTCGGAATCGGTGGCCCTTCGGGACGGGACGTTTGTGGAGAAATGCTCATCCAATTGACTTAACAGATTCCAGGAATGTATAGATAGTGTAGGAGCCATATGAGGCATGTTGTTATTTGGTGATTTGACGACGTCGCTGCAGGGCTTGGTCAAGGCCAAGGTTGCCGAGGTATTTAACCAGGTCCCTAATCAGGCGCAAGTGTTGCTGATGGGAGAGGCAGACTGTGTTCAGGAGGTCTGGTTGTACGTCGTGACTATTTATTTTGCCTTATTTATTTATGTATGCTAAAGTTTTGGACAATAGCTACAGAGAATAAAGCATTTTTATTATGTTTTATTTTTATTTGAGCACATGTCTAAACCTTTCCGTCTGTGGGCAACCAGTAGTGTGAAGTATAGGACTCGACACTACAGAACAGATTGATATCCATTTGAAGGTGCTTTACATACAATATTACATTTGAAGCCAAAAACGGTTTTAAAGTCATAAAACCAATATAGTCACCAACATTATCCCCCTATGATCATCTTGTTCTTCACTTTTGGGCTTCGGCGAGCTGAACTGATAGCACGCAAATATTGTACAAATAATCTTGGCACTCGCATCTAAAAAAAAACAATTACAAGAATGATAAGTCAAGCCGCAACTTGCATGTCAAGCATCATTGTCCCACCACGCTGTGCGTAATTGCTTGAATCCAATTACCTCCCTATTCATCGACATGCAAAACAACTTCAATATGGTACTTTGTTTTGGGCTTCTTCAGCCTCCAACACGTCTCGATGCTGCTCCCACACCCCAAGCAAAGGAATCAATAAGCTGCAGACTAGATGCAAACGAAGAAAGTGAACTATAATGCCAACCACCGGTATTGGAGAGTTATTTCAAAAGTATTTTAACTGTGAGAGTTCCAATACAGGTCCATTTGGTTACATTTGTACACTTGTAGAGTTAAATAACCCTTTTACACACTTTTGTACAGCCAGATCCTGAGTTCATGGACTCCTGGGCGCGAGACTGCCTCAGGGCCCCAATGTGACCCTGGCTGGCAGCATATCCAGTCATTGCAGTGTGTTGTCTGTTTAGTAGGCTACTACTACTTTTCAACCACAACTAATGTGGTTAATGTGGTCTACTGATGTGACATCAGTATAATGGGTTTTGGAACAGACGACATGAGTAAAAAACACATACAATTAATTATTATTTCATCATGTGGCATGGGAAATGTACTTGTGTCATCAGCATCAATGATTAAAGGGATCTAGGAAAGACATGTTATGACAAACCACAAATAATAAAGACTTCTCCAGCCAAGAAAAATAAAGAATTTAAGTCTCAGGCATACTACTGTATGTGAGTAGGCCTACTAGTACTGTAGGCCTACATGACACATGAAAGGTTGCTTTGCGCTTGATCAGGGCTCTGACAGAACCAGGGTCAAAAGCGTCGCTGAATCTCTGTCGCTGAATCTCTGTCGCTGAATCTCTGTCGCTGAATCTCTGAATCACTGACGAAAATAGGGCCCATAATCTTTAACTAGCGTCTCAAAGCACTTCATGACCACTGAGGCCAGCGCTACAGGGCAGTAGTCCTCCAGGCCAACTGGGGATGCAGTCTTGGGCATGGGGGCAACAGTGGACTTCTTGAAGCACCACAAATTGGGCCAGAGATCAATATGGTGGTGAACACTGGCAGCAGGAGATCAGCACAGGTCTGATGACCCGTCCGGACTTGCCGGACGATTCCCTGATGCTCACCCCTTTCAACACAACTATTCAGAAACTAAAAGTAATGCATATCACTTAGTTGAGGTGCTGGGTTGGAAAGTGACATAAGAAAAATAATAAGCCAACCTGCACACTCATCTGATCCAATGTAATGTATTGACAACATTTCGAGCCAAGGCTATTCATCGGGTCAAACCCGAAGAGCTGTAGATCAGCTATTAAAATCATTTCTGTGAACTCGCGGACGTCATTACCGGTGCTATGTTGGAACAATTCAAGGCACTCAAGGCACCCTGCCGAGAAAGTTCTGCATCCGCACTCCAATACCCATTACTCACTTGGTTAGGTGTGTCTGCCAGAAAGAGAATGACAAGGAAAATAAACTGTATATATGAAGTGTATCATTGTCTCTAAGAAAGAGAATGACTAAGTAAAATAAACACTACATATGAAGTGTATCATTGTCTGTTCATAGTCTCTTCATGCTGCAGTATTATCTACTGTACTGGACATTGATCAGCTAAAACAGCCAATGAATGGTATCACAACATATTATGTAAGATATTAGTTACTAGCATGGGGCATACTGATGTGAATAGTAATATCTTTTTACACACACACACACACACACACACACACACACACACACACACACACACACACACACACACACACACACACACACACACACACACACACACACACACACACACACACACACACACACACACACACACACACACACACACACACACACACACACACACACACACACACACACACACACACACACACACACATACACAAAGGCACACGCCAGTTGACAGCTGACTCAGAGTAGCCTGAGGGGAAACTTGCTGTGTTGTGGAAAGCCTCCTGTCAGCTGCATTCCAAACACACCTGAGTCCTGACGATTTATGTTGGACACGCCTCCGCCCTCCGCTTCAGAAGCCCCTTTCCCCCATGGAACTGTGCCAAAGTTAAGATAGTTTATGAACATTTTCTGACACTCTCAGTACGGTTAAACAGCACTTAATGTATTAAAAAACTAAAAACATACCATATTCCAAATATGTTACACTATTTCTACACAAGAATTAACACCAAAATAGGGTCCTCATCAAATGAAATCTAAGCTAATAATTTAAATAAAGGAGTCTTCTCTGTATCTGCAAAGAACAAACCAAACCAAAAAACATGAAACTATTTTGTACAGTACCTGATCTCACTGAGGAATGCACTGACCAACAGAACTCATACATCGTGGCCTAAAAGGATCACTCTACACGTTTCTGATTCTGAAGTGAACAGAACACTGTTCAGGTTGCCAGTGATGGTTTTAACCCATTCTGACCTGAGATCAGATTCATACGAGGTTTTCACTGGACACACACTGGGTCTGATTAACCCATTCTGACCTGAGATCAGATTCTAAAAATGTCAGTCGTTCTTAGATTAAAAAAAAATAGCAGACCTACAAGCTCGTAGCGCGCCACTCGGTGGCGCGCTATGAGCTTGTAGATCTGCTATTTTTCAATAGCTAAAGCATAACATGATGCTAACACCAAAACGGGTTCCCGGTCAGAATGGGTTAAGGGTTTGCTTAGGAATTTTAACAGTCACATAATGCATATTTAATATCAAAAGACCATGAAAGGACTATAGGATGTAGGAGAGGATATCTTTGGTGAGGCATAATGTTAATGTTTGTACAAGATCTCTGATCACACAAACCTGGTCTAGCTTAGGTACATGCATGTTTACACAATGCGAAGTTGCGAACATACTATACATACCAAAACATTCTCCTGTCAGCTGCTAAGATATACTGTAGTACTCAGTATGTCAACTTTTTTAACACAAGACATAATTACAGTGCTTTGAACAGTGTGCTTGATGTTAGGTGTGAGTGAGTCTGTACCGTAGTTGTTTTGCCCTGGGTCTACAGATAGAACTTTGCTAGCTAATATAATCTCTTATCATCGTATTTTAATGTATTTGTGCATGGTCCCTGAATAAATAAACATTACACTATAGGAGAGAAAGGGGATGTGATATTTCACTATGTAGGAATACTCATCTATTTTCCCCATCGAGGCAATGCACATGACATCATCATACCTAGAGTTACAGTATGTGGTACACCTACTGAGTGGCCAAAAACTACTTTCTGGTCTTGACAGCCCATACATACAAACAGAAAAGTTTGTATGTATGGGCTGATTGTGAAACTCACCAACATTACAGCTGTACAGAAAGGTTGAATTATCCTCTTTCTATCTGCACATTTCTTTGTTTAATAAAAATCCAACAACTTTCTATCAAGAAATTCCATGCAGGTGATAATTTTTCTAAGAGTCAGAGTTTGGAAACTCTCATTTTCAATAACGCAGAATCCTGCTGCCTCCTGCATTTAGAAACAGGTGGTACGCAGGACTGTTGAGTGATTTCCAGCAAGCCGGTGGAAAAGTGATGCATGTGCATATACTCTCTATTGACATATCTCTCTCTGTTGATCGGCAGGTTGGGGCGCTGGCTAATCAGGAGCAATGTGACTCAGGCCAGTACACCACTAATGGGGAATGCTGCCAGCAGTGTGCACCTGGAGAGGGTGTCATCAAGCCATGCGGAGCCACACAGGCTGTCTGTGCCCCCTGCCTTGATAGTGAGTCAGTCACACACACACACACACACACACACACACACACACACACACACACACACACACACACGAGACTCAGTGTACAGCACAAGTACTGGGAACAGTGTCTTTCCGAACTTGGTTCGCAGGAAGATTACAATTTTACGACGAATGTGTCGTAAAGTGTGGAGTGTGGAGTTACTGGTTTTGTTACAGTTACAGCCTTGCCAAGTGTCGTCTGCATTATCATTTACAAAGGAATACATGCTCTCAGATTAGCCTACACAATAGAACGTGAATGTAGACTGGGTCAGAGGAAATACAATCTTCTGTAGAAAATGACAGACACCAAAGCCAAAGAAATAGAATAGTATAGAACAGACACTTCCATTCACAGCATCACGGTTCTTCCATAGCAAAAACAGAAGAGAAGGTAATCAATCCAGGGGCTTCCGTGATGCGTTTGAGTGTTGCATACTAGCCAGGTACCTACAGTATGTCTATAGCAAGTCACAAGTAGTGTGGTTACCTGAACTATTTTTTATCTGTAGTCTGAACTGATTCTGCTGGCTGTGTTGTCAGTGGTCCAACTTATCCAACATCAGTGTTGATATTGAACTAATTTCATCCCTAGGCCAGGGAAATAAGCCCTGGCCTAGTGATTTGCATACTTTAGGCCTAACTGCGTTCCATAACTAGTGGTCTCCACACAACCCTGTCTGTCCATGTAGGGAGAGAGAGGCATGCTTGGTCTGAAAGACTGTCCGAGGACAGCAATGATAAGAGGATATGAGAATGGGACCAATTCCAAATGTTCGTGCTTAAGAGGCCCTAAAAAGCACAGAGGAAGCCATTTAGTATTAATGGGACATGGCCGTATGGATATGTTACAATGATTAAGATCCTAAGCAGCGTGGATTTGGGATTTTGATTTCATAACAGGAAAACACAAGAGTCTGATTTGCCGAGGAGCACTAAAAGCTTTTCGACATCTCCCAGTGGGATGCACATCTCTGGCCAAAGTCGGGAATTTAAGAAAACACACCCCAAAAAAAAGTTTGTAACTTTATCTGACTTGCTGCATGTTAGACTTGAAAGGTCATAGGTCACGGCGAGAGAGCTAAGGCCAGGATTGTTTCAGGGTCTACTCCTACTCTATTCCAAGAGCTGTCTCCTCTGACTGCAATGAATCTCTTGGTTATGCATCATCAAGTGTACTGCAAAACCCCGAGGTTCATAGTGTAAAAATTGACCCCAACGAGCCACTCTCAGAGTTAAATGAAAACTCAGCATTTTACAGCTGGAAGTCTTCCCCGGGTCAGTGCATTCAGTGAAGGATAACAGATGATGATTCCAACTTGGCCGTGAGAATAGCCCAGAAATTGCAGCAACATGATTTATCTGCCTTTTTATGGGGCCTCTAAAGAGTAAAGTATATTCATGTTAGTGTAACCGAATAGTAAGTTATTGAGGTCATGTGTTCCGTTACTATAATAAAAGCAAGGCTAAAAATATCTGATGTTTTAAACTTTTAATGTTTTTCCCATGTTCTACATTCAGCCCACAACTATTTTCATTGACAGTCTCCTTTGATTATTGTGTTCTGGTGTAGCATAGAGGCATGAGCTGTTTACATCCGAGTAAATGATTGAGACTTTTCTGCTCTGACATGAACAAACAGCGACTGTGTCATCAAAAGAAAGGAAAAATGTTATGAGAGCAGACCACACAAGTACTGCTGCAGTGACTCTTGGAAAAAGGAATGATAGAAAGTAAGAGCAGAAAGAATGCAATGCATATCACGTAACGGTTCATCAGATAATGGCATAAGGCACTGATATTTAAAGCTCACACTAGAGATATCGATCATATCTACAATGCAGAACCGTAGTGCTGAGTTGTACAGAAAGAGTTGTGAGATAATGACATGTTTCCAAATGGAGAACTTTTATTTCAGACTTCATCACATCACCAAGTGTTTTTTTCTTCTTTTTCTTTCAGTGATTTGTTCCTCTGTCTGCTTTGGAGACTTTCTCATTTTGTTATCCATCCATCATGGAGGAAACAGCCCAAAGGGCATATTAACGTGTCTTTTTGTAAGTCTTACCATTGCAATTCTGAGACAACAGCACTCCTGTCCTCAACACCTTAGATAAACAGCGTTTCTCTTTTTGGGTTGCAGAATGCAGATGCATTTGTTAGTCTGTTAGGCCTACTGTTCCTCGATAAGCCCTCTCTCTTTCATCCCTCCATCCTCAGCCGCTCCCTACCATTTCATACGTTTGTGTTATGTTATTTTAGGCACATTGCCCACGTCTGATAGTATCTCTGCTCTATCTATTGGCCGCCAAAAGTGCTCAAGCATCCATGTATGAGAGACAGACTGCGGTTTCCAGAGAACATTCAGGGTTCATTTAATGAGAATAGTTAACAGAGACCTGGCTGATCTGCTCTGAAAGAAGGCCAATGGAAACACGCAGAGGCGTTCTTGCGACGCAAAGAATGGATGGTCATGAAACGGAGCAAATGCAGCTGTGCGGTTGCAGGTCTGTGCGGTGGAGGAGAGCACATGCATGACAGCAAGAAATGGCCCAGTCTCACATGCACACATTTGTCTGACACACAAACAGTACAAGTATCTCCGTTATAGCATGCAAACATCATATACATGTAGTAGCAGGTACACTAGCATTTACACGGTACACCACCAGATATATATCACACAATAGCCACTCGTGTAGTCCAAATCCCACCCCCTCTCTTTGTCTCCTTCTCACATGCACGCGCCCACACATGGCATGCACACACAACAACACACCTTAGCTCTGAGGTTTCCAGAGCAGGCCAAGTCAGGAGGAGCCCTTTTATGGGAGTTGAAAACAAAGGGAAGGATTGAATGATAGACCAGGGGCTAAAGTACTGTATACAGTATATGATGATATGCTGAGCCAGGAGAAGACAGTCTATACAGCCCCCCCCCGCCTCCTCTCTAGCCCTCAGCTGCAGGCCAGTGTTATTAATGTATTGACTTGCATTATTGATGCATGGCATTATGATAATGGCTCTGAGAGCACTCGTGGGGAGGAGGTGGGGGGGCTGTGTGTGTGTGTGTGTGTGTGGTGGAAGGAGTGGGTTGCAGGAGGAGATAATGGGTGAGGGGTTTAACATTGTAGTACTGGACACGTCTAGAAGATATTCCACATCACGCACGACCACACACACGTGCACCAAAATGCATGTATGGCTGCATGCCCGTACACCAAGACAAACTAAATTCCACTGTCCTGATTCATTTGAAACGGAGACTTACACAAGTCTGTCATTATCTATATACCTCAAATGACTCTCTCTGCTTCCTCTTCAACCCGGTTCCTTTCTATCCATTCCTGTTTCCGTCTCTGTCTCTCTGGAAATCAGAAGAATTATTGGTTGTGTTTGATGGATAAGGCACTGCATGGACACTTGAGAAGTTATTGGACACTGGCTGAGCTCTGCAGCACACGTGCACAAATGTGTGTGCACACTCCCACACACGCTGTAAACTTTGACAGGTGAATTGATCAAATATGATTCAAACAATTTATAAAAAGAAAGATTGATCTTTTCTTTTCAATCACTTCTGGAGGCAGAACTATTTATATAAAACCTCGTAACAAAAGTGCATGCAATGTGCTTTTTAGTAAAGATTATGTACATATTGTAGTAGTAAAGCTGTTTTGCTCCATTTCTCTCTCCCGCACAGAATGCACGCACATGCCCACGCACACACACACACACACACACACACACACACACACACACACACACACACACACAAGCTGCTCTTACAAATGGGTCTGTTGCATAATTTAGTGTTTCCCAGTTCTCTATCCAGCCGAAATACAATTCCATAAAACCTGCCATATTGATTGGGTCCTCTGCATGTATCCTTCTTAAGGCATCTTCCAGGTATGCAAACCATTTAGAGGAGACCCCAATTTGAAACCATCCCTTTCAAGCCCACCACACACCGGCTGCGTCCGCCGCGCGGCGGACACGGCCGCCTCCATTATTTTCAATGAACCTATCGCACACCGGCTCCGTCCGCCGCGCGGCGTGCCGATAGAACACAGTTCTATTTTAGACGGTGTGCGATGGGCTTTACTCAAGTGTGTGTGTGTGTGTGTGTGTGTGTGCGCGCGCGCGTGTGCGTGCACAGTATACACTGTACATAACTACATATAGTGACTTCTTTGCAGGTGAATTTCTTAGTTTTAGTTTCTAGCTTTTCTAGACTTCATTCACTAACATTCACTTACTGACGGTGGATGCAAGGTATCATTATCAGCCTGCTTGTCGGGAACAGTTAGGGATTCAGTGTCTTGCTCAAGTACACTTCAACACAATGCTAGGAGCCAGCTATCGAAGGAGGAACCTTCAGGTTCCCAGTCGGACAAATCACCTCCTGAACCACTGAGCCATTAGGTTCTGTTGTTTTTTAAATGAAATGCACTCTAATATTGTATATTGTATTGTATATTTGATAATACTTTGGTGAACATACAGATCTTCTACCGATTAATAAAAACATATCTAGTTCACAGCTTCAAATAATGTTGAGTCTCTTATATAACAAATGCAGGTTTGTCCCTCTTGGTGACATGACACATAGGCTTGGATCTTTGGTTTCTAATTCCTGCGCACACAATGATTTAACGTTCCTAACATCACAGGAACAATTTACGGCTTACAGCTCAACTCAAGCACACAGAAGAAAACAGTTTTACGGCTGTAACATTATAGCCCTACAACAAATATATACAGATAATAATGTTTAAAATAATGTCCCTTCAATAAACCCTGACTTTCATTAGATGGAAGCTGAACAGAAATTATCTTTGCTTCTTTCAGGCGAAACCTTCTCAGAAAACTTCAGCCACATCGAGAGATGCCAGCCCTGCACCCGCTGCATGGGTCTCCTCCGCATGCAGACGCCGTGCACCGACTCCAACGATGCCATCTGCGTGTGCGACTATGGCTATTACCTGAACGAAATCTCAAGCCAGTGCGAGCGATGTACCAAGTGTCCAGAGGGCAAGGGCATGCTCTATGGCTGTGAACACGACCGCGACACAGTGTGCGAGGAGTGCCCCCGGGATACATACTCGGACCAGGAGAGCTCTCAAGAGCCCTGTCTTCCGTGCACTATGTGTGATGAAGGGGAAGAAGTGCAGATAAATGCCTGCTCCTTGGTCAGTGATACAGTGTGTCAAGGTAAGAGAACCACAGTGTTGCGTGCCCAAGAGCCTCAGGGGCAGTTAATTTGTTATGGAAGCTTTGATCTCAAACATTGTGATTTACAGTACTGTCAGCAAACCATGGAAAGACAGGCTTACATGGTGATTGTATGTGTATTTACGGTCTTCAAGACAATATAGAGTGGTATTGCACTTCTCTGTTGTCTTGAAGGTCTGCGGACTGAAATATCAACTTACAGTAAATATATATACAATCTCCAATTAAACCCCCTGTATTTGTTGTTCTTTATGTGATTTTAGCATGTGGTCCTGCATATAAGCTCTGGTGAAATTATCACGAGCATACAGTAACTGTAAACTGACTGAATGATGGGGTGGTTTGCCCGAGGCAAGTTGAACTGAAGAGAAACTGTCAGTGTCCAAAACTTCTACTGACACTACTGTACGTGCGGTACGCGGTAGTCATTTACAGTATCGACCGCACAGTCGGATCATCTCACTTTGACACTATAGACATTGTTGGGCCAGAGACATGTAAATGCCACTCCGATGCTAATCTCATTGTCTACATGGACTCATCCCTACATAAGTACAAAGACTGCTCTCTGAATGTGTCTCATGGGTTTCGTAGAAGGTCATTTCTGTCAGCCGAGCTCTGAATACTTTTATATCATTTCTACCCTGCGGGCATCGTCAGTCGTCACACTCCAAAATGTGAATTCCTTATGATCAGCGTCAGCGCTTCATGCCAGTGACCTGATGCCTTGTAGATTAAATCAACGCTTTTGTGAGGTGACCGTGAAAGGAGTCTGTTGAGAAGCTGTGGAGTGGCTCTTTTGCCGAAGCAGTTTGAAGGATGTCGTTATCACAGTGTTGCAGACAGAGGGAGTGTTGGGTTAAAGGAAGTCTTTTGTGCTCGTCCATGATCCCATTTTGTATGTCAAGGTCTTTGGTTTGGCCCATGGGGCTGCTGGGCTATGTGAGGGAACATACTGTATGAGTAAAACAGACAATAACAATAAAGGAGACATGTCACTGGTGTATGTTTGTCACCAATAGGCCTTTGACAGACATAGGATTATTCGTCATGTTTTACCAAATATGTGCAATGATTGTATAGTATAGAGAGTCAGTCAAGTCAGAACACAATACCTAAAACTACACTGGAGCAATTGAATAACTTAACTATTATAATATCTACAGGTCTTATTGATATCAAAGAAGGGCTGGCAGTGCTTTGTATCATTTGACAAAGGTTCATGACACTTACTCCAACCTTACACACATGTTGCTCTGGATAAGAGCATCTACTAAAATGCCTAAATTGTAAACTGTTTTGGGCTGAATTAGAAACCCTGACAGTATGCTCCTAATGCTAAAGTACATTATGAGGTCAGCCCCCTAACTAGCTAAGCTGAGCCCCCACAACAAAATGCTCGGGGAAGACAAAGGAAGGTTCTCTCAAAGGAGATAAGATCTGCAAAAGAGCCATGAGTCATCCCCTGAAAGTTCAGAATGACCTGCTCACTTCAGGACAATTTTGAATGCAACCAAGCGCCCCCCAGGCATGATGGCTCACAGACCACAGTATTCTGGCCTCGTTGTCATATGTTATTCCACTCTCTAACTCGATCACAAGCTCTTTATATCTAATGTAATCTTTTTGAAAATGCACATGGTCTATCAGTACTTACAAATCTGTGGCATAGCCAGACGTCCACATCCATTAGCGCTATGGAGTGAGCAATGCAGCCCCAGAGGCTAAATGCGGCCAGAACACAGTCAGCAGGGTGGAGAGCGAGAGAACCCAGAAACTGAGATGAGTATTGCCTGAATATGGACAAGTTCTAACTTGATTGTTCAACATAATGAGGAGGAGGACTAGAAAGTCTTCTCAACAGTACAGTGCATGGGCTATCTTTCAAATGGGATGTTGACCTCATGGACGTATTTACCGTTTTGTAGGAGGCGAGGGTTGTAAACAAACACTGTTCACCAGTTCAACAATTCACAATTAGGATCATTTTTTTGCTATGTTGAGAAACCCCTTGTGATAACGACCACTTTGCAACCTGTGGTGATGATGTTGGCTCTGGCGATATATCTTCGCTCAAAATCCAATTTCCTGATGCGCTATACCAGAGGGATTAGTGTTTTGTTATCTGTTATGCGAGAAGAAGAACACACTATGCTCATCCCCCCCACAGTGCTACTCAAGCGGCCTAATGCAGAACAGACTGTTTGAGGCTAGACCCTCAGAGCCGACAAGACGTTCTAAAGCTGATGTTTATCTGCAGAATAAGTGCGATATGACTTCCACTCTGCTGCAGGCCACCAAGCAAGGTCAGAGGCCGGAGGTTATGAGAAGCTTGTACGTGGCGGGGTCTTTGTCAGACGGTAGGTCAATGTGGGATTCCCACGGGGACGTGCACATAATAACATGGCATAATCCTCCCAATCCCTTCAGGGGTCAGAACAACACTGGAGCAAGTGAAGTTGATTAATAGCAGTGGTCTTATTAAGCACGGCTCAAAGGAACCTCTACTGTGCCGTTATAAATCAACACAGACACGCTGTTGGTACTGTAGGGGTGGATATGATTAACCCCGATCGTTAGCGGAGGGCACTGCTATACGAAAACAGAGGATGGGGTGTGAAATTGGCGTGTAATATGGCTGATAACAGGATTGGTTGAAATGTGTGTCGTGACTGTTCACACCTGCAGAGCACATGGTGGTACGCGTGTTGTGCTTGTGACGTGCATGTTTAATCCTGTGAAGTACATAGTGTATGTGTGTGACGTTTACTGCTGTACATGCATAGCAGGTGTCTAGCCAATGCAAACACACACTGACAGGCCTCTCTCATGCGTGGCAAACCTTGAGTGAGCACTGCTGATGTTAGACAGAGTGCAGCTGACTGTGTGCTTTTATCACTCTGAGCCATTGGCCAAGTGCCTTCAAGGTTAGATGGAAACATACCTTCTCTACCGTGACCCTGTTCCTTGTTGAGATTGTACCCAGGACAGGGCTACGTGTTCTTGACCCGACCCCTCCTTGCTGCAAGCTGGGATCTACTAAGAATTCAGGGGCTGCCGCTGCAGGTTGACTTATGCACTTGCAAGTCAACACTCCAAAACACACTCCAAACAGACCAAATGCATTATGCAAGCCCAGGCACACAAGTAAGAGGAAGTACTCAGGCACACGCGCACGCGCACACACACACACACACACACACACACACACACACACACACACACACACACACACACACACACACACACTTTCTGATTGAACATGGCAGAATGGAGGGAACATGGAAGGATGAAGGTCAGGTGGCTGGGGTTCGTAGGTGGATGGAGGCAGGGCAGTTGGGCCAAGTGCATTTGGTTATTGAGCGGGGAGTTGAGGAGGAGGGAGGAAGGGCAGGAGCTGTTTCCTTCCTGTGTTTGGCTGACCTTAACGATTGACAGGCTGCCCTCCAGAAATCAGGAAGCAAGTCTGATCAGCTAACCAGCAACATACACATCACTCAAAGAGAGGGGACTTCAAACTAGGTAGAGGGGTGCCTCTGTGCCTGGTGGCTTACTAGTGCACAACCATATGCTCCTTGCAAGCGGACCCATGCAGGTTAGAATCAGACTCCTGTCTTGTCTGGCTTCTCTCTCTCTCTGCCCATGGGTTCCTGTTTCTTTTCACTGACCTATATCTGAAATAAAGTATTAAATATGGCAACAAAAATAAGACTATAAAAATAAGGTAGAAATTTGGAAAGAGGGTTATGGTTAGGGTTGGGTTTAGAGGGAGAGAGGGGGCAGAAGAAAGAGAGGGAATGAGAGGGAAAGCTTGACAGGTTTGGCGCCAACATGCCAGTACAAAACGCGACAACACTACCACAACATGTGCATAGTCAAAAATGCAGGGAGAAATAGTGGGGAAATGCCATCAACATTCCTGACTCCCAGTGTCCAAAACACGAGCACATCAACGGCTGTGACGACCCTCTGACCCAAGTGGCACAAAACTATTCTCTGTCTCTATATGCACAGTCACTCATTGTATAGCCATAGCCATAGCCCGGTCTGCCCTCTTTGACACCAACATCTACAGTCTCATATCAGTTCCACTGATTTTTGGGCTCTAAGGCCATTGATGACCTCCTCTCTATAACCCCTCGCTCCCTGGTCAACACAATGCCAGGCCTTGTGGTGGTAAAGACAGTTTTGAAGTCTCTCGCCTCTTCAACCCACGCGCACCCCCTCCAAACAACCCCCCGTTCGCAAACAAGAATCGTCCCCCCCCCCCCCCCCCATATGACCTCATTTTGGCGCTGTGAGACAGAACGCCAGTATTGTAACGTTTGCACAACTTTGTATCCTGTGCTGTGCTAGAGTACCATCGCTAAGCAAAGAACTGTTAGTGAACATTTTACTACAGTTCAGTTAATTAACCATTTCAACCGTATAGTAGCGTCTGTATTCTGGGGCGAACAACCCATTGCAATGTGAGCTTCTAGATCAGCTATGTTCGACGGAGAGATTTGGTGTAGAGGGAAGAAAAGTTGCTGACCAAGTATCAATCCCTGGGGGATGTGGATCAACTAATACAGGGTTTAAGTGGTTAACCACTTCATCCACCGCATCCTTATTTCGGGCATGTCGTTATAGAGTAGTCACTCACAATGTTTCGTGATGCGATTTGTTGTACCAGAGATCTTCAGAGAAATAGCGGGGAGAAAGATGGAGCATATGTGTGTATGGATGGAGAGCTGTTGCAGTAGCAGAGCATGAGAGAGATGGACAGAGAGAACAGATGCTGAGAGAGAGCGTGTCCTGGTCGATAAAAGCGATGGAGTTACTTCTCTCCACTCTCAGGTTTCTCTGGGTGACCTCTACGAGTGCCGATCACTTTCTGCCGCAGAGCAGGAACACATGCAGCCCCCACACACACACAAACACACACACACACACACACACACACAAATACGCACACAAAACTCAAGCACACACAGACACGCCCACGAAGGAACACACCCATGCAGCTACACAAACGAGTGCATATACGCACATATAGGGGTGTGTTCAGACGCTAGCACATGTGCAGAAAAATGAGCCAGATCTCGGGCAGAAGGTATGGGAAAAAAGGGAGGGGATAAATTATGAGAAACACGGATGGGATGGGGGTGTGAACCAAAAGTCGAACAGTAATAGTGAACGTCTAAAGGGGATCAAGAAAAACTAAGGTAACAAGTCAGTGATAACCGCAATCATCCTTTCATGCTTCATCTGTATGTGCTCAACCATATATAAATCTTCTCTAATGCCTGATACTTCGTCGTACGGTGGTATCCCGCGGCAAACAGACCAGATCTACAAGCTCACAGTGTGACGCATCACTCTCACTGGTGAGGATACTTCACGCTTCCAGGGCAGCTCATGGCCCACCAGGCCCGGGCAACGGTTTTGGCAGTGCTCACGAATATAATGACATGTAATAATAAACAACGAAACGCCTCTCGTGCTGGAAACCCCTCCTTATGGCACACGTGTGAAGTGAGGTTGAAAGCATACGGTCGAGGCCGTCACCACAGGAGTAACACCTGTTGTCTGGAGTCTGCAAGCGGTTGGAATGCACGATTTGGCTCAGGTGTGGCGTTTGCAAATCTCACATACCCAACCCAACCAAAACACACATGCACGCAGGCGCATACACCTATGGCACACACACACACACACACACACACACGCGCGCGCAGTAAATTCCACTGCTATGTTAATTTAATTTCAGAAAGATTGTTTGGGTTACATATATAGGCCTACATACTTGAACGCATCTAAGTGCACCAGCCATACTACTGTACAAAGATATGATTACGTTAAGCTACTGAGAAGGGACTCAGTTATTACTAGCAACATTACATTAGTCATTACTTTAAAGCATAAGTGTGCCCGGATATTATCCAGTAATACATTAGTCATTAACTGATATAACCAAAAGGACGATTCCAGTAATGTACTGAATAGAATACTTAAACAAAACCTACTGGATGGCAAGCGGACAAGAGCTATAATCGAGTCCAAAGCTGTCATTTTGACATTTGCCTTATATACGGAAAAGGATACACTATGTTCTAATGATAATGGTACACTACTTGCACCGTTTGACATGGGGAACGCTCTTTAGGCAGTGGTTCCCAAACGGTGGGCTGTGAGACATGGCATTTTGTGACAACAACCACACATTATTATAGCAATAAACAATATATAAAAATGTCAAAAACTGATAAAATAGCAACTCTACAATCTCCCATGTAGCAACGCGTGTTGTGAGCTTATAGATCAGCTATATTCACTATCTAACAATAAATGTACGAAATCTCTGTGCGTCCTATAGTTTATGTTATGTATCTTGAGAACCTTCCGACCGACTTCAAACTTGGCCTGCGTGTCACAGACAACCCGAGTCGATCATTTTCTTAGTGATTATTAAGCAATTATTCTATCAAATTAGCAATTATCGGTTTATTTTTTATAATCTATTAAATCAATTAGTTGGATTAACTAATCCAGAGTCTAGAAACCTCAAGCAACCTCCTCTTGGCTCATTGGAAATGAGCTGAGCTCAGCAGTGTCCTAGATTAGAAGGTCACTCCCTCTGAGACCAGCCAGAGCACTTTGAAACTGCTCTAAATGTTCATCACAGACAGACCTGACAGACAGGCAGGCAGAGAGATAGACGTTGATTATCTGAGACTGAATGGACAAAAAACCCAGAAAGAGCAGAGATACACCAAAAAAAGGTAGTCTTCTGCAAACAAAGGAAGAAGACAATGAAGGACAAATAGTGAAAATGGGAGGGGGTACATTCTCAGAGTTAAATTAACACCCAGGATTTTACTGTGTAGGAGTGAGAAAATTAGATCGGCAAATGTAAAAAAAAAGAAAAGAAAAAGGAGATGTTATATCCTGATAGAGAATTGGGGGGAGAGGGGGGGGGGGGGGCTCGCATTTGTGCTGGACAAAGAAGATCTCTGTCACTGAATGGTATCTGGTATCCTTTCTGGTGGGGATGGAAATAGGGGGTAAAAAGAGACACAGGAGCCAGGATGAGGGAGGGGAGGGGTCTGGTCGGGTGGGTGGGTGGGTGGGCCGATCGTAACGAGGTTGGGTGGTGGTGGTGGGGGGTTGGATATCATTACATTAGCAGGAGAGAGCAAGCTGCAAATGGGCCCATTTTCTGTCATCCATACACAAACTACGGTTACAGTAAGTCATCAGATCCATCATCCATACAGTAGTTGTGTTCATCTCAGACTCAGATGTCTTAGACGTCATTTATTTAACTATTTTAGCTGGCTAGCAGATAATAAAAAAAACAACAACTGAATAGCATCAAACAATCCAGGTATATTAGTGATGAAGACAATGGAGAAAAGTAAGCACATAAAAGTAAACACACACACACACACACACACACACACACACACACACACACACGTGTGCGTGCATGCGTACAGTACGTGCGTGCTTTGCCAGAGCCAACCATTGTGAATAAGCGTTTTGCTGAATGAGCTGGAAGCACCACTTGACTGCGGCACATCACAGTTCATTGAACTCAGCAGGGGGGCAGAACAGACACAGCAGAGCGCACTCACATGGAAATGTGCAGACAAACAGGCAAGGTCGCCCAAAGTGTCAGCTGGGGACACCCTTTCATCCAACAAACAGTTCAAAACAAGTTGTTAAAAAGACAGAGAGGCTCAAAACATCAATCACTGCTGACTATAGCGGTTTATGTGCAGGCGTACCTAACTTCACATTCTCAATAAGCTTATAAGTTAACTACAGTGCACCATCTTTCCTCTTCGTGCAAAGGGTAATACAACACCGGCCTCAAGTAGTATGGTTGGTAAAACATCTAGAAAGATCAATGCCTGTGCAGTATATGGATTACAAATGATGTCCACCCAGTATAATAACTTAATAAAGAATGGCTGGTAATTGACATGGGCACAGTGAGTCAGTTTTAAAGTACATCTCATCAAAACTCCTTTAGATAAAAGCCCCTGACAACAGCAACTTGTCTAAGCAAGGTCCCGCTATAAATGTTTCACCACACGAGTGAAAAATGGATGCCTCATGCGCAGCAGCTCTCTTGAGGTATTTAGAGCCCTCTGAGCCTAACAGGAAGATTTCCTGTTGATGATGTGAGTAACTGTAAGTAAATGACAGGCAGGGATAGGTTTCCACATCCAAGCCGAACGGGGAACATGTCTGCTTGGCGGTAATGGTTGGGTAGAGTGGGCAAAGAGTGGATGGACAACCGGGCTCTTACCCCTGTTAATGACTCCACAGGGAGTATGGAAAATGACCTGATGTAAGATTGAGTGTGTGTGTTTGTGTGTGTGTATACAGCATACATTATGCAGTGTATAATGTGTGTTTGTGGTTAAGGTGGCCCATCCTCTAGTGGGTTTTGAAAATGGACTCGTTGAGGTACATAAGCAGTAGAAGTGTGGGGAAAGACAAGATGGGGGTGGGGTGTCTTATTAGCTGCAGGGTGGTCAGTCTGTCAGGCCTAATGAAATTATGTATGACTCTCATGCCCACCTTTTCTACCCTTGGGGTCCAACCACCGCTTAAGGTCCCAAGATCTCCCCATAGGCAGGGTATCAGAGAATACACAGTATGGTTCTCCATCTGCTACTGAAAGAGGGGCCAAATTGTTGGCGAGGGGGGTAGTAGTGTTTGACTAACAGTTCACCCGCTGGTGAAAGAAGTACATGACATCCTTTCTGCCTTTGCTGAGCTACTTGGGGATAGCATTTACTGTACAGTACCTCTCTGCTGCTTAATAGCCATAAAAAAGAAGACTGTGTTTGTAGTAAAGAGCATCCAGGTACAGACAGGTACAGTGTAAGTGTAGAAAAAGAGCATTAATGGAATAGCTAAATTGTTATTGGTAAAAGTTTTTCTCAAGTCTCAAAACATTGCTAGTTGTGTTTTAGATTCTTCCCACTGATATTCTTCTTCCCACTTCCCACTGATACTGTGCCAGAACAGGTACAGTATTTACCTGTTCTGGCACAGTATGCTTCAGGTATTATACTTAGGCAAGCAAGGTTTGTAGTTAGAGATCTGGTTGACAAATGACAATGTATCATCAAAGATCGTAAGTGTCATTTGACAAGACATTAACATAATACCGATATGTTCACTGATACACCTGTTTTGTGTATTTTGTTGATAAAAACTTATTCTCCTCATTTACTCTGTCTCAGGCCTGAACACTCCTCCTGCCCCCACCCCCTCTGGGGAGCCTTGCTTGTTCTGCTATGACGACCTTCCGCCAGACGCCCCTCCACCAGATGGCCCCACAGACAGCACTCCCACCACGACCGACGGCGACTCCCCCAAATTGATCTACCAGGGTCTGAATGATAAACTCATCCCCATCTACTGCTCCATTCTCGCAGCTGTGGTAGTTGGCCTGGTGGCCTTCATCATCTTCAAAAGGTGAGGAAGATGATGGATGTAGAGTCTAGACTCTAGAAGATGAGTTATTACCAGATTCAAGGGATAGTTTGGTTTTTTAAAAGCTTTAGAAAATGTGTAAATGTAATTGGTTTAGATGCATTAGTTTGTTATCCTTTAGTTCTGCAGCTGTAATAATTGGGTCGGGAACTAAGTTTTGTTTCTTAAAAATAGGTACAGTGGGTTAAACATGTATGACAGAAAAACGGAATCAACAGTGAGAAACTGGCATGGGATTTTCAAGAAATGACAAATTCATGAGCAAGCAAAGCCAATCTTATTTAGAAATTCAGCTGTTTCATATTTAATGAAATCATCTGTCCTTTTTCTGAGTGAGAGCACGAGTCTTTCCCTCTGGTCCTGGGGATCGAACTATAGCCTGTATTATCCACTATTGGTGCATCCAGTTTCATGTTCCTTTAAACGTTTACATGCAGCTTCTACTCACGTTTTAATATTTAACATCTAACAATGTTGTACTGCTAGACTATACTGTTGGTCCACAAACATACAGGGGCATCAAAACAAACAAACAATATTAAAATGTCACAGCAGTCTTTAAATATTCAGGTTGATGTTGATTGTTCATTGAGCATAACTTGGACACCCATTATTGTATGAGGAGAATAGCAAGAATGCCTGACTTGGCTGTCATCACTCAAAACGACATTTTTTGCTTTTATTTACATAGTGTAATAGAGATACAGGATGTTGCAATTGTGTGGTTGTCACACTATCTGGTCACCTACCACACCCCATGTTTTCTTTTCTATTAATGGCAACATTAGGGAAACATATTCAACAAAAACCTTCATTGATAGTTTGTACTCTTGTCAAAGCCTCCTATGCTCTTTTAAGTACTTTTAAGTTTTGAGACGCTTAAAAGTACTTGAGACATTTGCACACGTATGCACCGACTTCATACAGTATGCTACTGTTGGATGTTTCTGATCTGGTGGAGCAGAATGGAGGCCCGCAGCTCAAAACATGTGTGTTTGCGCTGGAGAAGCTGTGACTGTTTCATTTCAAACAGACACAGACTACCGCTTGTGTCACCAAATAGACTACAACATTGAACGTTAAACACATGATGTGACCACGTCTGAAAATATCTGATCTACAAGCTCACAATTCATCGTATCATGATGCGTTGAACTTGATCTTGATCTTCTATTTTCAATGTGTGACACTGTCATACAATGGAGTATTTGTATTGTGAACTCAATCAGAATCAGTCATACTGAATTATGGATTCTCTACTGTACATTCTCCACCAATCCAAATAATGTATTTACTAGAAATTAAATCTTTTGTAATAAGATCTGGGAGGTGATAGCTAAATGGTCACAAGTTTATGTCTGAATGCTGATTTGCTGCTACTCGTTTAGAGTTCAACTTGTTGTTTGCTAGAACATGCTGTGTGTGGCCAACAACCCATCAACCACTGGCATTCAAATTGGCAGATTGGCAGGTTGAGTTAGCATGAAGACAGCCGGTGCAAGTGTGGACTATTAAATTGACTGAATATCAAATAGATCAGACACATTTGTTTTCAATGTTTCAGTTGTTTCTACTTCAGCTAGACCATTTTGAGTGCATTATAAATTAGGGAGATTAAAGATACCATCTGTGAGTTGTATATCCATTGTCTCAACAGAGAGAGAAAATCGCAACAATGACCAAAAATTGTTATTATTTATATTTACAATTCTATAACTTTTTTCATGTAGTTCACACTAGTGGCAAACAAAACGACCAAGCGTTGCCAGCTCCATTGCTGTCCAGACGTATCTCAAGCCTCACCGCGTACTGTATATGAAAAGGGTAGGGTTAAATAGCGAGAGAGAGTGAGTGCATCTTCTGGCACCGGCGGCAGCAGTCCAACACCCTACCCCAGACCCTAACCTCACAGGGAAGCCACAGCTTATTTTTAACCGGCAGCACATGTCAGGAGCCGCGGCTGTTAACGGCAGTTGCGGTATCGGCTGCCGAACGGACCGACACTGCCGTGGAGCGGAGCGGCAGTGGAGTGTCCTAATCCCCCCACTTTCCCTGGCAGGTGCCGCTCCTCACCCCGGCAGCTGTGTGGCTGTTATCGGCAGCATCTGGACGGGCGGCTGCCGAACGGACCAACACTGCTGCGGTACGGAGCGCCAGTGGAGTGTCATAATCCCCGGCACCGTCTGATCGCCGGTGCTGGAGAATGCACTCACTCCTTCTGTAAATAGCACTGAGAACTGGTTACAGCAAGAATGTTTTCTTCTTCCTTTTACGGGAACAGAGCAGGAATTGTGGGGAGCGGGAAGGGGAGTGGAAATTGTGAAACAAAAACATGATGGTTTGATGCTTCACCGTGTCACATGATCGCTGAAAAAAAGTTGAATCCAGCTCAACTTTTTGTGTGGCACGTGTCATGTAGAGACAAGTGTTGGCTGTCAGTTTGTAGCTTCATGTCGCTGGCTTCCGTTGAATTGTAGCCAGTTGCTTTATCACCGCTAGTGTGATCACCATATCTCAAGAATATCTCTCAGAATATATCTCGGTATCAGGATATCGCTTTTCTTTTCTTTTTGTCCAGATGGAACAGCTGTAAGCAAAATAAACAGGGCGCCAACAACTGTACAGCCAATCAGAACCAGACGCCATCACCTGAGGCCGAGAAGCTGCACAGTGACAGTGGCATATCTGTGGACGGCCAAAGCCTACAGGAGCAACAGGGACAGACCCAGGCACAGACAGGTATAGCACTAGCAGTGTGTCATAATGTCACTGAAGTTATTTCCTCAACGCATAGAAATAAATTGTTTCCATGAGCACTGCATAGTAGACAGCTTACCATTAATTAAACAATTATGACAACTGTATTGCAGGTATTCTATTGTCTTGCCACAGCACAAATTAACCACTTTGAATTGCACAGTGGCACAGGGGAAATTCCCCAAAATTCCACGGTAAAGGTATTATAGTACAGCATGTCATAATAATAAGGCTGGCATTTTGGTATAACCTGAGCTCCAGCGCCCCTCTACATTTTAACATTTAACATTTAAACCAAAACATGAATATTGTTTTATTTCCTTTTTTGGATACTATATGTACACATTATCAGCACCCTAAGCGGCCCCACCGTGTCAGTTGACAGGAAACTATTTCCCTGCAGGAATGAGGTGTCTTGTCAACACTTTGAATACAACCTATCAAACAGGCAACGGTAACAACTCCTGACAGTGCAACAATGTGTTTGTTGGCTGCATGCACTCGTTTGGAGTCCTGCCCTGTCAAACCAGTTTGTGAGAATTTTGAGGCCTTTAAAGCCTCATGTTATGAGGCTTCCCTGAGACACATGATTCCATAGTTATTGCATCCTCCTTTCTAAAGATGTACACTACGTGCACAGGGAATTGGAATGAAAAGGACACAACAACAACAGAAGGCATGAGGAGAACTTGTGAAGGCATGAGGAAATGTGAGATGCCATGAAGTACTCTGTCTTCCTCATCCTGCTACCCTAATAGACAGGGGTACATGAGCACCTGGCCGTTCATTCGTGCTCTATCTCCGACCAAGCCACACTTCCACCACACATCTCTCTATGCAAAATAAAACCTGCACACTCCCACAAAAGACATAGACTACATTGCATTCGCCAAAAATGTCTTCTTTACTGTTTAAATATTACTTTTCTGAAACACGCTATTCTTGCTCAACCTCAACAGCCTACGTCAGAATCGTCATGTTGGCGTCTACTACGCCAACTACGTTCACTTAATGGGGCCAGTCCTTCACAGTGACACACGCGTTAGATCAACCACGCGACCGGGATGGTTTCTACCCCTCAATGTCGTGCCTACTCTACACTGCCATCCCAAGTCCCCTCCCCCTTTCACTGCTCCTGTGTGTGACCTGTGAACTACTCTCTGACTGCACTGTGGCTTGATTTATATGTGCGAGGTTGAAATGTAATGCACATAAATTCATTATAGGTCCAGCAAGCAAATCATGATTGTCTGTTTGTGCTCAATAGGTCACCATCACATTCCGATTTTAGGTGTTGTGTTTTCTATGACATTTATTTGGGCCAGTAGTTTCATATCTATCCTTTTTCCGACCAACACAGAACATGCTAACGGTGTTAGCGCGTTAGCATCCATCTTGCTTTTGATTTATATGTGCGAGGTGGAAATGTAATGCACATAAATTAATTATAGGTCCAGCAAGCAAATCATGATTGTCTGTTTGTGCTCAATAGGTCACCATCACATTCCGATTTTAGGTGTTGTGTTTTGTATGACACTTTGGCCAGTAGTTTCATATCTATCCTTTCTCCTTTGACCAACACAGACCATGCTAACGGTGTTAGCGCGTTAGCATCACACAGCTTACAGCGTCAGTGTTGCATGAATACTTTCAACCATGACAATGCCGACTACTTTTGCTACACACACTTCCCAAGGATTATGGAGATGTCTTTATTTTTTTTTTAAGGTTGAGAAATGAAATAATTATGGTCGTTTCTAATCTCAGCATTTCACAAGAGAAAGACGTGGATGCCTTTCGCTGCGCTGTTGGCGTTGCCATGTCTCATAGAAACAAGTAAATAGGTCTTTAAAAAGAATCCCAAAACAAGCGCATATAACAGGGGTCTGTAACCTATTTTAAATGAAGTGCCATGTTTTTATTTTCTAGATAGTGAGTCAGCCACAAGCTCACATCACAACAATAATCCATGTAATAATCACAATAACAATACTAATAATAATAATCATAATAATCCTGCTACCCTAATAGACAGGGGTACATAAGCACATGGCCGTTTATCCAACAGCTTTCTCCGACCCAACCACACTTTCACCACACATCTCTATATGCAAAATAAATTCGGCACACTCCCAGAATACATATAGGCTACATTTCATTGAAAGAAATGTCTTAATTACTGAATAAATATTACTTTTGTCAACCACGCCATTGTTGCTCAACATCACCAGCCTACGTCAGAATCGTCATGTTGGCGTCTACTACGCCAACTACGTTCACTTATTGGGGCCAGTCCTTCACAGTGACACACGCGTTAGATGAACCACGCGACCGGGATGGTTTCTACCCCTCAATGTCGTGCATTTGCTGCGCCCTTCTAATGCTGCGCCACGCCTACTCTATACTGCTCCATGCGACTCGAACAGCGTCAGCAGCAGCAGCTCCGAGCCTCCGTCAGAAAGGCTGCCCACAGCACTGCACAGCCCCACACCCAAATGAATCGAATGAATGAATAAGGCGCTTATATCGCTATTGCTCAGTGGATGGGACATTTACATTAAAAGCAATCGGATGGACGCGTGGATAACGGCATGGTTGTGTGCAATCGGAGGGAAAGCTTCCATAATCCATATAGCTTCCATGCTAGCTGCTTCAGACACAGGGGAGGGGAGGGAGAAATAGTGCGAAATAGCGCTTATGCAACAATTACCCTAAAACACAAACACCTCAACTCGATGTCATTGTGAATAAGAATTTCGAGCGAAATAATAATTTTTGGAAGGACACTTTCACCCAGTATGAAGCTAAATGTGGAAGCCGTGTGTGTCACACCAAAACGGCTGACCTATAGAATCCTGTAACCAGCCTCTCGCACTGCCTGCGAGTTGGCTCCGTCTAAGGCTCCGTCTTATGAGCAAATTTAGAACTTCCGGTCTGACAGCTAGCAGATTTAAGACATCCGGTTGCTTTCAGAATAAAATACGATTATTTAATTCGTTAATTAAATAATTTTTACATTACATTATTAGTATTATTATTACATTACAGTTATTGTAAAGACACACATTATGTTTCTGTGTAAAAATAAGTAATTAAATAACATAAAAAAGTTATCTAAATGGATAAATGCTATTCACTGGAGTGCATGGACTTTATAAAGTGGACACTGGACAAAAGACGGCTCCGCCAGGCAACTATCTGGACATACCCACGCGTTTGGGAAGATGTCCTCTACCACCCCACAGTCTCCGCTAAGCGGGAGAGGTGTAAAATTCACAGCAGCAGAGCTTCTACTGGGGTCAATGCAAAAAAATGTACCGTTTCCGGACCCAGAATGGACACTGGACAAAGAGGCCTCCGCGAGGCAACTATCTGGACATACCCACGCGTCCGGGGAGATGTCCTCTACCACCCCACAGTCTCCGCTAAGCGGGAGAGGTGTAAAATTCAGAGCAGCAGACCTTCTATTGGGGTCAACACTCAAAAAAGTGCCGTTTCCAGACCCAGAATGGACACTGGACAAAGAGGCCTCCGCGAGGAAACTATCTGGACATACCCACGCGTCCGGGGAGATGTCCTCTACCACCCCACAGTCTCCGCTAAGCGAGAGAGGTGTAAAATTCAGAGCAGCAGAGCTTCTACTGGGGTCAATGCAAAATAAATTACCGTTTCCGGACCCAGACTGGACACTGGACAAAAGACGGCTCCGCGAGGCAACTATCTGGACATACCCACGCGTCCGGGGAGATGTCCTCTACCACCCCACAGTCTCCGCTAAGCGGGAGAGGTGTAAAATTCAGAGCAGCAGACCTTCTATTGGGGTCAACACTCAAAAAAGTGCCGTTTCCAGACCCAGAATGGACACTGGACAAAGAGGCCTCCGCGAGGCAACTATCTGGACATACCCACGCGTCCGGGGAGATGTCCTCTACCACCCCACAGTCTCCGCTAAGCGAGTAAATGGGTGCTTATATTTCTATGTGAAATGTGGTGATGCTGGCATCACAATAGATGCCAGCATCACGCTGCCTCCGTCTAATAAGCACATTTACAACTTCCTGTTTGGAAACCGAAACAGATGCTTCTGACATTTGCCTGTGCGTGCTTAATCGTTGTACTTCTGAACACATTTCCCAAATCTCAGTGATTTATCCACACATCGCTCTGTGTGTGTGTGTGTGTGTGTGTGTGTGTGTGTGTGTGTGTGTGTGTGTGTGTCGCGTCGCCCTCCAGCTGCAATTGCGAGTGTGCGCTGTGTGCAGGGCACACTACTGAGTTTAAAACCACAGCTGAAACATGAAGTGGAGTCTGTCAATTCCCGCAATTTCCTTCTTCCCATATTGCGCTGCAACGACACTAGGATTGAGCCCCCCGAAGGGGGGCGAAATTCTAGTCATTCTAATTTGAATGTGGTCAGTCAGTGGTGGGTTTGGGCCACACCCAATCCTCGCATTTTCTTTAAATTGTTCATACCGAAGCTTCTCCAACAGAGAAACTGCACTGTTTCAACACAGTATGTTCAGAATTTTAAACAAATGAATACAGTGGGGCCTTCGGCTTGGCCGGGCGCTCTAACGAACATAATTATTGTTCCGTTTGTGGGTGGGATAACTGATGAGTGCTTATATTCCTGATGGCTGGAGGGGCCTGTTCAGTGGGGATGGCATCCAGGGGGATAGCAGCGGGATACCTGGAACCCCTGCTTGACTTACGTTCTCCTCTGTTTAGCAGAGGAGGCATGTGGTCAGTGGTGGTCTACACCAGTGGTTCTCACACTTTTTGTGCCCAAGGCACACGTGACATGCTGTGAGCTGAATACAAATACAAATTATGTTTTGGATAAATACCGGTAATTGAATAAATAAATAATTAAAATAGTTCTATCTTCAAGTTCCGCCTATAATGCCATGCCCAAATTCCTTACACTAGGTTAAAAGAGGTTAATAAACGTAATATATATTTTTATTAGGGTGTGGACTGAAGTTTGTCTCAGTGTGCACAAACTGCTGGTATAGTAAATAATATAAAATATTCATACCTTTTTTATAGTATGTGTGTGACATCATCATCATAACCGGAAGTTATGGGGGAATGCCTATTGAGTGGCAAAAAAATACTTTCTGGTCTTGACAGCCCATACATCCAAACAGAAAAGTCCTATTTGATTGCATGAAATGACTTTAATCAACCTTAAATTCACTTTGTCACTCACTTTTCCACTCGATTTGACACTCAATCTGCCATTGACTTTATGCATGCGCATACCCTCTATTATTTAAATAATGTGTGGTTTATGAACCACTAGTCTGCACCATCCCCATACCATCAGTGAGGCGATTGGCAGTGACAGGGAGTCAGGGTCCAAAGTACACATGGAGAACTGGCAGCAAATAAATAAAATAAAACTGAAAGATTACAGTTGTTTTGTCCCCTTTCATTTCCCTGCAGTGGTGACTGTAGATGAGGAGCCATGCCTCCTCCTTCCTCTCCACACCAGAGAGGTGGTAGAGAAGCTCCTATACAGGGGCTGTGATGGAGACACGCCCGACCACATGGAAGACAGCGACTGGTGCAACCTGGCAGGCCTCCTGGGCTACGAGGACGAGCGGATCGCCACCTTCCGGCAGGAGGAGCATCCGGTGCGTGCGCTGCTCTCCGACTGGGCGAGCAAGGACTGCGCCAGCATGGACACGCTGTGCACGGCACTGCGCAAGATCAACCGTGATGACATTGCCCAGAGTCTGGTGCTCAGTCCCAGCACAGCAAAGCCCACTGCCACATCTGTAGTGTGATTCGTTGCAAGCGAGGGAGACTTATGTCTAACTTCACTCGCCTCACTGCAGATAATTTTGACAAGTTACTAACTATTCGATGACTAAGCTCTTCCGTCATTTAGTCGTCAGCTACGATAATGACAAACAACATCGTTCCATGTGAACATTAAGCAAGGGATAAAACTAGGGCATGATGTGAGAAATTAGACCAATGCTACGAATTCCCACCTAGTCACATCCAGTGCTTAACTGAACTCATTCCCAATGCCTTTACTCCAGGCTTATCATTAGGATGTGATGACAGCCATTGGTTTCCAGTGTAAATTCAAACCATGGCAAAACACAAAAACAAATGTCTCTGTCAACACCAACCAACTGAGAGGTCTGAGATGGTCCTGTAATCATTCCAGTGTGAGCTTGGATGTTCAACTGGGCTTCACACCCAATTTATCATTCTCTGACTTACAAAATACTCCCCCTGAGGTAACAATGAGCAATCAAACAAAGAATGATTTTGCTCTCTATTAACTGAAATCATTGAACATTGCTCCGTCCTTTTTTTGTTTATAATTTGATCGTCGATTTTCTTCAGTTCACCATTCTTGCTTCTCCAACAAACACACACAAACACGTGCCCATATTTAATTGCATTCATTCTGTTGTACATGACCAAAGAGTATACTTCTCAAGACTTCTTAAGTTGTGGCTTGTGTGTGCCTGTACTAACTGTTTACCACTAGAAGACAACTTCTATCACTGTAACAATTTACACAAGGATGCTTCATTCATTACCAAAATGCTATCCAAGGATCCGGATCTTCATCGTTATTTTTGAATGTTTCTTGAGTTATTTAACTGACACTTCAGTCTGGATTCCAGAGTGACTTAGGATGACGGAACAACAAAGTGTGTTTGTTCAAGAACACATGTTCAAAGTCGATGGACTCATACTGACTGTTGGGATATAAGCCTGTGACCGTCCAGACCCCCCCCCCCCCCCCACACACACACACACATGCTCTGTTTCGGGTGAACCCGTTAATCCACAAATCCAGCTATTCAACACTGTTTTAAAACAATTACTGTCACCAATGCCTTTCTTCCCCGGCAAGTGCTATATGAACTGCTAACTGGATTTTGCCAACTAGGTGGTCTGTGTGGCAGGTCATTAAGACTAAGGCAACTCGACTCCATTCTATGTGCTCAGGCTTATCTACATAACACAGGAGCTCCTACACAGGGGCCCTTACTCTGACCCATATAGACAAGGACATGGAATCCAAAACTCACTCAGTAACAACCGCGTATCTGTACATAGACAGACATATATGCACACATGAGTGCGCGTGCACACACACACACACACACACACACACACACACACACACACACACACACACACACAGAGGTATGTAACCATGCATGCATGTACTGTACACAGGCATACACTCTAAATGCATTTTATGAATGCATAAACACGCTCATGCGCATATTAAGACACACAGAACTTCACTCAAGGAAGACAACCATATTAAAGAGTATTCTAACAAGGGACCATATACTGTTTCATCATATGCTTAAAAGCCAGTGTAAAGATAACAGGGGGCTTGTTGAAAACATATTATTTGCAAGGTGTGTTCTGGGTGGTGAAGTGCTACCTAAGTAGTCAAGTCAACAATATATACAGTAGTAGCTACTGTAACATCTCATGCTCAACCAGTGCTCTAAAAGGTTTTCAAAACACACACAGTAAAAGCATACATGTCATCTATACTGTGTCATGGATGTGGAACAAAATGCCAGGGTTTGTTTTGTTGTTGTTTTGTTTTATTTGCTTACCGGTAATTTCTCAGGGTATCTTGAGTGGCTCTGTGACTGATTATATGTTGCTTTTATACGTCAAGTCTCTTTATTTTTAGTTGAGGTGTGGACAATCTAGATGTTATGTTTTTACACGGCAAAAGAAGAGTGCTAATTTATCTCTGAGAGTGTGCACATACACTTTCACAGTTAAACACTCATAGTTTTTCTGTGCAGTTGCTCAGGTAGACACACTGCCTTATGGAGAGGGCAATTAATCCAGGCAGTGATTTTGCGACTGACAATCCTTCAGACAGATGAATGAGAGAGGGAAGCGGGTTCGAGAAAAAGCAACGGGTGTCTAGTTTCCACATTGTTCCCAACAATGACCTCTGAATGAAAGGCAAGTCACAAGAGAGGAGTCAAGGGATGTAGGATGTATTCAAACCAAGGGAAAGAGTGAATTAGAAATTCAAAGTTTTTTTTGTGTTGTTTTTTTACGGCTAACTTAAATGTTTAAGTGATACTTCGAACCAGATGGTCGAACAATCTGTATTGTTAAAACCACTTGAGTGTAAGCATGCATTCTCTTATTTATTGCTGGTTGTTACATTGTGTTGTGTTGCACATATTTGCGTTAAAATGCCAATGCATGCTCAATCAACATTGCAACTATTATAACATTATAACTTATGCCATGCCAGGCATCGAGGACCAACCTTTCTTCCCCCTTAGTATGTATTAACAGATGTATATTCCTATTTTCTATTTCTTTCCATGTTGTCTGCTTTCTGTGCAAACATTTGAAGTTAGAAATATTTTATTACATTGAACTAATTTACTGTATGTCACCGTCCAAGGCTATATCATTTTATCTGGTAGTCCCGAGTACAATGTGTACTATTAGTCTACTTAGCTTGGGGCAGTAGCATAACAATGAATGAAGGTGTTTGTTTTCAACTCTATCCTTTTAAGTTTTTTTTTTTCTTTATTTGTTTTAATGGTTGTATCATTATAACAATTGTAAATGGTATTATTCGTTTCAGTTTTGTTTCTACAGAGCTAGATTGTAGCACTTAAACGTTTTTTTTAAGTAATGTGTCACATTACTCTGCATCACAAGTGCCTGGGACTTTTTCAGGCGTTCAATGATGTTTTTATTTTTACTGTGTTCAGTTGCTTTTGTATTATCTGTGAATATTTCTTTCTTCAGTTTATATTTTTTTGAGCCTTGAATGTTTGTTATACTATTATACCTGTGACTTGGGACTTTACTACAATGTCCTGGTTTGCAAAAGGTTAGAAGGGTATAAAAACGGAGGGAAGTTTCATTACTGAGGATGAGCTTGGTGCAATTAAAATAACTCCATTCACCATAGTGTCAAGTGCATCAGCGGCTGTGGGTGATTGAGGTGTGGAGGAGGCACACATGCAGGAAGAGCTGTATTCAAGACTATTCAGAACTGAGAGAGTCCAGTCTTTTAACTGGAAAAAACAGTCAAATAGCCACTCAATAGAATAATAACACTGGGGTTTGAGTGCTATGCAGCATGTTTGTAACACTAAGACAGAGACACAAACAAACAAACTAAATGTATTAGCTGCTGGTTTTAATGCGTACCAACAGTCATATACTGTACATAATATGAATATGTTTATATAAATAGACATAGTTAGTACACAGTCTAGATGCTATTTTTATGACGGCAAGGAGCTCAGTCTTCCAAAGTCATTAGTTTGAATTAAGATGTAAGTTGAAGTTCTCAATCGTCTTGAATGCACTGAAAAATTGCACCAGCAAGATGTCCTGCTGTCACTAATATGGGAGAGAAGGCTCTGGAGCGAGGGCCTTACAAACATGACACATGAGGCCACTACAAACTGTCTTTGTGTCACAATGTGATATAATCATGACCTATTAACTCAACCACTTGGGAGGACAGAGGGCACGTGACAGCAAGGTCATCAAATCCTATTTCTTTCTATTCTTTTCGACAGCAAAGAGCAGTTTGACACAACGGATGTGGACTGTTAAGTCATGACCATATGACATTCTACTGTATATGACTTGGACCCTTAACACCAGTCCACACCAATGCAACTCCTTGCAACCATTAAGTTGCAAGGAGTCGACTGGCCTTAAAACTGATTTGTTGCAAGGAGTTGGGACTAGTTGTATTGGTGCGGTCTGGTCTTTAGGACCGTTTTTTGTTGTTTTACAGAAGAAAGAAATACAGCAGGTAGCACTTGAAATTAAGGTCCTATAACAAACATTAATAAACAAGATGCCTTGTAATAATTAATTAACTACTCACAAGAAAGTTATTAAACCTTAATTAATACTTTAATTCAGTTTACAATAATTAATGTTTGTTAATAGGACGTTCATTTAAATGCTACCAAAAAGTACATCCTCAAGGTTATCTCCCAGTCAGAAAACTGTGACTGAATATTTTAGTTGTTGTTGTTTTTTCACCCCAGACAGTATTTACTTACTTTTAGAGAAATTATGTTATGTACATTTGTTGACAAGATAACGATGTTCAGTTGATTCAACTGAAGGTGGAGAGTGAAGACATTGCACTTGAAAAAATCATGTAATCAAATAAGCAGGGGTGGGTTACGGGGGTGCTATGAGGACAGGAGTGATAATGTATGATATAGCCCTGGTAGCTCAAACCGACTGATATGATCCACCAGGACTAACTTGTACAGAACCGGGAAATACTAAATGTTCCTTGTATTTACTAATACATGTATACTGTATTATACTTATTGTGAATTTGCTAAATTCCTACAGCAGATAAGCAGTAAAAATCAGTAAGATAATAAAGGTCTTGAATCCACTTGTTTTCTGTATGGTAATGCACACACAAACAGGCACACATACAGAATTATACTGGTTTGCCTGGTGGCTCAGCCAGTTAACACTTAGCTTGCTAAGGATTCCCTCAGCCATGGAACCTGTGATGCTAATGCTGATAGCATTGGACGACCAACTTTTTCCAAGGCCGACAGCAAATGTTCTCTTATAGCGAGAAGCACACCGCATACCTCAAAAGAAAGCTTAATATGCTTAATATGTTAAAATTGGAGATATTTACCTTCATGTAACACCTGCTTTTGTAGTAACGTGCAAAAGTAACGTAAAAATACAAATATATACTATACACTGAATGAAAGCCCTGAATGTCTACTTTTACAAGGAAAAGAGTACACATTGATCCCATCTACCCTTCGTCTGTAATTGGCTTTTGTATGAGCTACAGAATGAGCATAGGGACTGAGGGAACATGTTGGGGCTACGTTACTACTGATTTGTTTATTTTTTATGATGATGATGATGATGATGATGATGATGATGATGGATCGGGCAGACACCAGGCGGGCAGATCAAACGATGCAAAGACGCGTTGTCATTATTTATCCATCTATGTACAGTACGTGGCTGTCACTGTGTATCGTTCCAACTCGCAGAGGGACGGTACAGTGTTGCTGTGCCCCTCCAGTAACACAACAGCGCATATTTGCATTGTTCCATCTGACCGTTGAATGTTGATCATCATCATAAAAAAATAACCGTCCCTCGCCGAGTTCGCAGAGGGACGATACAATCCGTGATAGTTTTCTTGTTTGTTTGAGTATGCAGAAGGAAAGGAGACATGAATCTGTCCATGGGAGCCGCCATGTTCCAACAGACTACACACAAGACGCCCTCCCCTCCCTTGAAACAAACAGGAGGGGAGGGGAGGGGGAAACAGGAGGAGAGGTGGAGGCAAGCCGATCGGATGTTATGCAGTGTGATTCTGTTGACTGGAGTTGTATGTACGCTCGCATGGGCACCGCCATTACGTTTACAGAGACTATTCTACATAATGCACCCCTCCCGTCCTGTTTTCAGGAAGGGAGGGGGAAAGGCATTTGTTTTTGTTTTTTTATAATGTGACCGGAGTTTTGTGGGATGAATCGGGGCTGCTTGATCTATTGTCCGGGTGTGTAGAAAGACGATTGAAAGTAATCAATAAAAACATGCGCGCTAAACGGAGATCGGACCGTTGGGATTCGAACCACGTAGAAAACCAGTTCTTGCATTCGGGGTGTTAACACACTGATCATAATATACTCCTTGTGAGGACCAGAGCTCCAGTCTAACTCCCATCTCATCTTGCATGTCTTCCCTCTGCTCTGGTTTTCCTTGTCTCTCTACACTTTATCTAAATAAACCTCAAAATGAACCCCCAAGAAAGAACAAAATATAATATGCTCCTCACACTTATGCACGCACGCACGCACGCACGCACACACACACACACACACACACACACACACACACACACACACACACACACACACACACACACACACACACACACACACACACACACACACACACACACACACACACACACACACACAGTGTGTAAGACGATGGCTTGGTTTTCAAACAGACATGGATTCTTTTGCATTTCAGCTTCAGGGCAAAGACAGTCTCTGGGCATTTTCTTCTAAAGTTCTTCTGACATGTAACTCGAGCCAAATGAAACAGATTGATGGCTTCAATCTGGGCTTCAAAAGTAAGAGCATACGGAGTGGGCGAGGAAGGGGACAAATTAGGATGGACTAGTTCCTCTGACTGTTCAACAATGACTCCATGAATTATGGAAAAGTGATAATGGCAACACAATGCTATCATAACAGAGACATACGGTCTGTCAAAACAGCCAGTCCTATGCTGCCGAGTGACATAGCCAGCTAATGGCGCGTGAAACACCACATGCTAGCACGTTGGTATAGAAGTTTCACAGTTTCGTGTCACACTACACTTTAGAATGAGATGCAATATTATGGCTGTACACACATTCTGTCATGGTCTATTATCCCTGGTGTGATGGTGAAAGTTATAGTAGAAAAACTGCAGTAAATGAATAGGGTTGTGTCAGAATGTGTGCTTTTAAGATAATGTGATACATGGATAGCCGATAGAGATCTAAAGGACTACCAGGACCATGAAGTGCTACCCTATAGTATTTACAAGAATGATTGAACCAATGTTGGTTACATGTTTTATTAGTCTACTATTTTGCTCACAAATCAATCTTTTCTCCAGGGACTATTTTTGGCATACTTTAAAATCCTGAAATCCATAAGTTCCATAAACCCGGGTCTTCCATGCAGGAGATCAAACTTCTACCACTCTTCCAAGACAAAATAAATACCCCAAATACCCAACACCAGGGTCTACATTTCTTAGTGGCAGAGTAAGGAGACCACTCCCACCACTGTTGATAATGCTAGTTATATTGTTTTTTTTTATTGCAACATTGTTTAGCAACAAGTGTAAAGCCTCTGCAAGTTGAGTTTCATACTGTACTGATATTAACGGATATGAATCGAAAATCTAATAAGGCTTTGGAAAATGGTCTCTGCACTAATGTCATGTTATACCGTATAGTGTCAAGGGGCTAAACATGCCAGACTAGTATCCTTTAAAATCAGGGACAGGGTATAAGTCAGAAAAAGGGAAATGAGCCTTTTGGTATTTGTGGTTCTGATGAAAATCTAGCCACCCTGTCCAAAATTAACCCCACTACAAGGAGGTCAAGCTTTTGGATAAAACCCACACTCTACCATCACCATGATTCAATGTGGCCAGTAGTCTCATGTCCTTTTTACACATCAACGCTCCCCATCAAATCAAACGTGACTTGGAGCAGCAAAGAGCCTGACCTACGTGCCACACACACTCCCAAACCGCCCTACTCTCAGCGTCCCACGCTCAGTAGTGGCAACAGCCAGGCCCCTCAGTTCTTCTGACCCAAGCAACTAGATCAGGTTCTATGTACCCCAGGTTTCAAATGTAAAACACATTCTCCAAGATAACTACTTCTAACCTCCAGTCAGTCGTAAGGGAGGAATGTTTGATGCGTGAAGGGAACCATGCACATGTGAGTGACATGCAGAGGGGAAAGAGGATAGGCCATGGCAGCAGGAGGAGACAGCATTAACTTGTGTGACAATTTCAAAATGTTTGGCATCTAACACGGTTGCTGAAATTGAATTGACATTTTGGACTTCATTGACACATCAAATCAGATAGTGTAGGTGTGTAGTGTAAATAAGGTTAAATGGGTGATTCATTAACATTATCTGGAGGAACAGCATTTCCAAAGAATACTTTAAAAACAAATCTCGGCTAAATACATTTATATGGGCAGAAGAAATTTTACCAAATTTAAATACAATATTATAAATGTGAAAAATAATGTATGTTACAGTTTCGTATAAAATTTGTCTAAAAGTCACTGTGCACAGATATGGTGTGGCATCCTGCCATTACATAATTGAAACAGGGGCATAGCTGAGGGATGATCGGATATGTGAATATTGTGATTTGAATGAGGTGGAGGATTAAATTCATTTTATTTTGTATTGTCCTTTGTGTCAGAATTAGATAGATGAGAAAAGTGTGTTAACTGAATTATTTTTTGAATCATAGTTTTGCATTTTCAGAATATCTTTCTAAAGTGTGGGACTATCTAGAAAGATATCTGATAGGATTAGAAGGGTAATTTACAATTGATTAACTTTCACTTCACTTTTTATATTCTATGTGTAGGATTGTATGAATGTATGTACGGTGTATACTTCAGGTTGCATCAGTTGCTGTTTGGGTAATCTCTCAAAATAGATTCTGCTGTTCGCTGTTGGCAGAATCTGTCTACTCTGCACCACTGCCTTCCACATGTAGTGTTGTTGTTAGTAAGAATAAACACCGAAACACCCAAGAGGAAGTGGAAAGGGGGAGGGAAAATAAAGGGGGAAAAATGGGTTCCCAGTTTTCTGGTTGGGTAATATACTGGAATGTTTTGTGTGTTTATTTAACTGATGTATCTGATAATCCCATGAAAATAAAATGTTCATTCATTCAACATTACACGAACAGGAAAGGTGCATGTCTATAATGAGAGTGCAAAAAGTGCTGAAAAGATATTCATAACTTTTTGTATACCAGTAGTTGTACTATTGCAATAATAATGGGTGCTTGTCACAAAATCCCAAGTAACACCTGGATTCGTGGACTTAGCTCAGACACAAGTGTGCCGCACACCATTTGGCATTTGGTATCCACTGGTCAGTACCGCTGCCAGGCACGCACGCCGAGGGGGGCAACAAAATGCTCCAAACTGATCCTCATAATAATAATTTTCTTCGAGTTGCATGCGCCCATGTGGATCTGCCCAGAGCTGAAGCACTGAAGCAGCCCCTTTTCCCCGCCTGTGAGTTTAAGTGTAATTTAGTAATTTAGCACCAACATTATGACAAATCAAAGTTATCAAACGGCGAAAGTAGACGATCTGCATTAGGAAACACGACGCTCTCGTTGGGGGAGAGGGGGAGCAACCAAATGGTCAGAGGTGTCCCTGCCACTGGTTTAGAGATACTTTCTCCGGAATGTGGTATTTTGCAAGTCTCTCAAATGGAACACTGCAACTCAACAGCACCGTGACTGCTCATAGAGTTGTGGGTATAAGTTCCATGGACACTCCCTTGTGCCAGGTTAACCTTCTCCCTCTAATTGCTGTGAAGTGAACAAGTTTATGGCAGGTTACACTCAATTTACACTGTCCTCATCATCGCTGTATGTGGTCTCAGTGTAACATCGCCACCAGTTTATTTACACTGCAAATCATCACTGAGGGAAAAGTGAGAAAGTGGAAACGGGGGATTCCCCCAGGAGTGTCCAGGAATGCGAGGTTAGGGCATGAAAAGACCTTTTTTCACAAGGTCCTGTATGTAAAACAACACAAGCCAGATCAGATCCAGAGGTCTGCCTGTGAGGTCCCAGATGAGTTAACACCATGACACCACAACTCCTTCACCTACAAAATCTGATTTCCACAGGTCATCGATTCTGGAAAACATGGCGTCTAAACAGCATATCCTAGAACAGTCAAAACAACCTGCGATGTGATATGATTGGGAGATCTCATAAATGTTCTTCAATTTGTACTTGTAGAGTGGGAAATGTGCCAAGGACGCCCCTAATTTTAAACACTGATTTAATCATGTTTGGACAGATATTTATCTACCACTGTACAAGAATGAAAAACAATTAGAAAGGGGGCACTCATTGAAGCGCACACCCTTCCCTCCCTCCCTCCATCATTGTCTCCAAAAGGCCGAAGGCATGGTGAGAGAGTATGTTTTGCACTCCGTCCGTCCGTGTTTGTGTGTCTGTCCGTCCGTTTGTGGACAGCTAATCTCCGGCACCATTTGCTTGATGGCAGCCAAACTCTGCACACACACTCCCTGAATGCCACAGCTGAACCTCTGCCCCAAGGTTTTCACATTGGCCTCTTATAGCGCCACCAGGAGGCCGCTTTGTGCAAAACAATTGTTTGGACAGTACACCTACAGATTTTGTCCAAACATCACGCAAATTGGTACACAGTCTCTCTAGAGCCATTCAACGAAACCGGTCTTTCAGATTTTTCTGATTGGCTAATATTGGCTTCCATTAATTGGATATTGCGCTCATGATATTATGGTGTTTGTTGGACACAATCTGTAGTGAGTTATTGTGTTAGTTATTAAACTACTGTAATTCAGTATTTGGTATAATTTTTCACACAATGTGTGATGTTCCACTTCCCAGAACATGACATTAATACTGCGGATGAATGACTGTTATAATGCTGAAAAGCTGGCCAAACCATCTTGCTATATATTTTAAAGGCTTCGTAAATCCATCATACAATGCGGCTCATAAAAGTTCTTAATGATCCATTTTACAGATCTTATAGGAATACCACAGAGTTCACACTGTGTCTGAAATACTTTGACCCAATCTACTAACTTCCTTGCCTTTCATGCCTCATGCCATACAAGTTAGCACAGAGTTCCTGTAGAGAGATAAGTGTCTACATGGATTGAAAGGTCAAAATGTCCCCAATATTTATGACTGCAGAGAGAACATCTTGTCCAAATTTTGTCTGAAGTGCTTTGAGCCAATCAACTTACAGTACTTCCTTGCCTTTCATGCCTCATACCATACAAGTTAGCACAGTGTTCCTGTAGAGATAATCGTCTACATGGATTGAAGGGTCAAATGCGCCCCCAATATTTACGACTGTGGAGAGATCGTCTCTCCTGAGGACCTGCTTAGACCATCACCATGATGTATGGTGCTGTGTAGAAAGTCCATACATTACTGTGGATGACACACGTGCACATGCGAATATACCTGCACACGCACGCACGCACGCACGCACGTGTTCTCTTTGGTCACGGTTTGACTGTAGCAGTAGATCAAACAGCAGCGAGTGCCTTTGAAAGTAACATGATGTTGGGAGGCGGGGCAGTAGGCTACGAGGTGAACGATCTCTCCTCGGGCCAAAGGTCAGTTGGAGATACGGCAAGAGCGTGATGGAGCACAATTCACGTCCTTTTCAAAACAAATGTGGACGTTTTTGTAAACGTTGTAAGGCAGCAAGAGACAGCTCTATCACCGGCTGCATAGCAACAAGTGCTCAAGGCTACGAATTAAGTCAGACACAATTCAACGAGAAGTGCACATCCACCCACGTTCATATACCTACTGTACAATGAGGGTAAACCTAAACTGTATTATTTTCCCCCCGAGGGTTGTGATAACCAGTGTGTGCGGAATTAAAAGCAGCTGAAACAGTCGACCACATGTCATCTGAGAAAGCGTTCACTCGTTCATTCAACCGTTTGGAGTGTGGGGAAATCATCTCCTCTTCGGTACAGGTTCAGTTACCTTGGGAAATTATAATAAAGTAAGTTTTATGACACTTTTATTTATTGCTCCAGCTTGTACGTGACTTTACTGTACTGTAAAGTACTTCACTTTACAATATTGTCTCTATTCACTCAGCTAAAAGTTTAACCAAGTCAACTACAAACATGGGCTTTTAGATCTGCTATTTCGATAAGTCTAGAAATGTTTTGACAAATCTTAGAAGATTTTGAAAATATGTTATGAAAGTTAGATCACATGCCCAGCCTTTATTTTCCCTGGGTGTGGGAATAACAAAAGTATGTATGTCATGCATGTTTTCATTTCTTTGTGCCTTGCAAAGGTGTTTAACATCAGCAATGCCAATATTCTATAACTATAAATATATTGTTTTAAAGATTATTCCAACTTAAAGGACCACTTCACCACTTTTCAACCTATCTTCATATAATTGGTCCTCACTAATGTTCATGATAAAATACCAAATCCTTTTCTACTCGATCTGTCTCATAGGGGGGCTGTGGGCAGAAACCCGTCCTCCAGTGACATCATCGTTAGGCAGACTTTTCTTTAAAGTTTAAAAAAATATATATATATATATATATTTGTATTATCATGTGAACGATGGCTTCCATTATCACATTCAGGACTAGAAAGCCTGCAGTTTCTATTAGCTTGGAATCCCCATCAATGATGTCAGTGGTGGACGGGTTTACTGAACTGCCCACAGCCCTCCTATGAGACCCCGACTGAGTAGAAAACCATATATGGAGATCTAAGGGTTTGAGGTCAGAGAGTTGCTGGCCAATATTGATGACATCAGGGATCTCCATATATGGGCATTCCCATATATGGGCTTAATATCGATGACATCAGGGATCCCTGAAGTCACGTGATGTCACGAGGCATGACCATATATAGAGGCGTGGGGTGACTGAGGGACTGACGGGAAATGCACGTTTTCATAGTAAATGTGAACTGCAGTCGCAGTCACCGTCTTCTTTTAAGTCACTTCTTAAAACTACATTTTAACGTACTTATACTTATACTTGTCTTTCCACAATCTAATCTGGGAAGTGAGAACCCATTGCCTCTGAATCTGTCTTGAGAGTAAGGCTGCACAATATATAGTAATTGTATCGCAATATACAATTACTATATTTGGCATAAATACAGATATATGAAATTTCGCCCTACTTGAGAGGTTATTAGTCGTTCCATAATTTGAAATTTAGAAATGTTATCGTTTGATTTATTGTTTGATTTCTGTGCCAATCTGCACAAGCAAAAAGTGCCACCATGTGCCAATCTGTCACCATGAGCGACCTCGGCGGAAGGACCACAAGATGTCTACTGAACACTTTTTCTGTGAATGGTGTGGTACGTAGTATTTACAACCAAAGAGACACTGGAGACAAACAAAATGCAGAACTAAAAACTGTCTGGCATTCAGCTCGGGCTAATATGCCAGCCAGTATGCTGGATAACCTTGGGCAATGACGAACGCCTGGGGTGATAACCTATACTGTATATTTTAATTTGAAATCAAAAGCTTAATTGCCATAGATGAGCACTGCTACAAACCTTGAGATGTTGGAGGTTTACAGAGATTAGTTCATCAGTTTTGTAGGTACAGTAATTAACTGTGTCAAACTGCATCTTTCATGGCAAACTGTTTTCTCGGGTATACCTAAAGTCGATATCTCAACATAGTTCTGTTGTGTTTACACTTGCAGGCTACTCAGAGGGGACTGGCTAACCCATCGCTTTTACAAGCTGTCCATCCAGAAAAATGAAGTGATGCGGTTTCCCACTCTGTTCTAATATTCTGCTCTTCTTCCCTCTCTCCCATGCACCTGCATTTGTTTGCTGGAGGAGCAAGATGGAGAGGGAGGGAGAGAGAGAGAGAGAGAGAGAGAGAGAGAGAGAGAGAGAGAGAGACTCTGCCAGCAATGCACACAATTAAGTGGAGAGTGATGAAATTATATCTGGCCCAGGCAAATGGAGAGATAGAGGGGTGGAGGAGGAGGAGAAGTGGGAAGGAGGGAGAGTCCGTTCTGTTTCCCTGTGGGGCCGAGGGTAATTCTATTAGGCCTCGTAATAGCACAATTTTTCACCTCCCTCCACATCAGTCTATCGTCTCCACCCCTTTATCCATCCCTCACTCCACTAAAAAGAGGGTAGAGTATCATCTGATGCCTGCTTCTCTAACTTACTTCCTCTAGAAACCTTCCGCTTGGTTTTTCTCTCCCGTCTCCCTTTACCTCTCTTTAACTGAGACAAATGATGGCCTAAAAACAGAACAGTATCATGAATAGGTTTGGGTTTAAGTGGAACAAGGCTTAACCAATTAAGCCCTATATTCCTTTGTCAGATGATAAATAGCAAAAATAGCCGGTCTACACACTCACAATGTGACGCGTTGTGAGCTTGTACATCTATTTTTGCATTTATTTATTCACCTATAGTAACATGGCCTCAATTTGGATGCCAGGTTGAAAGTGATTAAAATGTCAGGTCATAAATGTCTATGAAACCAGTAGTGAGCCCACATCTTTTGTTGACTGAAGAGCAATAAAATGTCTGCGGCTGAAAGCAGGTGATTAAAGCTTAATGATGGCGAATGTGCTCTGGAGAGACTGCTTTTATTGCCCACTCATTCCATTTTCAATCAGAACACAGCTTTAATGTTCAGGAGAAGGAAATGGCAGTTCAGAAGATTAAAGGAGGAAAAATGACAAAAGAATGTTTCCTTTTAGAAAGTAAAATTAACAACGTGAGGCATTTTGTTGCAGCCAGTTCATGGTGAAGAGGCGATGTTTTTGAGGAAATCCCATTAAAACATTACAGATTTTATTGCATTCTGTGTCAGGCCCATGCAATTGCATGTTTCCTGTTTCTATTTCTGTCTATTTCTGCTTGCCAGGTGGTGTGTACAGGGGCTGACTATATGTGATTTAACAGGCAGAACCTGTTAATTGTGCTATAATCCATCAGTGATTGATATCTTTGGGAATGAAAGGCAACTACAGTACTTCCGACCAAATATCCAGCACAGGCCAACATCAATATAATATCAATTTACACATTAGCGTGTTTACATACTGTAACATAAAAACTTTTGGCAAGGAAATTGTTACGTGGGAGAACATCTGAGTGTTTATTATAAGAAATTATATTAGAAAAGTCAGCAAGGGTAGAATACTCATTCATGAAATCAGCTCTACTCAACATTCAGCCATATGGAAATCCTCCCTTCACTTGTTTTGTCAGAGCAAATGAGAGTAACTGAATAAACAGAAAGTTCAAGTTAGAACAGAACTGTGTTTATTTAACTGAGAGTGTAGAAATGGACCGTCCCCCCTCACAATACCATTGTGAAGTGCATACTGTAGTTTCCATTGTACGCTTAGTAAAAACAACTTAAATGTACCATTGAAGCCGGAACTCTACGCTTCACTGACACTGATACACTAAGGCAAATGTCCTTTACAAAAGCGTTTAACTTCAAATTCTTCTGCTTTGAACATTGTTTAAATTCCAAGCAGTGACTTACAGCAACTTGAAAATTACATGAAGTGCAAAATGTAACCCACCATGTTTTGTGGAAGCTAGTAAAACAGAAGGGGGAATACTTAAGAATCCTTTAAATGTCATCATTACTGAACAACTGCAAAAACAAAATGGATTACAAATTCAAGAATTCTCATCAAAATGCTGAAAGTAAAACACAGAGTGAGATAATAATCTAGTAAAGAAAAAAGAAAACCAAGTTTATGTCCATTTCAACTGCAGTGAAAGAGCCATGAAACATTTATTGACAAAAAAACAACATAACTCAGTAGAGTCAAGGCTGGGTAGCCTAGTGTTGCGTATTAATGATCTCCTCAAGACATATATGTCATCTGTGTGATATCTAATATATCTGGACCCTGTTCCTCGGCACAGAGCTGACGGGAAACTGGAGCTCTGTCCCCCTATTCCACCTCAAGAGATCCGATTGGCCTTAGAAATAGCCAAGGACGAGTGCTGATATTCTGTACAGTATCTCATATAATATGGCGGCTTGAATTTCAATCTTAGCCACCCGTCTCTGTGGTGAATGCAGGTACAGAGTGATGGTGGTGATGTGACGCTGATATGGTCGCTAAATAAAGGCGTGATGTAATGTTGCACTGTGGGGTCCGGACAGGACAGAGGAGCGGATTATTGTGCTACGAAAGACAATAGCGCTCTCTAGGATGACAAGAAGCTTTCCCACATCTATCTGGCAGCGTAAGGAAAAAGAAACAGCCTGTGGGTTTTGGCATTTCATCCCTGCGTCTTGATGATACCATCATAAGGGAGTCCTGAGTGCCTCTGGAAGAAGATTCAGATGACTAGAGAAAACGTGTCACTTACTGTACCTCCCAAGGGAAGTGCAGATATAGCACATAACTAGTACTGCATGGAAATTTCATATTCTAGTCCACTGTCACACATCTTTCTTCTGTATCTTTTATCTACAGTAATAGTGGAAAGAACTGGGGCCAGAAAATGACCCAAACTGCAGATGAATCGAGCCATTGTTATGGTACGTTATGTTCCACAGATTTGTGATGACAGGCGGCACAATCGGTCAACCTAAGTTGTAGTGAAGTCCTGCGGCGATATATGTGTTGTGGCTCGTCTGTTTATGATGTACGACAGGGAGCTTGTCAATCAAGAGTTAGAGGCCTTTTCTAAGTATTTCTCAGAATACTTAAGCCAAGAGGTTGGGCAACCTAAAACTACTAAATTAAGCTGAGGAGTTTGTTAAACACACCTACTCACATACACATATGCACACAGACACAGCCACACACAAACTCTCACACGCATACCTTTTTCACTCAATTGGCTAAAGACATAACCGGTTCATCATACATGACTGTGCCGAACAAACATCTTTGTACGCCCCCGTGTATCCCAAGGGATGTTTAAAAGGATTCTCTTTCAAAGTAATCAGCTCACCTTGCCCACAGCAATGCCACTCAGCCAGTACCAGAACTTTACATCTTATGGCAGCGAGGCTCATCTCCAGCACCTGTGTAACGCTAGCCATCACGTCCCATCTACGTAGAATGTGTCCCTAGAGGAAGAAACTGCAGTCAGACTTGTAGAAATAATACCAGTTTTAACAAAAGGGTTTCAGGTGTGAATGAATAGGGAAGAAAATGCACTCCTATAAAGACATAAACAGCAAGTGTAGTGGAGTTAAACTATTTAACTCTGCTCTAAACCATGTTGCAGAGCACATTGAAACAAGCATAATATAGTTATGATTTTATTCAGAATAATAAGTAGCGTAGGCAAACATTTTGTAACAATACCAAGTGAAACACCAAGAGACACTTGTTTACCCATGTTTACCCTCAGGGTATTTGTGCTGATCAGAGCAGGGCATGACCTCCTGGACTAAGCTTAACCAAGAGGGCCATCACGTCTGTCTGGAGCACAAAAAACACAGATACTTTGGCATTCTTCCTCCCAAACCTATTCTGTTCCTCCCGACACGGAATTCTACAGAGGCAGTGCCGAGTGTCAGGTTGAGCTACAGTATCAGCTCTCATGGATTGGAGTCAGATCAAAGAGGGACAGTGAAAAGAGAGATATCCACACCCCGGACTCCTCGCCGTACAAAGAGGCTAGGAGCGAACCCCACTCCCATGGGAGTTGTAATGGGAGTGGCTGATTACCCCCATGGACCAGAGCCATATGGGCTGACCCAAGGGAACTGCTATGGAGTTTAGCATGCAGCCTTGACTGGTGATGAGGCAGTGAAGACAGGAGTGAAAGTGTGGGTGCCAGAGGGAGAAGACATTTGTGCCTGGGCTTGTGTCAGTGACTGACCCAGAGATAGAGATCATGAGGCCTGTCGCAATAATTACATCATTAATTGTCATAATTGTTTCCATCTTGAAAAATGTTGATACATTAAAACATATATGGACAACTGGATATCCGAAATATTCGACGGCGAGCACTGCACTCCATTGAGTCCTTCTGACTGCGAGTGCCAGGTCAGTCCTAAACAGTATATGCACATGACATATACTGTATGGGCAATATAGCAAGCAGTCGGATCGGTAGCTCTGGACAACCGAATCTCTGTATGTCTGTCCTTGTCCCTTTTGTTCCCATATATGGAGCAGACTGATTTGTTCGTGGCTGATGCCTTGACAACACATTGAGTTTAGACAACACACTCCATATTTGGGAACTGCATTGGGAACTTCCTTGGTTATGGCTATTGGCTTGTCAGAATGACGTCAGAGGTCCCCCACCCCCCCGCCGGGCCAGCAGCCCGTAGTTCCATTAGCCAATTTTGAGGGGTGCTATAGTGCCTCCTAGCTATGTCCAGCTTTGAGGGTTTGTGTATTGTAAACACAAACATTGTCCTAACACAAACATTGAATGGCCAGCTTTGAGTGTTTGTGTAAACACAAACATTAAATGCTATTGACAATGAATGGCCAGCTTTGAGTGATTGTGCAAACACAAACATTGAATGCTATTGACAATGAATGGCCAGCTTTGAGTGTTTGTGTGAACACACAAACAAGCACAAGCAACGAAGACAATGTAAAGGACGCAAATTCGAATTGGCCGGAATGAAATGATGGGAGATGTGTCATTGTTTGAGCATCCCATAACGATTGTGCCATGGGGGTTGCCGTTGTATTTGCTGGTAGTGGTAGAGAGATGTCAGACATTACACAGTACTTAGGAGAGATTGGCCGGAATGGCACTTCACACGGGTGTGAGTTTTAATATAGGATATGTTCCAATTTTCAATGTCAAAACCACAAATAAATCACAATTAATCAACAATCGACAATTAATTGTCAGGTAAACATTCATGATCGTGACAACCCTAGAGATCATGAGCATTTGGTTTTCATGGCAGTTTGTAGTTTTTGCATGAATGAACTAGGTTTTTGCAGGAAGTATTCATTCATTGCCATGTAAGCTAAATAATATATTCTGTATGACATCTGGTGGACACTCTAATTCACATTGCTTTACACTCAGGAAGCGACTGCATTATGAATGTGCATGTGCTCATTATCAAACTATGTTAGTACTATTCTCTATCAAATGAGCAACATGAGATTGCAGAATCCAAGTAAAACAGATCATTTACAGACAATCATTATTGAACATCACTGTACTGTATATAATTTGTGCAACTTCATACCTAAGAGTCTACCTTGCAATTAACGGACACAAATTCACCACACCCTTATCTACATCAATCTTTTGTCTGCATCATCAATCTGGTCCTTATTTTGTCTGCAGCATCATATAGACAGAAGTTTGAACCATGCTCCTCCTTCCCATCCCCCCGACAAACCGAGAGAATATTGAATTAGAACCGATCTGCTGCCCAATTTATCTCAAATCCTCGCTGATCCAGATCTAATTTCAGCCTCTTAGTACCGCAAACAGGAAGAAGGAGCCAGTCGATAAACAGCCCATAGTCACTGGTGGAGGGGGAGTGGGGGAGAGGGGGTATGGAGGTAGAGGGAAGATCAACATGGTCACTCACTGGTGGAGGGGGATATGGAGTATGGAGGTACGAGAGGGGAGATAACATGGTCACTATTGGAGGGGGTGATGGGTTAGGAGGAGTGCGTGCTATGGATCAGAGCTAGGTTAGGAGATACAGGGGACATGAAGGACATCGCTGAGGTGTTCCTCATCCCACTACATGTGTGCAGTGCATCAATCAGCCCATCAAGTACTTACAGTGATAATTTTGAAATCAGTGTTTAGCCTACAATAAATATGTTTTATTTGTACTAGATTAGATAATAGAACCTAAACCTTCTCACAGACACATATATATAATTTGCATTCTTACATTACAAATACTATTCCCTGAAAATATAACTCTTAAGTTTAACCCAATTATTTCTATATTATTTTTCAAATAATTATTTCTTATCTATCCATGCCTTTTTGTTTAATATTGTATTTGATATAGGCCTACCATACTTCTTCGTAAATAAGTTATTGAAAGACAAATAACAAGTTATTGAAAGACACAAGCATGCATGCAGCTATTTGAACTTAAGGCTCACTGTTTGTTGACATACTTACACAAACATTCAAACATGCACATTTTATACCAGTTGGTGTTGGAACTGTGACATTGCACTTCTGATATAAAAAAACATTCCAGACACTATAGGGTAAATACCGGGTAATAGCCTACCGGTACTTCACAATATCACTTTGAAAACAACTTCAAATTGACGTCTGAACTCTGAATATACCGCTGACTCTCACAGCAGCCATTTCACAGGTAAACAGTACACAACAGTAAACACAGCTGAAGGCAATAGCATCAATTGTGGGTGCGGCGTGTTGTGTTTGACAAAAAACAACAGGAAATGTAATATAGGAAGAAGGCCACAGGTCGACATAAAACATAGGCTGTGTATGCATTGCAATATTACTAAAAAAAATCTAACTATGTTTGAACAACTGATAGGCTATAACTGTACCTTACCTTACCTTATCTGGGCCTCTATCTGGCAACTTGCATTAGCCAGGAAGGTATAGCCAGGTAGGCTACTGAGCTTTTCTTTACTTTTTGTTATTTTAATTTGTTGTGCCCATACGGTAGACATGCAGCAGTTATACTGTATACTGTACAATAGCGCCACAAACCAACGTCTGAACGAAATGCGCGTTACCTCTAAGGTTCAATCCTAAGGTTCAATCATACACGCCATTCTACCTGCCGGCTGCCGTGGAAAACAAACATACAGTACATAGCTTGCAGGTCATTGGTTGTCCACTAGAGGACTCCACCCCAGGTTTTTGGTACTGGTGCCATTAATATGAATCAATGTAGCCTAATAGAATACACACCTTTTCAGCTCACGTGTGTGTGTGTGTGTGTGTGTGTGTGTGTGTGTGTGTGTGTGTGTGTGTGTGTGTGTGTGTGTGTGTGTGTGTGTGTGCGTGTGTGTATACAGTATTAAAGGACAACCACACCCATTTTATTTACCTTATTAGTCCTTTTAATATATATTTTTAATAACACAATAATAATGGCTTCTACTTCAGCATAACTGCCATGAATAGAAAGGCTGTAATTTATATTTGCTGATGATGTTATATGTAGGCAGGTTTCTGACCATAGCCCACCAAAGATACATAGATGGACATGTCCATTGGCGTCAATTGGTCTTTAGCCTATAAGTTATAGGCTAAAGACCAATTATATTTGAAAATATAAGTGTTTCTTTAACTTTAAAATAGGCCTACAAAGTGTAATAGGCCTATAGCAAAGCTAGACTGTGTTGTATCAAATTATACACTATATCAATTATGATGACAAAATCTCACCTGCTTTTGTTGAATTATAACCTGCACAATATTTGGGTTAAAAACAAAGATTGTTTTGTTAAATCTCTTTCTAATAGTAATCATTTATGTTTATTCAGTAACCCAGCTCATAAACCCAAAATTAAATTTTCAGGTGGGTTGTCAATTTCAGGCAATCAGGAAAGAGTATACCGATTTATCAGCTTGAATGTTTCCATGTTTTGTCTGTTCATTTCTTTGTGTCATCACTTCCATGTAAAATGTATTTTCTAAACACTAAAATGTTAGTAGCCTAGTGAGCAAACACTCAATTCAAATGATTCCTATCAGAAAATAGAGCTATTTAACACCCGTGTGAAGTGATGAGCACCATTAACAATTAACCTCATACATCATCTCATTCCGGCCAATCACAATTTGCGTCCTCACTTTTGTCTTCAATGTTTGTGTTTACACAATAATGTTTGTGTTTACACAAACACTCAAAACTGGCCATTCATTGTCAATGTTTTGTCAATGACATTCAATGTTTGTGTTAGGACAATGTTTGTGTTCACACAAACGCTCAAAGCTGGACATATGAGGGGCTAGCGCCCCTCAAAAAAGAATACATCAGTTACTTTAATAATGTTGATCTAAAGCCAGTAAACTCAAGACATGTACGGACCCAGTAGGTATAGGAATAGGACCAGTGGAAGTGATCATGTGTTGTTAACCAACAGAACCAGATGGCAAGAGGAAGCCCCCTGGTAAAACTCTGATCTAATATTTCAGTGGCCTGATGGAAAAAGCATGGCCACAGACATTATAAATCAAATACCCATCATGTCTAGGAAAGATGGGCTGATAAGCAGCAGCCAGAGTATTGGTTTTACATCTCCTTGAATGGGACATAACATGGTTTTCGGAATTTGAAGCTGCAATTCACAAGATTTATGTCCTATACCCAGGATTCGAACCAGCTAGGGTCTCCTGCGCGAGGGCTGACATTTCTATGCTGAGCTAAAACAGAACTCCCACTTTGAGCTTCAGGCAATACCTCTTGTCAACCAGTAGTGTTCCTACTCTCGAGCTAAATTTAGTAGTAGAGCGGGAAGTCCACCTCCAACCACAACAGTTGTTAGATTAGACTAATGTATCAACTCTACCATACTGATTGGTTTAAATATTTGTTTATTCACTAACATAAGTCTGGATTGCAGCTTTAAATTAAGCATATTTTGGTGTATCAGGCTTATGAAATATCAAGTTTGGCCCCATGGGTTTTGGGAACAGGATATGGATATGCTGCATGCCATGCTATATCCATGAAGCACACTGTATGGCACATCTAGTTAACCTAACATAATCCTGATTTTCCACACACAATGTCCAACCTTCTCAGGAGTATTAAATTCACCAGGGAATTCCAATTACTCAAGACAGTAACAATAGATGACTAAGGCCTGATTAAGACACTGTAGGCCTTGTGTAAGAAAACAGGAAAACAATGTGATAGAAAACATAGATAATTAGTTCGCAGCATTTTCTATTAAGGAGACAGGAAACAGTAAGCATGTTAATCCATGTTGTGTCATCCGCATGACTGGGCATCAATGACCAAACATACTTTTCTAAATTGAGTTTTCTCTCAAAACACAAGATAATTTGAATCTCGGCTCTTCCACAAAGGCAGGGCTAAATAAGGAATTTGACGTAGGCCTGAAGCTGGTACATTTGTGGAGCATCTGGATTCAAACCTTGAGTTTAATACTGGGCCTGCATGGCCACATTAGCCTCAGACTGACAATTATAATTTATGATTGTTTGTTGTGGCAGGATGTTAGATGTTACAAATGCTTGGATAAACTTTTCTACACCGATTTACCTCTGTAATTAACTATTGTGCGTGCGTTCGTGAGTGCGTGAGAGAGAGAATGAGAGACAGACAGACAGACAGACAGACAGACAGACAGACTGACTGACTGACTGACTGACTGACTGACTAAGTCAATACTTTGAGTAAATGATTAACCACGCAGTAGTGGAACAAATTGTGCCAGACGTGGTAGAGCGTGTCCACCTCATCCTTGTAATACGCAACATCTGTCCCTTGCTCATCCGGTAACTATTTGCTGTGTTTAAACACCTCCTGATTGTTTTACCTTTAACCTTAAGCAGAATAAGTGTTTCAACCGGTGACTGTGAATTCGTCAGGGGTCAGCGCACAAAAGAGTAGCGATATTAGTACTGTAGGTGACTGATATATTAGTAGGCTGTCTGGACTGGCCTGGCCATTGCAGTTAAATATATGCATGTGACAATGCAATGAATAGTCCTTTCTGTCTAACAAAAAATATGTTTTGATTTCTATTCAATATTTTCATACGTGATTGGTATAATATTGTCAATAATAGGCTGAGTTTAGTTCAAATTTAATTATTTGCAAGTTGCATAGTGATCAGTGTTGACATACACAGAGGGGTAAAGTGGAAAAAGTGGATGTCAAAGGTCAGATGAGACTATTGCTGACCCCTCCAACACACCACAACAGGGACCCAATGAGGGAATCCAATTTAGCTGGCAAAGTCTTCAACATCTTGTAAAAGTAAACAAGCTGCCACTCTTCTCCCCCCCCCCCCCCCCCCACACACACACACACATTCTATCCCCCTCTTCACCTTCCTCTTGAGGCTACAAATCAATGACACACCCCTGTCGTGACACAGGGGTGGCTCAGAAAACAACTTGAAGGTGAAATAAAAGGGATCAGTGCATTAAGGGTTTTGACGACGCAGATGTTGTCTGAACACAGTCGGAGAGTGAAAGGTACATTGGACGAACCTCAGCAGGAAATCCCACCCTGAGGACACATGGGAGGAGTTTTTGAAAAGAAAGCGGGGACATCTGAATAGAGCGTTTTGAAAAACAACCAGCAGTCTCACGCGGTATGACTTGAAGTTGTGAATGGTACTATGTCAGCTTATGGAGCCCATCCAGCATGCTTTAAAATGAGTGGTATTCCTTTGATGGTGTTTATTGAGACAAACTGAATGACTGAATGAATGGTACAGTACTTCTATGTGAAATACCAAAGACATCCATTGAGGTGTTGGTATGCTCACTTGAACCTGTCAAGGCTTCATGTAGCAAAATCCATGTTAATTATTTCTCAAAGTTAAATCATCACTCCAGGGTTTACTGTAATATGTACGGTACGACTGAAGGGAAGTGACTCTTTGTAGTTGTTGCACATAATAATTTTCATATTTTGTACCAATTTTGACGTATTGTTTGTGTAGTATTTGACACAGATGCTTAGTCCAGACAATTTTACATAGTTTAGCATGCAGCTTTCTCTCTGAAACCACAATTTGTTGCCTACAGTATATGCAGCTTTAGCACAGGAGATACTGGCATCAGAGAGAATGTCATTAAGTATTTGTGACAGCTGTTTACAAACTAACGGTAAGTAACATTTAGCCACATGTGGATGTCATTATGGTCAAAAGATGTGGGTCGTGTTTGAGGGGACTGTGGGGACAAGATTTGTGTGCCTTCAGGAATAGAAGTGCACTTAGTCAATTGGATTAGAGACAGAATACAAGAGACTGAACGAGGGACAGAGCAGGAAAGAAAGTGAAAGAGATTAAAAGGATGTGTGACTGGGCAGAGTGGAATGAAATGGGTATGTGATGTGAGGTTCAGCTGGATATAGACCTAGTACTGTACAGTGCCTTTGAGTTTTGGAAAGCCAGATACCTGATATGGATGCTGTCAGTTATTATGGTTTACTTGCCTTCCCTTCTCTATACTTCTCTCCTGTCGTTTTTGTTATTCTCTGTAGTGTTCTCTTTGATTTGTACTCACTCATGCCCTTATGAAGGCCAATCTGTGGCCTCGCTTTCTCTCACACTTTGTCACATGTTGACATTGTAAGGCAGGAAAAGCTACATAAGCCACAGGATTAACCATGCTGAACCATACGAAAGCCCAACTTGTCAAACAATCAGAGTTCAGTCCCATACATAAGTATTTAGCTATTCAGCTGCCATCACAGACAAATGGAAACCTTGAAGACTATTGTTGACATTTGTTGGAAATAACTGTTTTCTTGGAGGGGGTGACCCCGGTGGCCCCACCTTGTCAGGGTTGAGTATGACAAAATGACCTCCATGTAAATATGGTCAATACTGTGATTGTATGTGCACTTACAGGTGGTCTTTACCCTTTATAAGATTGCCTGCTAATTGCATTACAATAATTTGATGTAATGTAAATTAATGTGTCCAAAGGATATAGTGTTGAAAGTATTGGAAACCAATCACTCTTTTGGCGCATTTGTAACATAACATAATACCAATGACAATTGCTGTGTGTGTGATAATCATTGTTATATCCCTGGCCTCACTCTGTACCGTTTCAGGACACATTGGCGGACAGTGATGGATTTCCTCACTAGACAAGAGGACACAGGGGATACCAGCATTGTCTGTCCAAACTCTGGCTCCGACAATGGAGGTTCAAAAGGGAGAGAAACTCAACCTGACATACTGTATCACTGACAGGCTCTTTCATGTCAAGTGAGAGCTTTTGCAAATCAATGGTTATGGTGTTGGTTGTTGTGTGTATGGATGTCCTGTTTGAAATTGTGTGTTTTTCCATATACTCATAGGTTATAACTCATTTACATCTGTTAAGAGGTCAAATTTATTTTTCACACTGAATACTTGATATTTGAAAGATATAGTGTTCAGAAAAGCTAAGAGTTGAACGCCCTACGTATAACATACAAAATAAATCATTAGTATGAGCATATTGAAATGCCCTGAGCATATCATCATCATCATCATTGTATGAATCTGCAGAAATGCTGTCTTCTGTGGTTGATCTTTTGCTGCCCCCTACTGTTGCTTTTCCTTCATAAACAGGTACTCATACTCGGAGACAGAATTATCACACATTTGACTTAATCTTAATTTTCATAATCACAATCACCAGCATATACTTACATCTGCACACTTGGATATTATTGGATATCTACTGAATATATTAAGCATATATATTGTATGCGTGTGTGCGCATGTGTGTTCCTAAATTCTTAAGCCAGGGCTGCAACAGTCAGTGAAGTGACTACCAGGATCAGCAGGCATGCAAAGTGACTGGAAGTGCCACTTCTTAACACAGACCTCATCGACCGTTCACCTAAAAAAAAGAAAAAAAGAAAAGTGATTAAATCACTAAGATAAATAATAGAGATGTATGGGATTTATACATAACCGTCATAAAGATAAGATAACTGTACCTCCCATACCTTTCCAGGTTATTGGTCCCAGTCCCAGTGAGACACCTGCAATGTCATAGGACTCCCTGCGTCGTCTCTGGTGGTCGCCAGGGTAGCAATGCTGCAGGAAAGTAGCATTCATATTATTAGCCGATGCTCAAAGACACTAAAGATACAAATGTATACTATGTGAGAAAACTGTCATGGGAACACACACACACACACACACACACACACACACACACACACACACACACACACACACACACACACACACACACACACACACACACACACACACACACACACACACACACACACACACACACACACACACACACACACACACACACACACACACACACACACACACACACACACACACACACACACACACACGGATACATACAGCAGTGCAGTCCTGCTGGTGTATCAGACACAAGTGGATCTGGCAGTGCAGGTAGATGGTGGAGAAGTTGTTGAAGGTGAACATCTTGAAGGAGAAACGTGCCACGTCGGAGACACCATTCATGTCCAGTTCTACTGTAGTGTCCCGTTCATTAGGACACCTGGACCACAGGGAAATATGTTGCAATTATTACAAAACAATGTAGCAGCTAGATCAAGGAGGGAAATATAGTGGAGCTGAAAGAGAGGAGACAAGTGTTTCAGGATGTTTGTGGGCTACAAATTGTCTTGCGATATCTGTATTATATTAAAAATGTAAATATGTACTAAAACACTCATATAAATAACACTGATGATTTTACTGTGCAGGTGCAAGGGATCAGTTACCATTGTCAAAACTCATCACATTAAATCACACAGTAACTCCTATGAAATACATCCTCGGGCGGTTGGTCACGCCCATCAAGAGCCATGTTCTGATTTTCAGTGATTCTCTACCTTTTCTGGATGAAAATCTTACTTGTGGCCCATCCACCTGATATGTGGGCTGTGTGTGTTTTCAGAGGATTTTACTTTAATGAACTATTATTTGATTCCGACTTTAACACGTCAATCAACACATTTATTTCAATGTTTTAAATGAAAAAAAATAAAAAAATTGTTACATGTGTTTCTTTCCCCCGCGGGAGAAATGTTTGGCTTCTGCTCTACAGTATTATGTATCTTGTCATGAGACAACTTGTACTTGTAACTTGCACCATAATAAAATTGAATAAAAATAATTAGATCGCTTACTCTCTAACAAGGAGATCCCAGCGGACAGCATAGTTGGCGTTGTTGACAGGCGTGGCCCAGCAGGAGTCCAGAACAGTGGCGATCTGGTGCCTGTCCACTCCCTCCGATCGCACCTCAATGTACATCCTCTGGTCTATTTCCACTTCCATGTTACCGTCACCGGTGTAGGGGAAATGGTAGCCGGCGTCCAAGAATGGGATCATTCTCATACGATAGCGGCCCATCCCTGATGGAAGTCTCCTGGACACAATGCTACAGAAAAACAAAACAAATACATTACATATAAGGGGATCAAAGTTAGAAGGTAAGAAATATTGAAAACCAAGTAATAATTTGATTCAACACAAAAAAATAAAAATACTAGGTAGGTAGTGTAGTGTATTGTATTTTATTTGTATCTCCATTCAAGACACAAAAAATATCCGAAAATGTTCTGGCTCACACCTCAATGAAGCTGAGGCCAACAGTCTGAGATGTTATACAACGAGTAATTCATGCACCAGAACAGACTAACTAAAACCACCTTGGCGCCTTCCAATGGAAGGATGCGTATGAAATAAGGGGATTGTGGTGGAATGTGTTTTTGGGTAGCCTCGGTACACAGGCTTTTATTTCCGTCCGCATTTGTTCTGCATGGGTAATGGGATGCAGTGGCTCTTACCTCTCCATGGGGTTAATGCCGACAGCCATGGACAGAGACTGGCTCAGAGGGTACTCTTACCTCTCCATGGGGTTAATGCCGACAGCCATTGACAGAGACTGGCTCAGAGGGTACTCTTACCTCTCCATGGGGTTAATGCCGACAGCCATTGACAGAGACTGGCTCAGAGGGTTCTCTTACCTCTCCATCCATGGGGTTAATGCCGACAGCCATGGACAGAGACTGGCTCAGAGGGTACTCTTACCTCTCCATGGGGTTAATGCCGATAGCCATGGACAGAGACTGGCTCAGAGGGTACTCGCAGCTGAAAGGCAGGTGGATGTTCCTCTCACGACTTATGATCCTGTCATGGGGGTCCACATCACCTGAGATGACGTTCTTGTACATGAAGTAGGACCCATTGCTCTATCAGGGGGAAATTACAAAAGTGTATTAGGGATGCAAATTTATACTTTAAACGAAAGGGTCATGTATAACGAAGCATAAAAGTATTCAGCTGGCTGTTTTTTTTTTTTTTAGGTTGATTGAATGCATTTAGACGCTGAATAGTGAATACAATACAATACAATTTCGTAAAAAAGCCTTGAACTCGAGTAAAAACGATATACTTTACTATACAGCTATACAGCATCAATCCTACCCTAGACAGGTATCTAGTGTGCTGATAAAAGTACTTTAACTACAACATTCTAGACTTTGGACATTTGTACCGAGAGAACTGTCCCACACTGCTCTGCATTGTTATCGAAGTGGAACACCAGCCTTCCATTCTGGAGAGTCCCATTGCAGGATGAGTCCTTGAGATGGAGGACCTCAGGATGGAAGCCAGCTTCAAACAGCTGACAGCGAGACAAGGACATGTTGGCTGCACTACTGGCACAGGAGACAAATGAATCTAAATACGGGAGAGAGATCAGAATATATTTTATATTTTATAATGTAATACACCAAAAACAACAACTACAACTAGAAATGTGTGTATATAGTGCAAATCTGTGCCAGAAGGCATATTATGCTCTTAATAATAATAGCGAAAAAGTACAAAGACATGCACATCCAACCCAAACTTGGGCAGGTGCCGAGCGGTAGTAGTATATACACACAAAAAAAAGTTGACTGTGACGTTTCGAGCGCAATGCTCTTCCTCAGACCCAGAGTCTGTGGAAGAGCATTGTGCTCGAAACGTCACAGTCAACTTTTTTGTGCAAATAAAGGCACTTCACTAGCACAGTGTGCGTGTATCTTCATTTCCTTGTCTTAATAATAATAGCAACATTGTGTATGATCTCTACAGCATGTATTGCTATGAAAGAAGTGTCGCATATGACTTATCTTTCATAAACATTCATTGTCTCTACTTTCCTCTATCCACGCACACACGCCATACTTGAGTGTTTCAGACTCCTGATTCATGTAATTAACAGACAATCCATACAGCACTGTTAATAGTGCTGTTAACTGTTGAAAGAGGGTTTCATCATATTTGTTCAGTTTGACCTGTACTGTACCATAGCTCTCGTTGTTGTGGCGATGGTGGTTCTCATCACAGAAGCAGCCGTGGACACCTCGCTTCTCCCCACACCACTCATGCTCGACACAGTCCAGCTCCTCACAGGGGTCTGTCTCCGCTGGAGACATGGAGACATAAACAAGACAGCGTAAGAAAGAGTGGGAAATACCTTTGGACCCATCTGGGACAAGAGATTATTTATTTATTATTTTAAACCATTAATCTTTCTTTGTTATCTTGGCAATTTTGTCAAAGTAGTGTCTGTCTAGTCTACGTACCACACTGCAAATCAGAACGCCACTGTGGGATTTCCAGACCCAAGACTGCACAGGTTGTCTCATAGGACGAGACAGCAGAACACAGCATGCCATTGGCCGGCGAGTAGAGGCAGAGGTCATAGACACAGGAAGTGAAGAATGGCTGAGGGTCAGAGTGCAGGTGGCAGGTGCTGAACGGGCCAGTAGCGTTGGTGAGGATGCTACACAGCTGTGAGTACTCCTCTCTGAAGCGACAATTCTCTACGCCGCCACCGCTACGGTCATCTGTGGCCCCACATCTAAGGATATGGAGGTTAAGCCAAATTTATATTTCACCCTACACGTTGCTTGAAATATAGCTACCTCTTCTATAACCATGTGGCTCCATCTGCCATGTGGCTCCAATATGCTTACTACACCTTTCAACGTATATTTTATGACCAACTCGCAAGTTCATGCTTATAATTCTACTAGACAATCCAATAATCTCTATCCTCACTTCAGCCGTACCACGTGCAGCTTCACACGTTTGTCGTGTTTTATGTTTGATTAATATGTTTAACTTACTACTTGTTTATTATTTTAGGTGAGAACCTTGTATACGCCCTATATGGGATTAATTTCTCATCAGCACTTATTTCATGTGTATTTTAAGAAATTGTTACCTTTTGTACTGTTTTGTACTGTGCAAATAAAAGACCGAAAATATCAGTCGATAATTGGCTCACCCAGAACGGCTGGTTGGAGACTTCCAGCCATCACCAAAATCGTTGTCATTCTGTGCCACTGTGCCATCGGGCAAGGCTTTGTCATCTGCAGGGTCACCGTTGAAGTTACCACACATGCCAACAACTCTGTTGCGGTGGTTTTTACCCACTCTGACCAACAGAGTGCTCCGGCCATCAAACTGGACAATCACATGACGGGTGTTGACCACTACATAAGATCCATCACTTTCCACCTGAGCTAGACTGCCCACAGTGGCAGGGAGAGACACATCACTGTTGTCAACCTGGAATATAAGAGAGAGAAGCACTGATAATTAATATTCAGCTAATTATGCTTATACTGATATGTGTTCACAGATAGATTAATTAATTATCTTTGAAGCTACAATCCTATTATTTATTAATTAGTCATTTTAATGAATTCAACGTTGTTTTAAGCAATCTGTATGGTAGAGTATGTTAATAAAATAACTAGCAGCTGTGTTGCTGTGTCCCAAGCTCAGTGGCATAATAGTTGCGTTTTCCAATGAATTTACCTTCACTCTCCTGTTGGCTCCAATCCTGACATGGGCTGTCTCTTGTTGATTCGACAGGTATATGTCCACTGCTGACACAAATGATACACGATTGCTGCCACGGTGATTGTTAGTCGCGACCACTCTGAACCCAGTTTCAGTGGCAGTGCTATTCACACTCTCTGTGATGACGTAAGAGCATGTGCCCTGGAAATGAGCCAGTGCACCATCAAAGGTGATATAGTGGGGGTCCCCCCACACAGTGCAGGTGGTCAATGCATCAAAGCAGCCTAGTTGGCCGTTTTCGATCGTGCACTCTTGTGTGGGGGTACAGGATACAGCAGAGCAACGCAGATCATTCGGGGCAAAGCATTCACATCGCTGGGAGCAACCGGGTGTCCAGAAAATCTCCCCAGCCTGTAACGCATAAGGGAAAGAGAGAAGCACACTGCACTCAGAAATCATGTTGGTGGTTTGTTGTTCTACCTGAGTTTGCTTTACTTCCATTTCATAGTCAGTGGTTCTTAAGTTGTTTTTCCACTCTGCACCTGTACTGTAGGCTCAGGCTGTACAGTAGGCCTACATATTAATACTTCACTTCACTTAGTAAGAGACCACACCTTCGCTCAAGATTAACAGTTTATTGAAACAGAATGAGGTGAATGCATGGAGTAGGAACCCAAGGTAGGGCGAGACTCAGGGTGGGGGCATAGTCTCTGGAGCTGACGGTCATCTTTGCTCTATACTCGGAATGAGCTCTCTGCTCCGCCACTGCCCCCCCTGGATTCCTAGAGAATCGAGGCGGAAGGAGGAGGTTGGTGTGGAGGAGGATGGCGATTTTGAAGAATAGTGAAAATAGCCGATCTACAAGTGCAGTACTCACAACCCATGTTTGGTCTGTCGTGGAGCAGAACAAACAACTTGGTTGAGAGATCGCAGGTGTATTTATGCTGTGGTGATTGCACCAGGGATTGGCTGGGTGATAATGAAAGGCAGGTGAGTTGATGAGGAGGGAGGAGTTGTTGATAATGAGGGAGGTGTGGTTAAGGTCAAGCGGAAGGAGGTCTCTTCTCCCTAAACTACGTTGTATAAATACAACTTCCCTTATGTGCTCATTATTCACTTACAAACTATAGACAATCTATATTTCAACTTATTTTTCTTGCACAAAATAGAACTGGTTAATTTATTCTTCTGTCTGATGGCATAATTCATAATCCTTGTCTGACTGCATTTTCTACTGATACAGATACTGCATGTACAGAGCCGAGAACAATAGATTTGACCCAGATGTCTTGGGTGCCAGATTATAAAGCTTGTTAACTTAATGCTGATTTATGTGCTCATTATTCACTTACAAACTATAGACAATCTATATTTCAACTTATTTTTCTTGCACAAAATAGAACTGGTTAAAGTTGGAACATAATATTAATATTATATTTGAGGGATTACAACGTTTCGGTGTATCAGTCACATCTTTGTCAGGTCATGTGACCATATGACCTGACGAAGATGTGAACGAAACGTACATTTTTACTTTCACCCTGTGAATTAAAAAGGGCTTAAACTGTCTGAGTTGCTCCAGTGCCTTCCTTCCTCGTATTTGTTTGCTTCTTTGGTATAGTGATCACACAAGCGGCAGAAATGTACTGTAAGCCCAAGGAAATCAAAGTGGCCAATATGTGTGGATCATCCTGGTCAAATCCTACTGTTAATATTTTAATCTGAAATTGACACACAATGGTCGCTATCCAGTTTTCTCCCAGGTCTACCGTTTTCTTGCCTTAAATAGCCATTTACGACAGTACTTTGATTAATTGAAAATGGTGGGCCTTATTGTAAACAACTGTAATGCTTTGTGGTGTCATCCACTCACAGTTAACAGTTATTGTATTGAGTTGTACTTGAAATGTACTGTAATTCTGCAAACTGTTAATAAATAAATCAATCAATCAATCAATCAATCTTTCCTACTCTTGAAGTAGGCTTGGCTGATACAGTACTTCCAGTATAGAATCGTTGATAAAAACTTGTTTGACTGGGTGACAAGGGCCGTTAATTTATTCTTCTGTCTGATGGCATAATTCATAATCCTTGTCTGACTGCATTTTCTACTGATACAGATACTGCATATACAGAGCCGAGAACAATAGATTTGACCCAGATGTCTTGGGTGCCAGATTATAAAGCTTGTTAACTTAATGCTGATTTATGTGCTCATTATTCACTTACAAACTATAGACAATCTATATTTCAACTTATTTTTCTTGCACAAAATAGAACTGGTTAATTTATTCTTCTGTCTGATGGCATAATTCATAATCCTTGTCTGACTGCATTTTCTACTGATACAGATACTGCATGTACAGAGCCGAGAACAATAGATTTGACCCAGATGTCTTGGGTGCCAGATTATAAAGCTTGTTAACTTAATGCTGATTTATGTGCTCATTATTCACTTACAAACTATAGACAATCTATATTTCAACTTATTTTTCTTGCACAAAATAGAACTGGTTAAAGTTGGAACATAATATTAATATTATATTTGAGGGATTACAACGTTTCGGTGTATCAGTCACATCTTTGTCAGGTCATGTGACCATATGACCTGACGAAGATGTGAACGAAACGTACATTTTTACTTTCACCCTGTGAATTAAAAAGGGCTTAAACTGTCTGAGTTGCTCCAGTGCCTTCCTTCCTCGTATTTGTTTGCTTCTTTGGTATAGTGATCACACAAGCGGCAGAAATGTACTGTAAGCCCAAGGAAATCAAAGTGGCCAATATGTGTGGATCATCCTGGTCAAATCCTACTGTTAATATTTTAATCTGAAATTGACACACAATGGTCGCTATCCAGTTTTCTCCCAGGTCTACCGTTTTCTTTCCTTAAATAGCCATTTACGACAGTACTTTGATTAATTGAAAATGGTGGGCCTTATTGTAAACAACTGTAATGCTTTGTGGTGTCATCCACTCACAGTTAACAGTTATTGTATTGAGTTGTACTTGAAATGTACTGTAATTCTGCAAACTGTTAATAAATAAATCAATCAATCAATCAATCAATCTTTCCTACTCTTGAAGTAGGCTTGGCTGATACAGTACTTCCAGTATAGAATCGTTGATAAAAACTTGTTTGACTGGGTGACAAGGGCCGTTAATTTATTCTTCTGTCTGATGGCATAATTCATAATCCTTGTCTGACTGCATTTTCTACTGATACAGATACTGCATATACAGAGCCGAGAACAATAGATTTGACCCAGATGTCTTGGGTGCCAGATTATAAAGCTTGTTAACTTAATGCTGATTTATGTGCTCATTATTCACTTACAAACTATAGACAATCTATATTTCAACTTATTTTTCTTGCACAAAATAGAACTGGTTAATTTATTCTTCTGTCTGATGGCATAATTCATAATCCTTGTCTGACTGCATTTTCTACTGATACAGATACTGCATGTACAGAGCCGAGAACAATAGATTTGACCCAGATGTCTTGGGTGCCAGATTATAAAGCTTGTTAACTTAATGCTGATTTATGTGCTGATTATTCACTTACAAACTATAGACAATCTATATTTCAACTTATTTTTCTTGCACAAAATAGAACTGGTTAAAGTTGGAACATAATATTAATATTATATTTGAGGGATTACAACGTTTCGGTGTATCGGTCACATCTTTGTCAGGTCATGTGACCATATGACCTGACGAAGATGTGAACGATCCATCGAAACGTACATTTTTACTTTCACCCTGTGAATTAAAAAGGGCTTAAACTGTCTGAGTTGCTCCAGTGCCTTCCTTCCTCGTATTTGTTTGCTTCTTTGGTATAGTGATCACACAAGCGGCAGAAATGTACTGTAAGCCCAAGGAAATCAAAGTGGCCAATATGTGTGGATCATCCTGGTCAAATCCTACTGTTAATATTTTAATCTGAAATTGACACACAATGGTCGCTATCCAGTTTTCTCCCCGGTCTACCGTTTTCTTGCCTTAAATAGCCATTTACGACAGTACTTTGATTAATTGAAAATGGTGGGCCTTATTGTAAACAACTGTAATGCTTTATGGTGTCATCCACTCACAGTTAACAGTTATTGTATTGAGTTGTACTTGAAATGTACTGTAATTCTGCAAACTGTTAATAAATAAATCAATCAATCAATCTTTCCTACTCTTGAAGTAGGCTTGGCTGATACAGTACTGCCAGTATAGAATCTTTGATAAAAACTTGTTTGACTGGGTGACAAGGGCCGTTAATTTATTCTTCTGTCTGATGGCATAATTCATAATCCTTGTCTGACTCCATTTTCTACTGATACAGATACTGCATATACAGAGCCGAGAACAATAGATTTGACCCAGATGTCTTGGGTGCCAGATTATAAAGCTTGTTAACTTAATGCTGATTTATGTGCTCATTATTCACTTACAAACTATAGACAATCTATATTTCAACTTATCTTTCTTGCACAAAATAGAACTGGTGAGGTAAAGTTGGAACATAATATTAATATTATATTTGAGGGATTACATTTACAACGTTTCGGTGTATCAGTCACATCTTTGTCAGGTCATGTGACCATATGACCTGACGAAGATGTGAACGATCCATCGAAACGTACATTTTTACTTTCACCCTGTGAATTAAAAAGGGCTTAAACTGTCTGAGTTGCTCCAGTGCCTTCCTTCCTCGTATTTGTTTGCTTCTTTGGTATAGTGATCACACAAGCGGCAGAAATGTACTGTAAGCCCAAGGAAATCAAAGTGGCCAATATGTGTGGATCATCCTGGTCAAATACTGTTAATATTTTAATCTGAAATTGTATTATTGTTGTTTTTGAGTATACCATGCGGTTAAAATCTTTGTCATACGGCTCATACCCTACAAAATGCCTTTAGCAGTGAAATCCCTGAGACTGCACAGTCGGGGAAGGGTTGGATTTGTTACTGAAGCTTTTTATTTGTATGGGACATATAGTACTTCAAAAGGTTATGTGAAAAGAAAATATGAGGAACTGACTGGAAAGCAACTTAATTACCCCAAAGTAGAATCCATCGTACTGGCAGCCACATTGTTCCACAGGGACACACTGGCCTCCACTCCTGAGATAACCCTCATCACAGAAACAGCCTTCGGCACACACTTGCTCGCAGCTAGCATCGATGCTGCTGGCACATGTGTGCCCGCAGTCTGTGCCACAAAGCTCATAATGGCTGTTTGCTGGACAATCAAGCCCTGCAAGGGAGAAAGTAAGGAAGGCTTAGTTTATACAGTAGCGTAGGCACGTTTCATTCTTCCTGTGAAGTAGGCATGGCTTTTAAAGTACTTCCAGTAACGAAAACTTGTTTATTGTTCTCTTTGATGGTATCTCAATAAACCTTGTCTGACTACAGTACTGATATACTATAAAGTAGTCTTGGCTGATAAAGTACTTCCAGTAAAGGAGGCTTGTTTATTCATCCGTCTGATGATATCTTAATAAGCCTGGTCTGACTGGATTTGTACTAATATAGTGATATACAGTAGCCTGCCTTCCTAAACAGGCTGGTGAGGAAGGCAGGCTCTGTCGTGGGGACCTCACTGGAGGGGGTGGAGGAGTGCATGGTGCATAAGCTGGATGCCATCATAGAGAATCCCTCCCACCCCCTCCACCTAGATATAGTGGGGTATCTGAGCAAGTGAGGAAATAACAGATTCACTTCCCCAGGTTTGGCAGCTCCTTCATGCCAGTTGCTTTGAGGATTCACAACGAGACACACAATGGTCGCTATCCAGTTTTCTCCCAGGTCTACCGTTTTCTTGACTTAAATAGCCATTTACGACGGTGGGCCTTATTGTAAACAAGTGTAATGCTTTATGGTGTCGTCCACTCACAGTTAACAGTTATTGTATTGAGTTGTACTTGAAATGTAGGCTAGTGTAATTCTGCAAATCAATCAATCAATCAATCTTTCCTACTCTTGACCATCTAAGTAGGCTTGGCTGATACAGTACTTCCAGTATAGAATCGTTGATAAAAACTTGTTTGACTGGGTGACAAGGGCGGTTAATTTATTCTTCTGTCTGATGGCATAATTCATAATCCTTGTCTGACTGCATTTTCTACTGATACAGATACTGCATGTACAGTACAGAGCCGAGAACAATAGATTTGACCCAGATGCCTTGGGTGCCAGAGTATAAAGCTTGTTAACTTACCGCAGACAGTGTTCTGCCTCCAAGGGTAGATTCTAACATTGGCAGATTGGCAGGCGCTGACGTAAGTCTGAATAGCTCTGCACAGCACATCTTGGCCTCTGCTCTCCGTAATGCACACATCAAACACACAGTCATTGAAGTAAGGCGTTGGGTCCACCTCCCCATGGCAGAAACTGAGGGGGCCCTCAGAGGCTCGGATCACCTCACATTGGGCCCTAGAGGGCGCCTCGTTGGCACAGCGCGGGCAGGACGCGCCACACCCTTCACTGCAGGTGTTGTTGCTGGGCACCTTCCAGGCATTGCCAAACACAGTGGCAGAAGAGGCCACAAGTCCAGCGGCCGTGAGGAACTCGTCATTCTGGTTCCCGTTGAAGTTCCCACATAGTCCGCATGTTCTGCCACTATTTTTGAAATGAGTGAAAAGATTTTTTTTTAATTATACTTTGTTTTTGTCTTGCAAGTCCAAGGTTATGAGTGACAGCCTGTCATGTCAATGTGTGTAGCAAATAACCCGTGGCACGCCGTCCGTCTGGTTTGGTCCGGGTTCTCCAGTTACGTGGATTACAGAGACACAGACACAGACATGGTGCATTTATAGATAGATGTTGCTAACGCTTGCAAAATGCGAATACTTTTAGAGATTTGAAATGAATAGTTATTATTTAAAACTAGAGCAAGACATTTAATTAACAGCAAAAATATACATGAAACATACCTATAGTTTGACGGTACAGAGATGGACACCCAAGTTGACCCATCATAGCTGACACTGAGTCCAAAGTCAGTATTGACAAATGTGCGATGTCCACTTAGATAGATAGACACACGACCACCATCCAAGAGAATAGGCAAGTTTCTAGACACGCCATTCACCTTAAAGGAAAGTTGAAATGATAATAATTTGATGAAAGTATATCTTTTTTTGGAAATAACAATGTGCTTGTTTTTCCTAATGAGTTCTGTAATAGTACTAAACATTATACAATGCAACAAGGCAATTACTGGTTCACACATGACTTACCTGCACCTCTCCACGTCTCCCCCTTGACATGTGCACCTGGTAGCCCCACACACTGACAAACACTTCAGCCGTGATGGAAACACTGGATCCTCGCCATGCCTCATTCTTGGCATCTACTTGAAACGGATACAGACCGGTGTCATTGCACACGGTCGCCAGAACATAGCGACAGGTCCCCTGGAAGTCAAATGCTTTGCCATCAAAGGTGAGGTAGTGAGGGTCCCCGGAGGCAGAACAGGTGCCATGGGGACTTGGGTGGCAGCCATAGTCACCGTCAGTCACCCGGCAGGATTCCTGCGGAGCGCAGGTTCTGGGCGTACAGTGGACCGCGCCAGTGATGCCGTTACAGCTACAGTAGCTCTGACACTCCTCACCGGCCCAGAAGCTCTCACCGGCTTGCCGATAGCGGCCCTCATGCTGGCATCCACAGCCGATGGTTGGCACACACCGGTTGCCACTGAGGAGGAAGCCATCGTCACACTGGCACCCTTCCTGGCACACGGTGGCACAGTAAAAGGGGAAGGACAGACTGGGGCAGGAGGAAGGGCAGGAAGTGCCACACAGTTCATAGTGGCTGTTAGATGGACACGTTTGCACTGGAAAAGGAGAAAAGCACAAAGGTCATGAAAATGATCAATATCAAATGAACAATGTAGAGCTCTGAAAGGGCAAGAACAATGTTCTTACCACAGCCTGTGGTGTTCCTCCAGTCCCCTAAGGTGATGCCAGTTTGTTGGCACAGCAGTGCATAATCACGCAGAGCCTCGCACATAGCTACAGTTGGATTCCTTGCCTCCCTCATGTCCTCCACACACTCCTCTACATGGTCGCGTGGGTCCACCCTGGCCTGGCATACGGCGAATGGCCCACTTGTCAATGTCATTACGCCACAGTATTGATTGGAATTGTAATTTGTTGTGTTGTTCTGATTCCGATTCTGCCCGCCGCTTTCCACACAGTGTGCTGACAGAGAGCCGTCCCGCCAACTGTCACCAAAACTCTGAGAGCTGTTGACCAAAATGCCATTGGGTGTACGGAAGTCATCATGCTGATGACCGTTGTAGTTACCACAGAGTCCACCAAGTGAACCGCTGTAGACACTGGGCGCTGTGACACGCACCAAGTGAGGCCAGTCTGCTTGTATGACCACATCAAAAGAGGTGTGGATGATGATGCTGTGAACGTTGCTGTGGAAGATGCGGATTCGGTTGGACGCAGTAGTAAATGGAAGACCAACGACCTGACCATCAACCTAAGCAAAAAACAACATAAGAGGTTGAGCGTAAGGATTCACTGCAGAGGGAATAAGACATTACTTACAGGCATTGCCAAACACAGTGGCAGAAGAGGCCACAAGTCCAGCGGCCGTGAGGAACTCGTCATTCTGGTTCACGTTGAAGTTCCCACATAGTCTGCATGTTCTGCCACTATTTTTATTTTTTTAAATTATACTTTGTTTTTGTCTTGCAAGTCCAAGGTTATGAGTGACAGCCTGTCATGTCAATGTGTGTAGCAAATAACCAGTAGCACACCGTCCGTCTTGTTTGGCAACCTAGGTGCCCAGACAGTTGAGCTGTAACCATCCGGGTTCTCCAGTTACGTGGATTACAGAGACGTACACACGTACACACAGACATGGTAACCCGAATAAGACATTACTTAATCCAAGGGGGAAAAAAGACAGATATTACAAGCCTGTTAATGTAATAATACAAAGCAGAATATGTCATGTTCTGAAATCTAATTTTGCAACTGAAATACTCACATGCACTCTGCTGCTTCCTCCTATGTCAATAGACACCTGGGTCCCCTCAGCCTCAAATTTCAACAAGCGCTCAAAACCATCTCTGCCTCTGGGGACCTTCTCTGCTGTCACCGAGAAGTGAGGGTGCTGGGACAATCCCATTACCCTGGCGAGGGTCAACCGACAAGCTCCAGGATACTCATACGTCAGTCCATCAAATGTGCGATAGGATCTCGGTCCCTTCACCCAGCAAGTTTCATGGCTGTTAGATCTGCACCCCCGTTCTCCATCCTCCACCCTGCAAGACTCGAGTGGACCACATCCCTGAGAGTGGCAGGTCATGGAGCCATGACTGCAGCGACAGCTCCTCCCGCAGTCATTGTCCAGGATGATAGTTTGTCCGGACCTGTAGTAGCGGTCTTCAAACATACAGCCACACTGAGCAAGAGGGACACAGACACCACCGCTGAGGACGTGTTCTGAGTCGCAAATACAGCTCTCTTGAGAAGGAATGGGGCAATTCTGGGTTGCATTGGGGTTGACACAAGTCGCAGGGCACCCAGTGCCGCGTGGCTCGAAGTGACTGTTGGCTGGGCAGGGGATTTCTGGACAAATTAAGACATCAAAATTGATTGACATTGATATCATTGACTTTTGCCCCAAGGCAAAACATTGCTGTGTGGTTTTGACATACAGTAAGTAGTTCATATGTACATACCACAGAAGCCGTGTTGCCTCCAGGTGTTCACCTGGATCCCATGCTGTTCACACTGTCTGGCATAAGTACTGAGGCCCTGGCACAGGATAGGCTGGTACCCTCCTCCTACACACAGATCATACACACAACTGTCCACATATGTCTGTGGGGGAATGTGTCGATGGCAATTAGCGAAGGGTCCGTATGGGTTCTGCAGGATGCCGCAGTGTTCATTGTTGCTATAGAGATTTGTCTGAGCCGAGGTGCAGGCAGCACAGTCCAGGCCTCCGCATCGGGGTCCACAACCAGGATCGTCATCCCCTAACGCCTTCCAGCTATTAGCGAAGACAACATCAGAGCTCACAACCTGGCCTTGACGGGTCCGGAAGTCATCCTGGGCGCGGTTGTTGAAGTTGCCACAGAGGCCACAAGTGGCATTCTGGTAATCGTAGGGCACTTTGATCGTGACATAATGGTAGGCATCATAGGATACCAGCAAGCCAAAATCAGTGCTCACAACCACAGAAAATCCTGACTGGTAGACTTGGACGCTGTTGTTATGGAGCGAGAATGGTGTGGCAACGTAGCTTCCATTCACCTGCAGATTAATTAGCATAATTGTCAGACAAAATGCATTAATTGATTTTCAACTGAAAATATGTTTTTCAAATGAAAATCAGTTATTTTCATCAAGCAAGAAAATAATACAATGGAGTACAGTATAAATTAGGCTTAACAAAATGACTAACCTTTGCCTCAGCACGGTGGCCCTTGACAAGCTCAATAACTTCATCATAAACAAACACTTTGACTAGTCGAGTCCATGCCACCCGGGTGCTGCCCCTGTGTTCATTCTTGCCCTCCACACGATAGTAGGGCAGACCTGCACGGCCACACTGCTCAGACAGGACATAAGTGCAGGTGCCCTGGAAGTGAAATACTTGACGATCAAAGGTGTAGTAGTGAGGGTCGCCAGTGATGGTACAGGTGCGTCTCTGTACCGTCTGGCAGGAGAACTGGAAATGGTCACGACGGCAGATTTGGGAGAAGGAACAGGGTTGGTTTTGGCACTGCAGGCCCGCTGAGGTACAGGTGCACCTCTGGTGGCAAGTGTTGTCACTCCAAAAGGAGTCACCCAACTGGACAGGGGAACCTTGAAAATAAATCAAAAGGACAGGATAAGGTCAATCAGGTTTTATAACATCAAACAACCAACTTGTATTGGGTAGATGGATGGATAGTGTCCAAAACTACTATTAAATCACTAAAGCAAATTGGAACAGTGGAATAGTTACATACCCTACATCACATTAACTATAACATTCACAGTATAATACACAATACACATACTAATCATCAGTGATGGAACCCACTGTGTATGCACAAAACAACTTAGTTACAATGTAAGAACATTTAGGGACGGTGTGTTAAAAAAAGCTTCCAGCTGTGTATATTAGCCTATTTCATATCAATATTAATTGATACTGTGTTTTTGGCAGTCAATCAGTTTAAAAAAATGTCTTCTTGGAAACAATACGTAAGGTTCCTGTTTAATTCCCAGCTCCACCTGGCTTAGTGTTGAAGTATCCTTCAGCATGTCAAAGCCCCCTTAACCATTTACCAACAGAACTGTGCATTCTGTGAATGGCAATCTTACTGCTTTCAGATTTGGGCAGAACGTAGCCTGTGATTGTATTTGTGTTGTCTTACCATTAAACGTACAGCCTCTAGATCCATGGTCAACACGAAAAGCCCAACGACCAGCGACGCCAACATTACTGCCGTTAAGTAAATTTGTGTAGCTGTCAGTGCCATTGTGATAGGATGATCCAGGAATGGTGAGATGGTGTGTGGAGTGCAACGTGTCATAGCCAGCCTGGGAATTCACAAATACATTTTAATTGGTTGAAGTTTTGTACAGGTGAATATTATCACTATTGTGCCCACAGATTCTGAACTATGCACTCGTGTGTTGCCGTCAGCAGCTGTGAAAGCAGATGAGTAAAATCAAAAAAATCAAAAAATCAAAATATTTTCTTTATTGTTCTACCTGTACACTGCGAGAAGTTGAGGCTATAGTTCCATAATTCATCAGTACAAATGAGTAGTGATTTCCAGAGATCAACACTGCTTGGAATGTTGTGCGCTGAAAAAAGAAAATAAAAAGATAAATACCATTTATCTCATATTTTGTTAAGTAAATTTGTAATTTGTACTTTACCATTAAATATGCCCAGATTATGATTGTGTGTGTGTGTGTGTGTGTGTGTGTGTGTGTGTGTGTGTGTGTGTGTGTGTGTGTGCGTGCGTGCATGTCCGACCGAACACAGGGCGGGTTGCCCATCCAGGGCCCGCAAATTTTGGAATATAATCTGAAAGGTCTGACTGATCACATGACTCCAAAGATAATGTCTACTTTTTGGACACATTTTGAGCAGTAGCAAACAAATGTGTTTTGAAGAAAATGCTAAAATGTAAATAATTTATGAGTTAGCCATGGGGCTTCTATGTTGAGTTGTCACGATCCAAGGAATCCAGGGATTAATTTGTGGATTATGACCTCAAGAGTAAAGGCCAAAACGTGAAGTGGGCTGTTATAGCGCCACCATGAGGCCGATTTGGAAGAATTGATTTGGGGGTTCTTCCTTGGCCGAGTGTGTGTGTGCAAAGTTTCAGGGCAATCAGGCTGGCAGTGCTGCAGATTATCTGGAAACGGACACACTTGGATGGACACATGTGGACAGACAGCAGAGAAATTAACATATTCTCCTTCAGCCATATTGCCTGTTGGAGACAACAACAAAAACAACAATAATAATAAAATACGTACATCTCCTGATCTGGGATAGTATGCCACCTCGTACCATGTTGCAACAAACACCAAACGGGCAGAGAAACGCAGGCCTGGGAAGTATTGATTCATATCTTGTGTAGCCTGATGAAGGATACTGCCACTGGTGTATTGGTTATATGTGATTTCCCCATTTTCTCTGTTGTCCAAATCTGTCCAGAATGGAGCAATTAGATCTTTCCCCCCATACGGGAAACTTCGAGGGCTATACGAATTCCAAGGATTATTAAAGGTAAGGTGTCCATTGTGGTTGACCTAACAAACAAATTAGTGGATAAAACAAACATTACAAACAAATATTTGACAGATCATAGACACATCCTTTTAAACCAACTGAAATATTTTCTCTCATAAGTTGGACAAAGAAAGAGAAGAGGCCGCACAGCTCGTAGTCACGATGCTATAGAAACATTTATTTAACCGACGTTTCTGCAAACAGGATGCCTTCTTCAGTTTGTATGACACAAAAGGGGTAAAACTATTGATTATAAAGATTGGGACAAAGGTGCACTCATCAGGGAGTGTCCTCAATCTGGCCAACACCCAAAGTGTCATTGTTGCCAGCAACCAATTTGCTGGCAACAATGACACTTTGGGTGTTGGCCAGATTGAGCCAGATTGACATTGGCTACGTTTACATGAGCAGTTAAATCCCTGAATTGAAAAATGTCTCCTGCAGTCACTACTGGTGTGCGCTCCTACCTTTTAGTTTGTTCTAACACTCATAAATTGACACAAGTGTGTGCAGTGTTGACTATACTGACTACAATCATTCAAATCACATAATCACTGCATTTAATGGCTTTATTTAATTGCAAATGTAATATATTGTACATACGTATATCTGATTATATCTATTTCCAAAGTAGACAAAAGTTTGTTGTAGGGCTATGACAGAAGAGCTCCCATCATCCTGTCGTTGGAGTGTGGTTCCACTTCTATCGTAGAGTGGTACTAGGTAGCACAAATACAGGTGATATCACAATTAGGCTAACACAGGCACACAGAGAAGGTCATGATTTGCCTTAAGTGTGTGAAAGTGGTTAATTGGTGTGTAGATTGTACATTACACTTGCCCCTACTTTTATATTTATATGTAATGATTATACCTACACCGTAAAATGATTTTTTGTTTATTTAACTCTGAGTGTATACAAATTGAACGAAATCTACCCGTAAGGGGTCTATTTGGTTCCTTTTGTACATGCTCAGTTAAATGAAATTAACACTTTGTACAGTGTACAATATACCACATACCTGTATCATTGTCCATTATCCATATTGTTGATACTTAATTGGTACACCTCAGTATTATGCCCTTTTTACGCATTTTTACACATATTTATGCACATATTTATATCTGAAATACATATTCATACCATATGCTAACCCAGGCCAGTCGAAGTGCTCTATTATCTAGCTATTTTATCGAAAGGCCATGATTATTTTTGAAACATTACTGTTTGATTCCCTTCATGTATATGTCTTAAGATGTTATCCTGTACATACTGTAGTTCTTCTGGTATATAGATTTCAACTTACCAGATACCACCATACCTGCAAAGTAAAGAAATAAATGAATTATTTAAAAGTAAATACACCAATAATCACAGAATTTAGTTATAGTTTACATTTCCAGAACAGTCAATAATGTACTTACTGGTACTTATTATCCCTAAAAGCAACACAGGCAACATGATTGGCAGAATTCCAGCTTATTCACCAGCCTGTTCAGAACATAAGTGGTCAAATTATTAGAATAAATATTTTTCTTAGTATAGATCTAATGGTAACCGGAATGCTCGCCTTAAACCACACACGCCCTAATTATTTTTCCGCCGACCGCAGATTGACTGATCGTGGGGTGGTTCTTGTATTCTTAGCCTGTAGCCTATTTGTGGTAATAGGCCAGTCCAAGGTTGTTCAAGGTTTTTTATGACTTGCCCAAATGTTGGGCAAGTGGCTATGGCCATTTTTAGCCCAAGTGATTTTCTTTTTGTTAATATAAAATAAGTGTTAAATTGTTCTATAGACTATTCTGATAAGAATCATCGCTATAGAGTTGTACATGTTCACTAATAGGGGTCTCTCCTATCTGTCCTGCTCTTTAGTTAACAGAAAATGGATGCAATGTACCAATTTCATCCAATCAGGAGAGAAAACTCATACGGGATGCAGGATTAACAAGTGAAATTGGAAGTGATGACTCAAAGAAATACATTTTAAACTGATAAATGGGTACCCTCTGCTGATTGGCAGAAATTTGCAGCTCACCTGAATAGACTGAACAAACACTATAGCAATGATTACAGTTTAACAGATTATCAGTTTTAACAAAACTCTTTTTGTTTTAACTCAAATATATCCCTTAACCTATAGGCCAATCTAAGCTAAAAAAGGGCCTGACTCAAAAGAAATTGCAATAGTAATCGTACAAGGTTTTTTATGATCCTTAGGGTCATCCAAATAACATATTAAAATTTGAGAATTATAGAAGTTTTGGATCATGGTAAATTCAGGGGTTGAAAGTTGGAGTACCATTAAAAAAGGGGGGGAATCTTGATGTTTTCATGATTCTGAATCCATTCCTAGAATTGGTTTTGCACAAAGAACACTCCTTGGGCTAAAAACGGCCATAGCCACTTGCCCAAATCATAAAAAACCTTGAACAACCTTGGACTGACCTACTATACCTTTGTGCCTATGGGTTGCCTCCTGCAGCATTGATGGCTTTCATAGATTTGACAGTACTATCATCAGTAAAGATGAACAAATGTATGTGGCATACTTTGAAGAACAACAATAATAGTAATAATAACAACAATAATAATAATAATAATAATAATAATAATAATTACTAACACTTGCTACAAGAACAACAAGAATGCATACATTAATTCATTTTTCTCAGACTAATAGATAACAGAGCAGTCACCTGTATTGTGTTTGAGTCAGAAGCCTTGGAACCACTGAGCTGACAGCTCACAGGGCATTTTATAATAGCAGGTGGAATGCTACAGTCCTACAAACATCTTGCTAAACCAGTCAAAAAGAATTCATGTCAGATCCTCATCAGGATGGGAACCAAAAGCTCATATTCAATTCCTGTAAAGGCTTGAAAAAGAAATTCTATACTGGTGTGTGGCGTCTCTTGCGTGATATGATGAAGTGGAACGGTGCCAGTAGCCCGTGCACTTTATAGGGACAAAGTCGTGTGTGTGTGTGTGTGTGTGTGTGTGTGATTCAAATCACATAATCACTGCATTTAATGGCTTTATTTAATCTTGTACAGTGTATTGTATGTTTTTCCAACCCAATTCTAGTAGGTCTTGTATTTGCTAATCAGCTGTAATAATTTTATACACAAAGAAAACATAATCCCATAGAAAGAATATAACATTGCAAATGTAATATATTGTACGTACGTATATCTGATTATATCTATTTCCAAAGTAGACAAAATTTGTTGTAGGGCTATGACAGAAGAGCTCCCATCATCCTGTCGTTGGAGTGTGGTTCCATTTCTATCGTAGAGTGGTACTATAGGTAGCACAAATACCCTTCATGTATATGTCTTAATATGTTATCCTGTACGCATCGCGACTTGTTTCTGTTCACAGAGAGAGAGAGAGAGAGAGAGAGAGAGAGACCCCAAAGATGTGTGGGCATGGGGAAATCATGGAATGGTTTGAACTAAGAAAATGTAAAAATAAGGCATTTTCCCACATTCCAGTTTTCTGACTTTTTATTTCACAACATATTCTGAGATTATGGGGTGAATGAATGTGGCCAGACCCATCTTCTCTTTCTGTCATAGTGACATTGTCCTGCATCAGATCATGTCCAAAACAGGTTCTCCAATCTCCAGTATCGTCTTCAGTTTTTTGAAGATCTTTTGAGTGGTGCAACCACTCCCTTACGGAGCTATGTGTGTGGCCGGCTGGGTCTGAGCACTATGCGTGTGGCTTGGTGGCTGCCTGGGTCTGAGCACTATGTGTGTGGCTGGCTGGCTGGGTCTGAGCACTATGTGTGTGGCTTGCTGGCTGGCTGGCTGGCTGGCTGGGTCAGAGCAGAGCAGAGCAGAGCAGAGCAGAAGATAGATAGATAGATAGATAGATAGATAGATAGATAGATAGATAGATAGATAGATAGATAGATAGATAGATAGATAGGATATTATAGCAGTGACTGACTGAGACATCGAGCGTGCGTCCGCAACTGGTTGTGGCCCCCATCAAGTGACCTTTTGACCAATGCGGCCCTCGCCCCAAGTTGAGTTCAACACCCCTGCCGTAAAGGCTTGAAAAATAAATTCCAGTTCAAAATATTCAAAATGATCACTCACTGACTCATAGGGGTCTCTTCATATAATTCCAAATCAAATTGATTGTGTCCATATATACTGTACTCTACATCTGGGATACTCAAATAGATTTACCTGTGGGCCACATTACAAAAATGGCAAGGGGCCAGGGGCCAGTAGATAAAATTACGACATTAATGATACTTGATAACTTCTCTCTTTCAATTGCTTTATTTTCGCAAAATGTATCAAAGTACAATGTGCATGCACACAATATGTAAATAAATAAATGTGTTACATTTTCTTGCATAAACACAAAGAGCTGTTTCCATAACTGCACAAATTATTGCACATAACATGAGTAGCTGTTATAATAACATAATAACATAACATGAGTAGCTCTTTGCCTGCCTGCCTGCCTGCCTGCCTGTCTGTCTGTCTGTCCATGAGTAGTTATTTGTCTGTCTGTCAATGAGTAGCTGTCTTACTGTCTGCCTGTCTATGAGTAGCTGTCTGCCTGCCTGTCTATGAGTAGCTGTCTGTCTGCCTGCCTGCCTGTCCAATTGTCCATGAGTAGCTGTCTGTCTGCCTGTCTGAGTAGCTGTCTGCCTGCCTGCCTAATTGTCCATGAGTAGCTGTCTGTCTGCCTGTCTATGAGTAGCTGTCTGCCTGCCTGCCTAATTGTCCATGAGTAGCTGTCTGTCTGCCTGTCTATGAGTAGCTGTCTGCCTTCCTGCCTGTCCAATTGTCCATGAGTAGCTGTTTGTCTGTCTATGAGTAGCTGTCTGCCTGCCTGCCCAATTGTCTATGAGTAGCTGTCTGTCTGTCTATGAGTAGCTGTCTGCCTTCCTGCCTGTCCAATTGTCCATGAGTAGCTGTCTGTCTGTCTATGAGTAGCTGTCTGCCTTCCTGCCTGTCCAATTGTCCATGAGTAGCTGTCTGCCTGCCTGTCCAATTCTCCATGAGTAGCTGTCTGTCTGCCTGTCTTTGAGTAGCTGTCTGACTGCCTGCCTGTCCAATTCTCCATGAGTAGATGTCTGTCTGTCTGCCTGTCTATGAGTAGCTGTCTGCCTGCCTGCCAGCCAGCAAGTTGGTTAACAGAAAATAAATTGTTATGGCTGAGTAAAATAAAATACAATAAACACAATATGCCTGAAAATAGATTACCCAGCTATGTCCTTTTTCATGAAAAATAAATGAGTAGTGATATGGCTGACTGAGTAAAATAAAACAATCTACCTGAAAATAGATAGCTATAAGTGAAGAGCAATGTCCGCAATTTCCATTTCCGCAATTTCCGCAATTTCCATAATTTCCTCAATTTCCATTTCCGCAATTTCCGCAATTTCCATTTCCACCATTTCCGCAATTTCCGCAATTAACATTTCCGCAATTTCCGCAATTTCCATTTCCGCATTTCCGCAATTTCCGCAATTTCCATTTCCACCATTTCCGCAATTTCCATTTCCGCAATTTCCGCAATTTCCATTTCCATTTCCAACTATTAATGGCAGCTGGGTTTCATCATTCAAATAAAATATAATTCTGTCCGTTTAGCTATAAAATTATGTCAGGGAATAGGGATACACAGTATATGTCTTTCATTTGCATTGCATCTCCCCCCCCCCCCCCACCCCAAGCTTTTATTTTCGTTCGAGTAATAGTACAACTCTAATAGTATTACTTATAATAATGTAATTAAAGATAACTTCATTCAGATTTATTTATTTTTATTTCATTTTCCAGATTTTTTTTTCTTTTTTTTAGATTTTCATTGGTGGGCCAGTCATAATGGTCCCGCGGGCCTGATGTGGCCCGCGGGCCTGAGGTTGAGTATCACTGCTCTACATCATACAAATCAGTACACAGTATCTCTATAGTCATGTGATCAAGAAGGATATTTCATTTTTTTCATATTCTATCCTGATTCGGCTAAGTTTTGAGTTTTTCCATATACTCATTTCCATCTGTTAGCGTAAGTGGTCAACAAATTACTGGGTAAATGATGAACTATCATTTAAGAAGCAATTTATTTTTTACACTATATAAATAAGAGTTTAATACCTTTACATATTTTATATATATATATATTGATAAACATAAAATAAATCCTTTAAGACAAATTATAATCATATTTAAATTCCCTGAGGATGTCATAATTATAGTATGAAGGCTTAACCACAATGAGCAACTATGTCTTCTGGTTTTTCTTTTCTGCCCTACGGCTACTGTTGCTTTCCCTTCCTAAACAGGTACTCAATCATACTATAACTGCTATAACTTAGATGCGTGCGTGCGCTTTTCTTAAACCAGTTATTGCAACACTCAATGAAGTGACTACCAGGAACAGCAGATCAGATCACTGATATCAGAGATGCAAAGTGGCTCAATTCCCGTAAAGGCTCACACAATATTCTAAACCCATGAACTTTCCAGTTCAAAATATTCAGAATGAAAAATAAATGAAATGAAAATAATGAGAATAGAATGATGCCCCTTCACTGAAAATAAATAGAAGAAGTGGTTGAGGTTCAAAATAAATGCAACTAAGTATAATGGTATACAAATATCACTGTTTATTATGAAAACAAATATATGCCTACTGGTTTCCAACGTTTGTGTGTGTCTGGGTAAACGATCAACTAACATTTCAGATGCAATTTATTTTTCACTCTGAATAATTAATTTGTCATTCGAAAGAAAAATGAGAAACTAAGAGTTTAATACCCTACATATTATATTGATAAACCAAAAAATCCTTAGTAAGACAAATTATAATCATATTAAATGCCCCAAGTATATCATCATCATAGTATGAAGGCTTGACCACAATCAGCAATGATGTCTTCTGTGGTTTTTCTTGTGCTGCCCTATTGTCTCCCTTCATAAACAGGTACTCAATCATTCTGTACTGCTAGCATTGTGTAACAATTACAGAATTATCACAAGTTTTACTTCATCATCTTCATATCATCCTCACCATCATCATACAATTAAACGTAATATTTACATCCTATTAATTTTTTTTAATGCAAGCTCCGACAGGTAATTTTTTTAAATAACCGAAAGATAATGGAATAATTTAAAATAATGTCTGCCTACATAGATAGATACTGAATATATTAAGCATATCGTTTGTCATTATCTGTAACCGTGTGTGTGTGTGTGTGTGTGTGTGTGTGTGTGCGCACCATGAACTGTCAATCAAATCCGCGACCGCAAGAGCCACCATTCTAGGAATGAAGCGATCAGAAAGTGCACAACACTGGACCAGTCTGAGGCTGCAGGGAAAACTGGCTCTTCTTCCCTTTGCAAACCACTCATTATCACACTCTATACTGTCAAATAACACCATAGGTGAGGACATTCTCATTTTCACTATTAAAGCCCGTTTACAGGTGTTGCCGACCAAGTTCAACTTGGCAACCTGGTACCCATCAGCACACGACCCACACTGCATCCTACATCCAGTACCACATGACAAAGAAACAGTCGCACACATCTTAAATGGTTGCAGCCACTATAAAGGACTGTACATTGCCAGACATGACCGTCTGGTGGACCTGGTCTCAGACAAGATCAGAGGAGTACAGGACAGGACAACAAGAATGTATAAACACAGCACTGTAAAAATAGACTGGTTTGATCACAATGACACCCATGTCAATTCACTACAAAATATTCCAAATACCCCAGATATTGTGTTCATCAATGAAATTAGAAAAACTGTCACTATATTTGAAATAGGCTGCCCATTTGATTTGTATATGGACACTTGTTTTACATCCAAACTTATGAAATATCAGCTTCTGGTGGAACGTATTATGGCCTTGGGATATAACTGTCAACTTATTGTCCTTGTATTTGGAAGTCTGGGCCATGTCCATAAACTTGTGCTCAGGGGTTTGCAATTGGGCGGATTGCTAAAAACAAATGCAAAAAAGCTGGCTAAATACTGTTCTGTCTCAGCTACTATGGGCAGTCTGTCTGTCTGGAGAAGGCGTTGTTTAATTTATCCCTAGGTGGCTTAAAAAAACCCAAAACAAACATCCTGTCTAGTAGTATCAAGTATATAGTATATATATAGTAGTATGTATTAAGCATGTGCAGCAGCTTGGTTGGACCATATAATGTATAACCTTATTCTGACCAGTGTTTGGGTCTATTCTGTATACGCCACTTGTGCAGATCCAAATAGAATAATTCAAATGTGTGTGTGTGTGTGTGTGTGTGTGTGTGTGTGTGAGTGTGTGTGTGTGTGTGTGCGTGCGTGCCGTGCATGGTGCGTGTCGTGCATGGTGCGTGCGTACGTGCGTGGTGCGTGCCTGCGTTGGTGCACTCTTCTTAAGCCAGGGTTGCAACAGAAGTGATTACCAGGATCAGCAGAGATGCAAAGTGACTGGGAGTGCCACTCCTCACAGACCTCACCAGCCGTTCACCTGGAAAATAAAAATAAAAACAAATACTATTAGCCTAATCACTAAGATAAATAATAGATATGGGATATAGACACTTACGGTGCTGTACATGGTAGGTTCTGGGGTGAATTTACCTTGAAAAGTAAAACATTAACTCCAACACTGCTGTATACTGTATGTCATATGAGAACCGTCATGAAGATAAGATAACTGTACCTCCACTCGGCACGTTCCAGGTTAAAGGTCCCAGTCCCAGTGAGACACCTGCAGTGTCATAGGACACCTCCCTGCGTTTTCTTTGGTGGTAGCCAGGGTAGCAATGCTGCAGGAAAGTAACATTCATATTTGAGACATTTAGCCGAAGCTCAAAGACACTGTAGCATACTAATTTATACTTTTTCGCAAAACTGTGTCATGCACACGCACACACGAACATGGATACATACAGCAGTGCAGTCCTGCTGGTGTATCAGACATAAGTGGATCTGGCAGTGCAGGTAGATGGTGGAGAAGTTGTTGAAGGTGAACATCCTGAAGGAGAAACGTGCCACGTCGGAGACACCATTCATGTCCAGTTCTACTGTAGTGTCCTTTTTATTAGGACACCTGGACCACAGGGAAGGATGTTGCAATTATTACAAAACAATGTAGCAGCTAGATCAAGGAGGGAAATACTAGTGGAGCTGAAAGAGAGAAGACAAGTGTTTCAGCATGTTTATTGACTACAAATTGCTGTCTATATTATATTGAAAATGTATATATAATTCTTTTCAATAATAATGACACTGTGCAGGTGCAAGGGCTCCATTACCAGTGTTAATACTCATCACTTAAATCACACAGTAGCTAATCTCTCAAGAACAGATTCCGAGCTATACACTACCGTATCTGTTGCCTATCGCTATCGGCAGGGTCATTCAGAACACGTGTATACATTGGGGATTAGTGGAGTGAAAACATAAGTGCCCCACCGGAAGAGGAGGGCCGAGGGAGGATCAACATCCTCACCCTCATCATCCCATTGCAATACCCTAAAGGCCTACCAGTGGTCCCAGTTTTTCCCTTCCACTTTCGCTAAATGCATTGCTTGTTCAGCGGGGGAAATGTTGGGCTTCTGCTCTACAATATTATGTAACTTTACAACTTGTTATGATTTGGCACCATAGTAAAATGTAACTGAAATTTTGAACTTGCTTACTCTCTAACAAGGAGATCCCAGCGGACAGGATAATTGGCGTTGTTGACAGGCGTGGCCCAGCAGGAGTCCAGAACAGTGGCGATCTGGTGCCTGTCCACTCCCTCCGATCGCACCTCGATGTACATCCTCTGGTTTATTTCCATTTCCATGTTACTTTTACCCGTGTAGGGGGAACGGTAGCCGGCGTCGAAGAATGCGATCATTCTCATACGATAGCTGCCCATCCCTGAAGGAAGTCTCCTGGACACAATGCTACAAAAAAAAAACTAATACATTATATAAGGTCATCAAAGTTATAAGGTAAGACATGTTGAAATAACCAAGTAACTAATTTGATACAGCACAACAGTTAAGCACTTATCAGCGCTTGCACAAAAAGATAACAGGTAAAATGCATCAGCATCTCATTTCAAGACACACAAATATCAGGAACTGTCTTGGCTGACCTCAATGAAGCTGAACCCAACAATCAGAGATGTTAGCTGACACAATTAAGGAGTAATTCATGTATACAGAACTAACTAAAACCATGTTGGCGCCTTCCAATGGGAGGATTTATGGGAAATAAGGGGGTTGTGGTGAAATGGGTCCTGGGTAATAGCCTGGGATGATTGATTGATTTACAATTTTATTAACAGTTTGTAGAATCTATGCAGACTCAGAGGCTCCACTGAGCTGACAGCTCACAGGGCATTTTATAATAGCAGGTGGAATGCTACAGTCCTACAAACATCTTGCTAAACCAGTCAAAAAGAATTCATGTCAGATCCTCATCATGACGGAAACCAAAAGCTCATATTAAATTCCCGTAAAGGCTTGAAAAAAAAAATCCAGTTCAAAATATTCAAAATGATCACTCACTGACATAAACCAAAAGCTCATATTCAATTCCCGTAAAGGCTTGAAAAGAAAATCCAGTTCAAAATATTCAAAATGATCACTCACTGACTCATGGGGTCTCTTCATATAATTCCAAATCAAACTGACTGTGTCCATATATTATACTGTACATCATACAAATCAGTACACAGTATCTCTATAGTCATGTGATCAAGACGGATATTTTTTATATTATTATATTAATATTATTTCATTTTTCATATTCTATCCTGATTCGGCTAAGATTGGCTTCCAACGTTTGTGTGTGTTTTGAGTTTTTCCATATACTCATTTCCATCTGTTACCGTGGTGAAATGGGTCCTGGGTAATAGCCTGGGATGATTGATTGATTTACAATTTTATTAACAGTTTGTAGAATTGATGCAGACTCAGTGGCAGTCTCACCTCTCGATGGGGTTAATGCCGACAGCCATAGAAAGAGACTTGCAAAGAGGGTACTCTCACCTCTCAATGGGGTTAATGCCAACAGCCATAGACAGAGACTGGCTCAGAGGGTACTCGCAGCTGAAAGTCAGGTGAATGTTCCTCTCACGACTGATGATACTGTGGTCCACATCACCCGAGATGACGTTGTTGTACATGAAGTAGGACCCATTGCTCTATCAAAAGGGTCATATGAGGAAGCATAAATTAGCATTAATATTAAAAGTACATGTTTTTATTTTTAGGTTAATTGAAATGTGTTCAGATGCTGAATACATTTGAATTCCCTTACTTAAAGCTTCAAAATTGAGCCAATGCGCCAAGTATAAACAATATACAGTACTTAAGGGTTAAATTACATCAGCATTCCTAACTTGGTTCCTAACTTCCTGTACAGGTATCTAGTGCGCTGATAAGTGAGTAAGCTTTGACGAGCCAGTACTGTAACTACAACATTCTAGACTTTGGACGTATTTACCGAGAGAACTGTCCCACACTGCTCTGCATTGTTATCGAAGTGGAACACCAGCCTTCCATTCTGGAGAGTCCCTTTGCAGGATGAGTCCTTGAGATGGAGGACCTCAGGATGGAAGCCAGCTTCAAACACCTGGCAGCGGGACAGTGACATGTTGGCTGCACTACTGGCACAGGAGACAAATGAATCTATGTACAGGAGAGAGATCAGGCACAGGAGACAAATTAATATACGTACGGGAGAGAGATCAACTATAGAAATGTGTATAGAGTGCAAATCTGTGCCAGAAGGCATATTATGCTCTTAATAATAATAGCAACATTGTATGCAGTGACATCTCTATGTATTGCTATGAAAGTGTGGCATATGATTACTTATCTCTCATACACATTCATTGTCTACGCCTTCCTCAATCTTTCAAAGCACGCACGCACTCAAGTAAAGTTTTGAATAAAGGACTCTTCCTGCGAGTATGTATTCTATCGTTCAAATGCAAGAATCACCTGTTGAAGATTAGTAAGGAATGCAGACCCCATCATGTCATTAATAAAACATCATACTTTAGTGTTTCAGACTCCTGAACCTCTACACCCCATGTAGATTGTTCCCAAGTCACAGGGCCCTGATGGGCTGACTTAGTTGGCATACTAACTAATAACAGACAAGCACTGTTAACCTATCAACACACCTATGAAAGACGTTTTCATCATACATACAGTAGTCGTGTGACCTGTACTGTACCATAGCTCTCGTTGTTGCGGCGATGGTGGTTCTCATCACAGAAGCAGCCGTGGACACCACGCTTCTCCCCACACCACTCATGCTCGACACAGTCCAGCTCCTCACAGGGGTCTGTCTCCGCTGGAGACATGGAGACATAAAATAAACAAAACAGGGTATAAGAAAAAATACCTTTAATCCCATTATTCTATTTTATTTTATTTTAAGTATACAAATAAACACAGACAAACAACAGCTACCAAACACCAGTATGCAACACACACACAAATTAAAATAAATGTAAAAAACTAAATACTGTAGAAAATGGGAAAAAGAGGGGAAACCGTTCATCTTTCTTTGTGTTATCTTGGCAATTTGTTAAAGCCATTGTCTAGTCTACGTACCACATTGCAAATCAGAACGCCACTGAGGGATTTCCAGCCCAAAGACAGCACAGCTTCTCTCATAGGACGAGATATCAGAACACAGCATGCCATTGGCCGGCGAGTAGAGGCAGAGGTCATAGACACAGGAAGTGAAGAATGGCTGAGGGTCAGAGTGCAGGTGGCAGGTGCTGAATGGCCCAGTAGTGTTGGTGATGATGCTACACAGCTGTGAGTACTCCTCTCTGAATTGACAGTTCTCTACGCCGCCACCGCTACGGTCATCTGTGGCCCCACATCTAGTAAGGATATGGAGAGGCTCAGATTAAGCCTAATTATATTTCACCGTGTCGCTTGTTTAAAAGTAATGCGATGTGTTGCGTTTTAATTGGAAGATACCGTACACTATTGTTTTCTTTCTTGTCAATGTGTTGACAGAAAATGTATAAGAATAGCTACCTAGATTCTATAACCATTTGGCTCCAAAAAACTAAATGTAGTGTAAGTGGTCCAGACGCATGCCACATATAGGCTTTGGCCTGACAGCGTGTCGCATGTTTGAGTCCAATTCATGACGACCTTTGCTGCATGTCTCTCCCCAACAAACAAAAAACTATCTATGACATTAACACAGTCCTGTTCATTCATCTAAAATGCACTTGGCCTACCTTTAAGCTTACTACACCTTTCAAACCAACTCGCAAGTTCATACTAGACAATCAAATTGTACATCCTCGCTTCAGCTGTATACCACTCAGAGCCAGCTCTATATTCTTTACTCAGTCTGGAATATACCCACATACATATTATCACTCAGTAACTTTGAACATACAATAGATTGAGGGACAGCCTTATGAATCAAGCCTCTCCACTTGCTTCTACCATATAATGTACTAAATGTAGCTCTACTTCTGCATACACATACGCAGACACGCGCATTCGGTAGTTGTTTTATGTTAGATTACTATGTTAAGTATGTTTAACTTACTACTACTTACTACTTGTTTATTATTTTAGGTGAGAACCGTATATACCGTTTTTATTGTGCGAAAAAAAAGTGGATAAAAAGACCGAAAATATGATGCATTGGCTCACCCAGAACGGCTAGTGGGAGACTTCCAGCCATCCCCAAAATCGTTGTCATTCTGTGCCACTGTGCCGTCGGGCAAGGCTTTGTCATCTGCAGGGTCACCGTTGAAGTTACCACACATGCCAACAACTCTGTTGCGGTGGTTCTGACCCACTGTGACCAACAGCGTGCTCCGGCCATCAAACTGGACAATCACATGGCGGGCGTTGACCACTACATAAGATCCATCACTTTCCACCTGAGCTAGACTGCCCACAGTGGCAGGGAGAGACACATCACTGTTGTCAACCTGGAATATAAGAGAGAGAAACATTGATAATGAATATTCAGCTAATAATGCTTATACTGACATAAGCGTTCAGAGACACCCTAGAGCAGGGATAGATACCCTAATAATGCTCTTTAAATTTGAAGCTACAATACTGTTATTTATGAATTAGTCATCTGAATGAATCTGGTAGAGTATGTTAATAGAATAACTAGCAGCTGTGTCAAGCTCAGTGGCATAGGGTTGCGTTTTCCTCTAACAATGAATTTACCTTCACTCTCTTGTTGGCTCCAATCCTGACATGGGCTGTCTCTTGTTGATTCGACAGGTATATGTCCACTGCTGACACAAATGATACATGATTGCTGCCACGGTGATCGTTAGTCGCGACCACTCTGAACCCAGTTTCAGTGGCAGTGCTATTCACACTCTCTGTGATGACGTAAGAGCATGTGCCCTGGAAATGAGCCAGTGCACCATCAAAGGTGATATAGTGGGGGTCCCCCCACACAGTGCACAGTGCAGGGTCCCCCCACAGAGCATCAAAGCAGCCTAGTTGGCCGTTTTCGATCCTGCACTCTTGCGTGCGGGTACAGGATACAGCAGAGCAACGCAGATCATTCGGGGGAAAGCATTCACATCGCTGGGAGCAACCGGGTGTCCAGAAAGTCTCCCCAGCCTGTAACGCATAAGGGAAAGAGAGAAGCACACTGCACTCAGAAATCATGTTACACACTACCTGAGTTTGCTTTAGTTCTGTTTCATAATCATTGTTTTCTTGGCAGTGCACGGCTCTTATGTTGCCATGTCATGTTAATGTTTTTCCTCTCTGCACCTGTACTGTAGGCTACAGTACATCCTTTTTCTGCACTAGTTATGTGATCATTATACTATAGACAACCTATAGACAATCTATAATTATTCGTAACATAGACAAGACAACCTATAGACAATCTATATTTCAACATATTTTTAGTATTTAGGACTGGTGGAATAAAATGCTCATATGGGGCAAAGTCGGCATATTATTTTAAAAATATTCCTAAAAAAGGAAATGGAGTTGAGAACTTCTCCTTTGGTCCACCCATTCCTGGGACAAAAAACAAGAAAAGCAAGTCCATTGTGGGGGTATGGTATTTTTCTCTATCACACCATCACTAAACACAGGTGAAATTCACCTGAAAACAGGGATGTGAGCAGGGAAACAAATCCCCCTTCTATGATGTCACTGAGCATCATGAAGGTATACTGAAAGACCTGCCCACCTCAGACATCAGCAGCATTATGAAAATTACAAAAATATTTGTCCGGGTGAAAATCACCGTGTTTAGTGTTAAAAATGCAACGTAGGGGTTCAAAGTCTTGCTCAAGGACACTTCGACGCTGACTCTGGGGGAGACCAGGTTTGAACTGGGAACCTTGCGGTTCTTATCGGGTCACTCGATCTACCCCTGAGCCGTTGCTGCCCCATTATCAAAAGGTTATGAAGCGGAGCTTTAAGTGGACATACCAGTGAAAACAACTGACTGACTTGGAATGCTTACCCCAAAGTAGAATCCACCGTACTGGCAGCGACATCGTTCCACAGGGACACACTGGCCTCCACTCCTGAGATAACCCTCGTCACAGAAACAGCCCTCAGAGCACACTTGCTCGCAGCTAGCATTGATGCTGCTGGCACATGTGTGCCCGCAGTCTGTGCCACAAAGCTCATAATGGCTGTTTTCTGGACAATCAGGATAAGGGTAAGGTCAATCAGGTTTTATAACATCAAACAACCAACTTGTATTGGGTAGATGGATAGTGTCCAAAGCTATTATTAAATCACTAAAGCAAATTGGAACAGTGGAATAGTTACATACCCTACATCACATTAACTACTGTATAACATTCACAGTATATTACACAATACACATACTAATCATCAGTGTTGGAACCCACAGTGTATGTACAAAACAGCTTAGTTACATGTAAGAACATTTAGGGACGGTGTGTTAAAAAAGCTTCCAGCTGTGTATATTAGCCTATTTCATATCAATATTCATTGATACTGTGTTTTTGGCAGTCAATCAGTTTAAAAAAAATGTTGGTTTCCTGTGTCTTCTTGGAAACATTACGTAAGGTTCCTGTTTAATTCCCAGCTCCACCCGGCTTAGTGTTGAAGTATCCTTCAGCATGTCAAGACACTACAGGTTAGTGCCTTGCATGGATGCCTCTGTTGTCAGTGTGTGTGTGAATGTTTAAATGTGTGAATATAAAGCACATTGTAAAGCCCCCTTAACCATTTACCAACAGAACTGTGCATTCTGTGAATGGCAATCTTATTGCTTTCAGATTTGGGCAGAACGTAGCCTGTGATTGCATTTGTGTTGTCTTACCATTAAACGTACAGCCTCCATGGTCAACACGAAAAGCCCAACGACCAGCGACGCCAACATTACTGCCGTTACGTAAATTTAAGTAGCTGTCAGGGCCATTGTAATAGGATGATCCAGGAATGGTGAAATGGTGTGTGGAGTTGAACGTGTCATAGCCAGCCTGGGAATTCACATACACATTTTAATTGGTTGAAGTTTTGTACAAGTGAATATTATCACTATTGTGCCCACAGATTCTGAACTATGCACTCGTGTGTTGCTGACAGCAGCTGTGAAAGCAGATAAGTAAAAAAATAAATATTTTCTTTATTGTTCTACCTGTACATTGCGAGAAGTTGAGGCTATAGTTTCATAATTCATCAGTACAAATGAGTAGTGATTTCCAGAGATCAACACCGCTTGGAATGTTGTGCGCTGAAAAAAGAAAAAAGAAAAAGATAAATACCATTTATCTCATATTTTGTTAAGTAAATTTGTCATTTGTCATTAATTTGTACTTTACCTGCCCAGATTATGATTAGTGTGTGTGTGTGTGTGTGTGTGTGTGTGTGTGTGTGTGTGTGTGTGTGTGTGTGTACAGAAAATGTAAATAATTTATGAGTTAGCCATGGGGCTTCTATGTTGAGTTGTCACGATCCAAGGAATCCAGGGATTCATTTGTGGATTATGACCTCAAGAGTAAAGGCCAAAACGTGAAGTGGGCTGTTATAGCGCCACCATGAGGCCGATTTGGAAGATTTGATTTGGGGGTTCTTCCTTGGCCGAGTGTGTGTGCAAAGTTTCAGGGCAATCAGGCTGGCAGTGCTGCAGATTATCTGGAAACGGACACACTTGGATGGACACATGCGGACAGACAGGAGTGAAATTAACATATTCTCCTTCAGCCATATTGCCTGTTGGAGACAACAACAAAAACAACAATAATAATAAAATACGTACATCTCCTGATCTGGGATAGTATGCCACCTCGTAAAATGTTGCAACAAACACCAAACGGGCAGAGAAACGCAGGCCTGGGAAGTATTGATTTATATCTTGTGTAGCCTGATGAAGGATACAGCCACTGGTGTATTGGTTATATGTGATTTCCCCATTTTCTCTGTTGTCCAAATCTGTCCAGAATGGAGCAATTATATCTCTCCTCCCATACGGGAAACTTCGAGGGCTATACGCATTCCAAGGATTATTAAAGGTAAGGTGTCCATTGTTGTTGACCTAATAAATGAGTGGATAAAACAAACATTACAAACAAATATTTGACAGGTGGGGCTGAACTATTTTTACTTCAAAGACACATTTATTTATTTTAAGTGTGTGCAGTGTACTGACTAGAACTGACAAAAATCATTCAAATCACAATCACTGCATTTAATGGCTTTATTTCCTCTTTTATATAAAAGAGGAATGAAAAGAGAAGGGAACCCGCACACTCGTATGCTCCAAAAGATAACTTTTATTGACGACGTTTCGAGCCAAGGCTCTTCATCTGGTCATCATGGTCATCTGAGTTTTGACCAGATGAAGAGCCTTGGCTCGAAACGTCGTCAATAAAAGTTATCTTTTGGAGCATACAAGTGTGCGGGTTCCCTTCTCTTTTCATTTGTTACTTTTTGAACCCAGCACCTCCATGAAGTGATGTGCATATTTTTCTATAGTTTCTATATAAAAGAGGAATACATTAGCCCTACATGTATAAATTTTTACAACCCAATTCTAGTAGGTTATAGGAAGTTATTTGCTAATCACCTGTAATAATTGAATACACAAATAAAACAATACTGTCCCATACAAAAAGATAATGCTGCAAATTGCATAAATTATATACATACAAATGTCTGATTGTATCTGCGTCCAAAATAGAAAAAAGGTTGTTGTAGGGCAATGACAGAAGAGCTCCCATCATCCTCTCGCGGAAGTGTGATTCCATTTCTTGGGTACAGTCGATCTAGGCCATGGGTGTACAAAAAGGAGGGTCAGGCTAATTACACAATATTTAAGTTTAGTATACCATAGGTGACTGATTCAAATGAAAGCTGAAAATCATATCAAAATAATGAAATATTGGTTAATTAAATTGAGTGTTTTGAAACTGCAGCTTATAGAACTGAAGTCACGTAATAAAGCAATGATATTGCTTAAGGAAGTGCCTTGCATGGATGCCTCTGTTGTCAGTGTGTGAATGTATGTTTAAATGTGTGAAAATAAAGCACATTGTAAAGCCCCCTTAACCATTTACCAACAGAACTGTGCATTCTGTGAATGGCAAGTATTTGTGTTGTCTTACCATTAATCATACAGCCTCTAGAATCGGATCCATGGTCAACACGAAAAGTCCAACGACCAGCGATGCCAACATTACTGCCGTTACGTAAATTTAAGTAGCTGTCAGAGCCATTGTAATAGGATGATCCAGGAATGGTGAAATGGTGTGTGGAGTTGATCGTGTCATAGCCAGCCTGGGAATTCACATACACATTTTAATTGGTTGAAGTTTTGTACAAGTGAATATTATCACTATTGTGCCCACAGATTTTGAACTATGCACTCGTGTGTTGCTGACAGCAGCTGTGAAAGCAGATAAGTAAAAAATAAATATTTTCTTTATTGTTCTACCTGTACATTGCGAGAAGTTGAGGCTATAGTTTCATAATTCATCAGTACAAATGAGTACTGATTTCCAGAGATCAACACCACTTGGAATGTTGTGCGCTGAAAAAAGAAAAAAGAAAAGAAAAAGATAAATACCATTTATCTCATATTTTGTTAAGTAAATTTGTCATTTGTCATTAATTTGTACTTTACCATTAAATCTGCCCAGATTATGATTGGTGTGTGTATGTGTGTGTGTCTGTGTCTGTGTCTGTGTCTGTGTCTGTGTGTGTGTGTGTGTGTGTGTGTGCGTGCGTGCGTGCGTTAGTGTGCGACTGTGCGTACAGAAAATGTAAATAATTTATGAGTTAGCCATGGGGCTTCTATGTTGAGTTGTCACGATCCAAGGAATCTAGGGATTCATTTGTGGATTATGACCTCAAGAGTAAAGGCCAAAATGTGAAGTGGGCTGTTATAGCGCCACCATGAGGCCGATTTGGAAGATTTGATTTGGGGGTTCTTCCTTGGCCGAGTGAGTGTGCAAAGTTTCAGGGCAATCAGGCTGGCAGTGCTGGCAGTGCTGCAGATTATCTGGTCACAGACACACTTGGATGGACACATGCGGACGGACAGGAGTGAAATTAACATATTATCCGGCCTTCAGCCATATTGCCTGTTGGAAACAACAACAAAAACAACAATAATAATAAAATACGTACATCTCCTGATCTGGGATAGTATGCCACCTCGTAAAATGTTGCAACAAACACCAAACGGGCAGAGAAACGCAGGCTTGGGAAGTATTGATTCATATCTTGTGTAGCCCGATTAAGGATACTGCCACTGGTGTATTGGTTATATGTGATTTCCCCATTTTCTCTGTTGTCCAAATCTGTCCAGAATGGAGCAATTATATCTCTCCTCCCATACGGGAAACTTCGAGGGCTATACGCATTCCAAGGATTATTAAAGGTAAGGTGTCCATTGTTGTTGACCTAACAAATGAGTGGATAAAACAAACATTACAAACAAATATTTGACAGGTGGGGCTGAACTATTTTTTACTTCAAAGATACATTATTTATTTATTTTAAGTGTGTGCAGTGTACTGACTAGAACTGACAAAAATCATTCAAATCACATAATCACTGCATTTAATGGCTTTATTTCCTCTTTTATATAAAAGAGGAATACATTAGCCCTACATGTATACATTTTTACAACCCAATTCTAGTAGGTTAGGAAGTTATTTGCTAATCACCTGTAATCATTGAATACACAAATAAAAAATAATACTGTCCCATACAAAAAGATAATGCTGCAAATTCCATAAATTATATACATACAAATGTCTGATTGTATATGCGTCCAAAATAGAAAAAAGGTTGTTGTAGGGCAATGACAGAAGAGCTCCCATCATCCTCTCGCGGAAGTGTGGTTCCATTTCTTGGGTACAGTAGAACTAGGCCATGGGTGTACAAAAAGGAGGGTTAGGCTAATTACACAATATTTAAGTTTAGTATACCATAGGTGAAAATCATATCAAAATAATGAAATATTGGTTAATTAAATTGAGTGTTTTGAAACTGCAGCTTATAGAACTGTAGTCATGTAATAAAGCAATGATATTGCTTAAGGAAGTGTCATGTCTCCTTGCTAGAATCAGAAGGATACACAGACAGAGCTTCTTTTACATGATGGTTTTAACAAATTATCATTGTTCATACATCTTTCTTGAGATTTACTATTACAATTTAGGCATTTAGCACACTCTTAATCCAGAGCGATTTACAGTAAGCAAGAAGGTATCAATTACACACAAATACACTAAGAACCTAAAGTCCGTCTAACAGTAGAATAACTGTACGATGAAGTATACACTATACAATGCCATGTCTAAAAATATAAATCTAAATTACATATTTTAGCCTTTGCATACACCTGCAGGGTCATCGAGGCTAGGGCAAGTGCTACGGCAAGTGCTATGGGCTAAGGTGGAGTCTGAAGAGGTGAGTTTTCAGACTACGATGGAAGATTCATGCAATGGGGAGTTCATTCCATAGTTTAGGAGCAAAAGTCTGGGACGTGTGGAGCGTTGTCCCGGTTGTTTAAGTGAATGTTCTGTCAGCCTCCCTTTGTTAGCTGACCTGAGATTTACAGTATAGACAAGCCAACGGGTGCATGTGTTTGGTCCAACGAGACCCAACCCTAAACCTAACGTCACATGAAGCCACCTACGTATACTGTACATGATACAGGCGTGTATATATATTGGAATTTACGGTACAATTGACACTGTACAACCCAGAGTGTTAATTTAGTGCGTACATTAAATATAAATGTAGGATCAGGTTTAATTTACAATCTTCTACACCAATGAACCACTTTCACACGTCTGTATGCAGTCTCAGTTCCAGCCTGAGGGCGTAGTCTGCTGGTTGTTACTGAGTAAAGACCAATAATTAGACTTTGCTGTCAGGGCTCCTCGGCTCTGGAATGACCTGCCCTATAAGAGCTCAAGCTTGATTGTCTTTTTGCTCACTTCTTAAAACAAACTTAAAACAACAAATTGGTGTAAAAAAAGTAAGCTAGCTCTGTAATGGGAAGTGAATTGTTCAATTTGAAAGTGGTTGGTTGGTGTAGCAGATTGTACAATAAACTTGCACCTATATTTATATTTACGTTTATATTGAATTAATAACATATCACTATACCAATATACTGCCTGTATGTATATATTGATCCATATCCTTGATAGGTACATATACATACCTACCACAATGAGCCCTTTTCACTGGTGATAGATTGCACGTAATATTGATCTGCAAATGATTCATACCATAATGCTAACCAGGGTCAGTCAAAGTGCAGGCAAGCAGGTCAGGTCTTTAAGTCTGAAAAGTCCACTGCCGTGCGAGGGCTCAGTCTTTATTCAAAAATAAAAATATATATAAATTATTTTATTTACTCCACTGTGCCAGTGGAATTTTGCTTACGATTTGTTTTTAAGTTTTTTACTATTTGCTGTTTTTATTGGTGACAGAGCACTTTCCAGAGAGTGTACACACACACACACACACACACACACACACACACACACACACACACACACACACACACACACACACACACACACACACACACACACACACATTATTTCTTATAATATATTTTATCCATATCCTGTATATATTCTTATGTATTCGTAAGTTCTGGTATAGATTTCAACTTACCAGACGCCACCATACCTCCAGACGCCACCATACCTGCAACATAAAGGGAAATAATTATAATAAATGAAAAGAAAATATACAAATAGCCACAGAATTGAGTTACATTTCCAGAACAGTCAATAATGTACTTACTTATTATCCCTAAAAGCAACACAGGCAACATGATTGGCCCGAATTCCAAGCCTATTCACCAGCCTGTTCACAACACGTGAAGTGGTCAAATTATTTGAATATATATTTTTGTTAGTAGATCTAATAGTCTATTGGTCAGGAGTCTTTCTCTGGTCAAGGACGCTTTACCTGAGAGAGATGAAGCAGGACAAGTGTTAAATTGCTCTATATTCTGATAAGAATCATCGCTATATGTGTTTGTTCACTAACAGATGTCGCCCCTGTCTGTCCAGCTCTAAAGAGAAAATGCATTTCCAATAAGGAGAGAAAACTCATACAGGATGCAGGATTAACGACTGAAATTGGAAGTGATGACTCAAAGAAATGAACTTTGAAGGAAATTGGAAGGTCAAATTGAAGCTGATAAACCACCTGAAAAGTTAAGATGTAGATACCCACAATGATTACTATCAGAATAGAACTTTGATGATTTAAGGGAAAAAAAGCTTTTTGTTTTTACCCTAAAATATCCCTTACCCTACATTTAAGTGCTATGGGTTGAAGGTAATGCTACAGCTTTGATGGATACATAGATTTATATGATTTATATTTAAATATATCTATGTGGCAACAACAAGAACAAGACCAAAAACGTTGACAATAATAATAATAGTAGTAGTAGTGGTAGTAATAATAATAATAATAATAATAATAATAATAACAATAACACTTGCTACAAGAACATCAAGAATGCATACATGATCTAATAGATAATAGAGCAGTCACCTGTATTGTGTTGAGTCAGCACTGCAGTCATGGAGCCACTGAGCTGATTTTATAATAGCAGTCCAATAACAGTCCAACAAACATCTTGTTAAACCAGTAAAAAAGAATGTTAAATTGTTAATCCAGCAAAAAATAATCATCAGTCCACGTTGTCACGAACTGGTTAAAGGAGAATTCCATACTAATAGGCTCTCTTACCTTTCTTTGTAGTTGTTACGTTCCCACCAAAGAGGTCCAGGTGTTATTTTGTGCAAAAGCTCCTTATTGGCTATTTCCCCTACCATAAGCCCTAAATGAATTGCATTGAATGGGAATTGAATGGGGCTATGGGGTGTTGTGCTAATTTGTTTATTTCCATTGCTCAAAATTATAATTTCTTTGTATATATCCTCTCTTCATAATGTAAATAATATCCCAAGCGGCACACTTTACTACTTCTTTCGATGGAAATAAGCGAACTAGCATAACACCCCGTTGCATCACTCGACAAAGTGATGCAACGCATTCAGTCGGCTGGTCTGAAGTTGAATGCAGAGAAGTGCTCTTTCCGGCAAAGTCAACTGCGGTTCCTGGGTCATCTCATAGACCAGTCGGGGATCCGACCTGACCCAGGGAAGGTTGAAGCCATTCACCAGATGCCACCACCAGGAAATGTCACAGAGTTAAAGAGAATTCTGGGCATGGTAACTTTCCTGGGGAGATACATTCCAAACCTCTCAACAGTGGGGCAGCCGCTCCATGAGCTGTTGAAGAGTAAAAATGAGTGCACAGCATACAGCGTTTGAAAACATAAAGAAGCTGTTGACAACTGCACCAGTTTTAGCTTATTGCGAATGCAGTGAGCACTTACTATGAGACCTAGCAGATCATGTCTGTCTGTGTGTGTGTCTGTCTGTCTGTGTGTCTGTCCCGCTATCCAAATATGGAGTGTGTTGCATAAGCAATCACTCAGCTCCATATATGGGCACAAAAGGGGCCAGGTCCACTCAGCTCCATATATGGGCACAAAAGGGGCCAGGTCCACATATACAGTAACAGCGGGACAGACACACAGACAGACAGACATGATCTGCAGGGTCTCAGCTGCGTTCGCTTCCCGCGTTTGCGCGTCTTACTGGTTATGATGTCACCAGACCCACTGCAGTGTCAGCGGATGCCAGCAGTTATGGACTGGGGGCTGTGCTACTGCAACTCCATGGGCAGCAGTGGAAACCCGTGGCATTGCTCCAGACGACTCTCATGCTAGCGCTGAAACACGCTATGCCCAGATAGAAAAGGAGTGTCTGGCTGGGGTGTGGGCGTGTGAGAAGTTTGACAAATACCTGAGCGGCCTGGAACGGTTCAGGTTAGTTACAGATCACAAACCGCTAGTGCCTCTCATCAACAGTCAGAGCTTGGAAAATGTCCCTATCAGATGTCAGCGTTTACTCATGAGGCTCATGAGATTCAGCCCAGTGGCAGAGTATGCACCAGGAAAGACTCTTGTTGTAGCAGATACGCTGTCACGCAGCCCGCTGACATGCAGTATGGATGAGACAGATATGCACAGTGATGTATACCTGCTATGTAGACACAGTAGTGGGAGGGATTCCAGCATCACCAAGCAAACTGGAGAGCATCAGGAAGACAACTGAAACTGACAGGGAGTTACAGTTAGTCAGTAAGCTCATCACGTCAGGTTGGCCCGAACACACTAGTAGCGTCCCAATGGATGCCAGGGCGTACACTAATGTGAGGTCGGAGCTCTCAGTAGAAAACGGCCTAGTCCTAAGAGGCTGCAGGATTGTTGTGCCAAGGTCAATGAGAGGTGAAATCCTGGAGAAACTACACCACGGGCATCAAGGCCTGATTAAGTGTAGAGAGAGAGCAAAATCATCAGTATGGTGGCCAGGGCTGTCGTAGGAGTTAAAGAACACAGTGATGTCATGCCAGGTGTGTCGTGAACTGAAGAGGACTCAACAAAAGGAACCTCTTGTCTCCACACCACTGCCTGGCCGCCCTTGGCAGAGAATCGCACTAGACCTGTGCGAGCACGAGCGAAAAAACTATCTGGTGATATCCGACTACTACTCCAGATTCCTGGAAATACTGCTGTCCTCAACCGCAAGTGCACATGTTATTCAGAGACTGAGAACTGTGTTTGCGAGATTCGGCATTGCAAGCGAGGTCGTTTCCGATAATGGTCCTCAATTCTCAAGTTCAGAGTTCCAGAACTTTGCAAAGGAGCTAGAAACTTCAAACATATCACATCTAGTCCACATCACCCTCAGGGCAACGGGCATGCAGAAAGAGCCATACAGGCAGCCAAGAAAATCCTTAAGCAGGGAGATCCGCTGCTAGCCCTGATGATCTACAGATCCACTCCTTGTTCCACCACAGGCTTCAGTCCAGCTGAGCTGTTAATGGGGAGAAAGATCAGAACAACAGTCCCCATCTTGGAGAAGAATCTCCTGCCTAAATGGCCCAGCAGGAAAGCAGTGAGAGAGAACGATGTGAGTCAGAAAGCAGTGCAGGCTCACTACTACAACCGCCGTCATGGAGCCAGATCCCTGCCTGCTCTACGACCAGGAGACAGTCTTCACCAAACTGGATCATGAAAAGTCGTGGTCTACACCAGCGGTGGTCTCGGAGGAGGCTGCTGCCACACGGAGATCCTACATCGTCACCACCCAGGGAGGTGCAGTACTGCAGCGGAACCGTCGTCACCTCCTGGCAACACTGGTCTCCCACCACACTCCATCTACTTCTACTGAGGGAGCAGAAATGGATACACAGCCTGCAGTGACTACCCCACCGGAGACTGTCCCTGCGAACCAGGCTGTGACTACACCCAGCACACCTCTGCCTGGACAGTCCATGGCCAGGTCTGGAAGGGTGTGTAAACCAGTTCACAGGCTTGACCTGTGATTGAGTGAAACTCATTATGGCCTTTGGGGGGTGGGTGACGGGGAAAATTAACACACAAGCACGCACACAAGGGACTTGTTTTGATGCACTATTGTTTTGCCCTTGCTAAAAAAAGAAAGAAAAAAAGATCCAGACGTTGAATGCTTGGGATTTTCTGTTTCGATTGTTTTTTTATTTTGACAGCTATAAGTGCAGTTAGACTTGAATTGCATGTGTTCATTTTAAGTGATGTTTCTCTAAAATGTTTACAATAGTGTTGTGTTATTGCTATTTTCATCTGCTACGGATATTGTCTGATTTGTATTTTGACTTCATTCTAGTACAGCATATGTGAGATGAAAAAAAAATGAAAAAAGGGGGAGATGTCATATACGGTAACATTGTGACTGCACAATTGTACCTGCGCAGCACTGCGCAGTACTACGGTATATAGGACAGGCGCGAAGCAGACAGGATGTCCGTTCATTCATAGATATACTGAGACAGAGACGTAACCACCAACATTGTATCACCAACCTTGTCTTCTAATAAACACGTTCATATTGCTTAAAGAGGACTCCGACCATCTTTTACAATCTCCAGGGAGGGGGCACGTTGTCCCGGGTCTAGGGAGGGTGGAGGGGTCATGCTGTGCCGAGTCCAGGGAGGGGGGAGGGGGCATGCTGTGCCGGGTCCAGGGAGGGGGACCGCTGTGACCGGTTGAGGGGGGGGGGGGACCGCTGTGACCGGTTGAGGGGGGAAGTGTGCTGTGCCGGTCTACTGGGGGAGACGGCATGCACACAGAGGTGATTCGGGGGGGTGGCGTTCCCTGCGAGACACTTGGGAGGGCTGAGGCCAAGGTAGGAGCTGGGGGCTGACCAGAGTTGTGGATTGTTGGCGTCTGGGAGGCGAGAACGCCTGAGGGGCCCCAAGGAATGGGGAGGAGACCCTATAGAGAGAAAGATGGGTCGGGAGGAGGCGTGGTCTGAGTGGCCGACGCAGTGGCGGGGGGAGCCGGTAATAACAGAGCAAGGAATAAAGTGATGGCGAAATTTGAAGGATGGTGAAAATAGCCGATCTACAAGTGCAGTACTCACAACCCATGTTTGGTCTGTCGTGGAGCAGAACAAACAACTTGGTTGAGATCGCAGGTGTATTTATACTGTGGTGATTGCACCAGGGATTGGCTGGGTGATAATGAAAGGCAGGTGAGTTTGATAAGGAGGGAGGAGATGTTGATAATGAGGGAGGAGTGGTTAAGGTCAAGCGGAAGGAGGTCTCTTCTCCCGTACTGCGTTGTATAAAATACAACTTCCCTAAGACATGCAAATCCCTTGACTCCTTCAAAACGGCTCTCTCTATTTGAGGCGTATTCATACTACCTCTTTATGTCTTAGACATTGCCTAATTCAATTCAAAATAGTACATCGTTTGCATTTCTCGAGAGAAAAACTATCTAAAATGTATCCTGACATTGACTCTACTTGTATAAGATGTCATCTGGAGCCAGCCTCTGTTGGACATATGTTCTGGGGATGCACTTCCTTGAACCCATTTTGGAATAGTATTTTTGATGATCTGTCATATGCCAATTGCGCCCAACCCGATAACTGCTATATTTGGAGTTCCCAACGACGATGCACCAATTAGGCTACCTCTCCCCAAGCCAATTTCATAGCTTTTGCTTCACTCATAGCGAGGAGACTTATTCTCCGCAATTGGAAATCTGATAAACCTCCAACATTTACAAGTTGGGTCAAGGATGTTCTATCCTTTATACCATTGGAGAAGCTCAGATACAACAGGTACAAATCTCGCCAGAAATTTGTAACGGCTTGGTCCCCTTTCCTTGAATTCACCCTTTCACTGTTTTCTGATTCACTGTCTTTTGATGATGTGTCCTAAGTGTTTTCCTACATGTAATTTGGTTCACTGTGTAGCCCCTTAATCTAGTAAAAGGCAAATTTTATTTTACTGTATTTATTTCATTCATTTATTATTTATATAATTTACTACCCGTTTATTTTATTCTATTGTTGTTTTTTGTTGTTGTTGTTGTTTTGTGATGGAACCGGGGAGGGTGGGGTATATGTGGGGTTGTTTGTCTACAAAAACTGAAAATCTTATAAATAAAGTTATAAAAAATAAAAAAGGGCACCTACGGACGGCTGCAATTCGAAACCGGCCCCCGTAAAATCTGAATCCCCCACCCACCCCTTTTCCCCCTCACTGTATAGGTTTCTTTTCCTTTTTCCCTGATTTCCTGTTTTGACTATATAGAATTGTATATTCGTATGTCTCTAAATGTTTTGATGAAAATGGTGGGCCCAGTTTTTGTATTGAGTTGTACTTGAAATGTACTGTAATTCTGAAAACTGTTAATAAATCAACCAATCAATCAATTACAGACCAAGTACAGAATTTGTTTATTTGTTGAAATGTCCTTGTGGTTTGTATATTATGTAGACAAAACTAAAACATTTGAAATGTTGAATTACTGTACAGAAATAAATTATGATGAAAAATCCCTGGTTGCTAGGCAATTTAATGACATGTAATCTGTAGGCTAAGAAGAAGAAAATATTGTTAAATTGTTGTATTAATGATGGGACTCAATTTAATTTAATAATTGATGACTTTTGAAAACTATTGGGCGCTTGTGCTGAGGCGGTTCACACACTGACAATAGCCATCGGTAGAATGCTCCACACAAGAAGCCAGACCTGATTGACTCTAATGCCCACCCCCTCCTTCTTGAGTTGGTGGAATGTGTTCCAAACGTGTAAAAAGTGTAAAAGTAGGTAGTAAGTAGGTAGTAAGTAGGTAGTAAGTGCTTACTTAATTAGGGCATTTATTGTAAGTATCAGCTGAGAATGCGGTGGAGCAGGACCCAGTACCCAGTACTGCACAACTTGCAGATAGAACAGCTATATGCTCCAGGGCATCAATCCTGGTGTCAGCCTCTTCATGGTTACATGGTAGCATGGAGTGGCTGGTGTCTGTGCCTACCATTGTGGCGTCAGATGTAACGAAGACCAGTTTGCCCTCTGGCCAGGCAGTGGATGCAATCTTTCCAGAGAGTAAAGTAAAGAGCTATTGCTTGTTCATATGGTCATGCAGGAAATCTGTTCAATTCCCTGGTAGCTAAATTGTAAATTGATTAGCGGTATACTGTGGTTACTTTGCGCCACTTTTGATGCGTATGCACCGTCCGTCCCAGCAAATGACTGCGTATGCACCGTCCCAGAAAATGACGTCAGGGTATTAAAGGACCCAATGCCTGGCATTGTGCAGTCATTTGCTGGGACGGTGCATATGCATCGAATATCGTCCTGGGTGAAACTCGTACTTGCACGCTCTGCTTGCGCAAGTAATTAGGGCTAAAAAAAGTTAAAAGGTGTCCGGTTTAGGAGGAGCAGCTGTCAAACACTGCAGGACGCCAGTGCATGCGCATCAGAGTGGAATCCATTCAGGAACTGGTTGGAATAACATGTTCCTTCCACGAGATACATCCAACTGGGGAAACCCCCCCCTCGGATTTGACTCCTCATGCATCAGTGTCGGGTGGATTAAAGGAAATGCCTCTATGTATATGTATATGTAATTTGAAAGTTGATTAGCGGTACTGGTATAACTAGCTCTCAATGATGACGTAATAAAGATGTGGATTAAAGGACCCAATGCCAGAGTGAAATTGGTTTTCGATGGCGACGTAATGACGATATGTTTTAGTGTCGGGAGGATTAAAGGTAATGCTCCTATGTATACATGTATGTAATCTGGCACCACTGCCGTATCAGGCACAAGTAGTGATTACGTCATTTGCTGGGACAGTGCATACGCACCGAATATCGTCCTGGGTGAAACTAGTACTTGCGCGCTCTGCTTGCACAAGTAATTAGCTCTCAATGATGACGTAATAAAGATGTGGATTAAAGGACCCAATGCCAGGGTGTAATTGGTTTTCGATGGTGACGTAAGGACGATATGTTTTAGTGTCGGGAGGATTAAAGGTAATGCTCCATCTATACATGTATGTAATATGACACCACTGCTATATCAAGCACAAGTAGTCATTACTCATACGCATGAGTGACGGCTTTCGATGGTGACGTATATGTCGATCAGTGTCGGGTGGATTAAAGAAAATGCCTCTATGTATCATCATACTATAATTCTAACAATGTCTGTCTGTCTGTCAGAAACACGCGTTATCTCATCATTGCCTGCACCAATCACTCCCACTTTTCACATTTGTTTCCATGATAACTAATGTAGCATCACTTTCATGAAACCGAATAAAGCCTCAACATATCCGTTAACTGGTTAAATTAATCTGGCAAGATTAACCAGCTTTCATGAAACCGGTTAATCGCTGATCCAGGATATATTAAGCCAGGATATGTGTTAAATCCCGGTTTAATCTCTAATCCAACTTTCGTGAAACAGGCCCCTGCACTGGCAGATCCACTTGTGTGTGTGTGTGTGTGTGTGTGTGTGTGTCTTGTTTTTATCATTAGTGTATTATGTAATGTATTTACAATTTTATAATGTAATGTATTCTGTAATGTTTTGATTGACTCTCGGAAGATTAGCCGATAGGCTAAAAGAGATCAAGGTTCAAGGTTCAAGGTTTCTTTATTTTGTCTCCCAAAGAAGACATTTGTCTTGGACCCCAATGACCCGCCCTGCAGCATACAGATACAATACAATACACAATACAAGACAACAAAGGCACACAGTGACCCATAAAACATAAAAAAAACACACACCAACATACCTAGTGCAAAAAAAAGAACAACATCACCTCATAACCTTCGACCCCTACCCTGTCTGCCCTCTGCAAGGACACTGTTGAGGAGTGTGGTTGACAGAGGGACAAAGGAATGCTTGTACCTATTGTATTTGCACGCATGGACCTCGTATCTCCTACCTGATGGCATTAGCCGATACTCAGGGTATAGTACATGGGAGGGGTCAAACACAATTTTCCAATGGTGGCCTGCTCAAAGATGACCTGGGGGGTGATCGGAGGTGTAGACATACGGTACCCATGATCTTCCCTGCCATTTTGGCTAATCTAAGGATCACAGATTTGTATTTTACAGTTAGGTTTCCAAACCAACTGGTGATACCATACCTTAGAATTGACTCTATACTAGCTCTATAGAAGATCAGCATTACGTTTCTACTTACACCAAAAAGTCTGAGCCTACGTAGAAAATGAAGGCGTTAGTGTACTTTTGCACACATACTTGTCACATGGGAGTGCCAGATTATTATCACAATCAATGTGTACTCCTAGATATTTATAGGATGTGACCTGTTTGATGTCATGACCATGTATGGTGATCGTGGTGTGGTCACCTAAGACCTGGGATCCACAATCTCCTCAGTTTTCCTTACATTAACTTGTAAGTGATGTTCATCACACCAGGTTACAAACCTGTCCACTCCAGTTGTATGGCTACTGGTGTTACGTACCTTCACTTGTGAGTAAACAAAGGATAACAGTGTCGTCAGAGAACTTGACAACACACTGATTGGGCTGTGAGCTCTGAGCTGACACAGTCATTTGTGTATAGGGTAAATAAAAGGGAGGAACTAACTGTCCCCTGGGGGGGCCCTGTACTGCTTACTGCCAAAGAGCGCCAAATTAAATCTCACCTGTTGTGGCCTGTTAGAGAGAAAGGAGAAATACCATCTAATCAGAACTGGATTCACCTTCATCTCAGATAACTTACGAAGAAGAATGACTGGATGGATCGTATTAAAGGCTGAGCTAAAATCAACAAAGAGAAGTCTTGCACATGTTTTTGCTCCCTCTAAGTGCTTCAATACACGGTGTGTTAGTGTGGAAATCGCATCACTAGTTTCCGATTCCTTGCATATGCAAATGTGGATCTAGTGATAGCTCAGTTTCCTTTCGGAGCTCCTCAGTTAGGATTCTCTCCAGGGATTTGACCACATTGGAGGTTAATGCTACTGGCCGATAGTCATTGTTCTCCTGTGGACAGGGCTTCTTTGGGACTGGAACTATAATAGATTTTTTTCCAGATTTCTGGCACAGTATGGGTGTCCAAGGATAACTGAAATTGACGCTGCCATGCAGGAGTTAATTCCTCCGCATGTTTTTTTTTTTTAAAGCACACATTCCATCCGGGCCTGTTGCCTTGTTGGTCTGCATAGATTTAAACAACTTAGTTACAGAACCTGGGTCTATTGTTATCCCGACATCATTATAAGTAGAGCATTTAATACATCCCAGCATTCTCTGACAGCATCAGTCTCAAACCGCATGAAGAACTCATTAAGTTCATTTGCTCCAAATAAAATCTAAAAAGTCAACCAAAGAACAAGATTTTTGTACAGGAACTCCTCACTGGTCACTCAGTAAGAATACTTTGAGCATCCAATGTCACTTCGACTAAGCATGCGCCTAAGCTATAGCACCACAAAGACCTTAAAAACAAGGCACAAAACATTGCTTGGCTTTTTCATCTACAACTTATTTACACTGCTCATTTTGCTAGGGTGGGGTTGCTCAGGGTAGAGCTTAAGGGGTCAGAATACCGCAATTTGCATTGGGCATGGTCTTCAAGATACATTACTCATTGACGCCATTGCACTTGTCTTAACTACCATTCAAAAACGTCAATGAATTCTACAATAAAAAAACCAGAGGGAGCTCCACTTTCAAGATTTGGCTCAAACAAGGAGTTAAATTCATTCTCCTGCTATGCCACAAAAAGTGTGAATCTCTCTTACTTACTTACTCTTAATACTTAATATCCATGAAGTCATCAAATAAAAACCCTCAGAAATGTTCCTTGACCAAACGTTTCTTCTTCCAGATCTCAATGTTTTCCGGCCCCACTACTCTGTGGTTTATCAATTTCTGTCTGATTATGGTTTAGTATTGGCTTTAAAGGAGTCTCTTTGACAAACCACCACCTCACTTCCTGTATATTTTTATAGATGTTCCTGGTACTATTGCTAACATGCCTTTTCCCCACAGCTCCCCCTATTATCAAACCTTGTCAACAGAAAATGAATGATCATTGTTTAACTACACAAAACAAAACATATTTTCCATACACTACATTTCTGGGTTAAATATTCAATCATATATTAACCAATATTCCCTTGTTATCACCCAGTATGTTATGTTTCACTTTCTTTCAATACTCATACCAGGACAGGAAATACATATACATTCTTAATTTCTTCACACATTTATGTGACAGTGTCACACTGAATCCAACTCCTCGTCAGTCTCCCATTTATTTGTGCCTGGCTTGAAGGTCTGGCAGGTAGAATCGAATAAAGGGCTGACCAAAACTGATCAGCCGAGATCTGACTGTGACGCCATCTTCTTTTGCCAAGGAGTTCACTTGAACTTGAACGCATGCTTAAAGTTAATTGAGTGGCAAAGCAACAGACAAAGTAAGTTTAACATTGTTTAATGTTGTTTAATGCAATCAGATAGGACTTTTTTGTTTGGATGCATGGGTTGTCAATGCCAGAAAGTAGTTTTTTGCCACTCAGTATAGGCATTCCTGCATAACTTCCGGGTTTGATGATGTGCATGACGCGCATACCCTCTATAGATTGAGTCAGGAGTGTTTGGCAGAAGCCTCAGCGTATAGTGCCAGCCCTTTTAATATTCAAAATAGCTATAAAAAGGAAAAATAAATACAACAAAACAAAGAAAAAACAACAAAACAGAGAAAAACAAAATAAAACAAGACAAGACAAGACAAGACAAAAACAAAACAAAAACAAAAACAAACACATACAAACAAACAAAACGGAGAAGGACAACAGAAATTATAATAATAATGATAATGGTAATGATAATGATGATGATAATAGTAATAAACATAAAGGAGGAAGGAGTATTTTGAGATATCAATCCACTTTATACTGTCTATCATATTGTTTTTTGAGTGGTGCAACCACTCCTACAATCAGCAATGTCCATGTACCTACCTGTGTGTACACCTGTGTGTATGAGCCTGAGTATGTTACTGATTTATACCAGTAGGGGGCGGCAGAAACAGAGGGAGGGGTAGTGCTGTGTAATGAGAGAGAGAGAGAGAGAGAGAGAGAGAGAGGGGGGGGAATTGCACCACTCAGTTCACACGTGTGTGATTTTTTTTTAATAAATGTAATGAGCTGCTTAATTTTACTTATTTATTGAGGCTGTTCCATAATGTTACTCCTGTGAATGTTAAAGATCTTTGTTTGCCATTAGTTCTGGTTTTTATTTTTGAATAAATGCATGTACCTCTGAGATTGTATCCTGTTTGTCTTATATGAAACATCAGTCCGGGAGCATGTGATTATTGATTTTGTACAATTTAAGACAGTTTGATTTGATAAATAATGTATTGGTTGGCTCATATACTGTAGTACTCAGCATTGTGGACAATTCTTATTGCTTTTTTTGGTTTCAATTCAGATTGCATTCTACTTGTATCAGGACTGTGTGTAAGACTGCATGTTTCTGTTGTTGGTTGGTTTCCTAGAAGAACACAGAATATTTGTAGGCTATTATTGTTTTGATCTCTCGTTCCCAGTTTCCACCGAAATGAGGCATTTCACAACTCTGCCTCACGCCCTCACCTGCTTTGTAATTAGTTCCACAGTCAGAGTGGAGTTCAAAGGGTTTAGCTCTGCATGAGACAATTATCTTCTGAAGGTCATTAGGAATGTATCTGCATCCATACGTCATTCAGCTCAAGTGTGTGTTAAGCATTTAAACCCCACGTTTATTTTGTCTCACTTCCACCAGAACACGCTCAGGTGGAGCCTGGAGCATATTCTCATCATAATGCTTAATAATGAGTTTGGTTAGCTGCAGTAACCTCTCCCTCAATTTTGAATCTTGTATGCCAAACACAAGCTGATCTCGGATCATAGAATAATGCACCTTTAAAGTTGCATGTTCTCGCTTTTAGCTTTAAATCCGTCAGAAACACATCAAAACTTTCAGCAGGCATTCTGGAGCGATACACATACCTTTCAAAGTTTTCATTTTTCTTTGGTGAAGTGTTCATCAAACTTCTAAAGGTGTTGTATACTTCCACAGCTTGTTGTCCAGCGACAGTCAGAAGCAGTGCAATCCTCCTTGCCTCAGACTTTTTATCAGCAGCCATCAGGTACGTACAGCATGAAACGCTGTTTGAAGGTAGGCTACTCATAGTCCACATTATTAGTCCAATTCACTGCGTCTGGCGGCTTCACACTTTCCGTGACCACTCCTGGTACCATGTAATGTTTCTGTATCTCAATGAAGAAACTTGGTTCTTGATATGTAACTTTATTTGAACTGATAGCCTGGGTTTGGTAGTATACAGGTCATACAACATACATCCTTCCTATTCTAAGATCTAGAAATGTTTGTAGATGTGGCCTTGATATAGCTGTGGCACAGTCATCATCATTGCCATCTAGTGGCTGTTATAAATCATATATCACAACAATGTGAACATCTTTTTTAGTGATAAACAAACCAAGCATGCACATGGTTCAATTAGTTATGTTGTAATTTAATAACCTGTTTTATTGTCACACATGCAGACAGAGCAGGACAGCAATAAAAAATAACAATCTTATATCCTCCCATCCCTTGTTGTTTTTGAATGAGTGTTTAGATTTTTCCCCCCCATACTAGATATGTAATTTCCTTCTGTTAAGTGCTCGACAAAAAATACAAAGTAATGAATGAATATCATTAATCACTTAAAACCTTATATATTGTTGACTGGGTATACCCTCACCCCTGACCCCGTTTTTCTGATCTATACAATCGCAATCTCTCTTCGCTAATCTCCCCAAGCTCAATGTGTCACTTTCTTGTGAGCTTGTAGATCAGCTATTTTCGTGTAATGTTTACCTATTTTAAGCAAACATATTTTCATTTAATTAGGCTATGACAACAGTCAGTAAAGTGACCAGCAGGATCAGCAGGGATGACAACTTGTGGAGACTTGTGGAGTGGGAGCCTTGGAGACGAGGAACCTTTATCACAGACCTAACCGGCCGTGCAACTGGAAACGGAAAAACTAAATTATTATCAAATCAGACACAGTATATGGAATTTATATTCAATAGTAATATTACTTTATATACTGTATGGCAGCTTTTGGGGGTATATATGTGTGTGTGTGTGTGTGTGTGTGTGTGTGTGTGTGTGTGTGTGTGTGTGTGTGTGTGTGTGCCCCATATACTGTAAAAAATATGGACAAAGCGTTCCCCGGGTTTGATTGATTGATTGAAATCTTTATTAACAGTTTGCAGAATTACAGTACATTTCAAGCACAAACTCAATACAAAGACTGTTAACTGTGAGTGGACGACCCAATTAAGCCTTACACTTGTTTACAACAGGGTCCACATTGTTCAATTCATCAAAACATTTAGAGACAAACAAATAGACACTTCTATGTAGTTAAAGAACAGAACAGGAATTCATCATATAGGAAGCGAAAAGGGGAAAAAATATATATACAGTGAGGGGAACAGGGGGATAAAAGAAAACGAAAGACAGAGTGTAGGGCGCCTGCACACAACACCATGCGTTGATGCCATGTGTGCATATGTGCAGGCACCCAACACCACGTCCATACAAAAACATAGTACAATCCATAGTACAAAGACAGAGTGTAGGGCGCCTGCACACAACACCATGCGTTGATGCCATGTGTGCATATGTGCAGGCACCCGACACCACGTCCATACAAAAACATAGTACAATCCAGATAAAAATTCAGCTTTTACAGAGGCCAGTTTCGAATTGCAGCCATCCGTAGGTGCCCTTTGAGAGCAGTTTTGAAGGAGCCAAGGGATTCACATGTCTTAATGACTGTTGGTAGGGCGTTCCACATTTTGGTCGCATAGGAGCGAAAATAATTTAGCCCCTTGTTTGTGCCGAATCTGGGTTGTACATGGTTTGTTGCACTCCCTCTGGTGTTGTGGGTGTGGACTTCGTTTACATTAAGGAAGTATTTAGACAGGTACATGGGTATCTTGGTGGTGTATCGAATCTTGTGGACCAGACCCATTGCAAGATGCTGTACTCTGTCGTCGACCCTAAGCCATCCCAGCCTGTCAAAGTGGGCAGGGGTGAGGTGGGTTCGGGGGGTGAGGCCAAGTAGGAGCCTGACCAGTTTGTTTTGGGAGGTCTGGAGCCTTGTTTTAAGGGCCTTTGAGGTGCTGTGGTACCAGGAGGTGGATGCATAGTCAAAGAAACCTTGTACGAGGGCTCCTGTTAAGGTCTTCAAGGTGTTTTTGTCGACCAGTGAGGAGATCCTGTAGAGGAATCTTGTTCTTTGATTGACTTTTTTGATTACGTTGGTGGCCATCTTATCACCGGAAAGATTGGCCTCCAGGATGGAACCTATGGTAGGTAATTTGATCCTTCCGTGTGATAATATCGTCACCAACTCTAACCAAGAAGCCATCTGCCTTTTTGAGATTACTATTTGATCCGAAGAGAATGGATTCAGTTTTTCCCAGGTGTAAGGATAGTTTGTTATCAGCGAGCCAGGTGCAGATTCTACCGAGTTCAGAGCTGAGGGTCTTTTCAACCTGCAGTTTGTTCCTGTCCGAGACCAGCAGTGCTGAGTCGTCTGCGAACAGGAACAAGTTGCAGTCGCAAGCTGAAGTCATGTCGTTTACATATATTAGGAACAGTAAAGGCCCTAGTATGCTTCCTTGTGGGACGCCACAGCTCACTGGGACAGTGTTCCGTTCACTTCCACCATCTGTTCTCTCCCCTCCAGGTAGGATTGCATCCAGCTCACTGATGTGCTATCAAAACCAATAGCTTTAAGCTTGTTAACCAGTATGGAGTGGTTCACGGTGTCAAAAGCCTTTTGGAGGTCCAGCATGACCATGCCGCAGTATTTTCCAGCATCCACCTCGTGTTTGATGTGGTCGCTCAAATAGAGAAGGCATGTGTCAGTGGAGTGGGATGTTCTGAAACCAGATTGGAACTCGTACAACAATTTATTAGTGGCAAGATACTTTTCAACCTGTTCATAGACTATTTTTTCCATCACTTTCGAGATGGAGCTTAGAATAGAAATAGGGCGGTAGTTGCCGGGTTCTAATTTACTCCCTTTTTTGTACAGGGGGGTTACTTTGGCCAGTTTAAAATCTCTGGGGACCTGTCCTTGTTTGATGGAGAGGTTAACTATGTGGGTGATGACTGGAGCTATGGAGATGGCTGAGTCTCTGAGAAATTTGGAGGGAATATTGTCATGGCCAGTGGCCTTGTGGGGTTGGAGGGCACTCAGTTTCTTAAGTACCTCCTCAGTTGTTACCATTGTCATTTTAAAATCATCTTTACAAACACCTAGGTTTTTGTAGAAGCCTTTGATGTGCTCTACACCAAAACGCCCAGAGTGGGAGGGCAGTTTGTTAACCAGCATTGTTGCAATGTTTGTAAAGAAGATGTCTAAGTGATTGGCTACATCAACCTTGTCAGTGATGAGGGTGTTATTTGATTTGATGTTTATGTTAGTAAACCTGGTTTTAAGTTTCTGACCACAGCCTAGTTGGTTGTTTAGTAGCTTCCAGAGCTCCCGAGGATTGTTTTTGATTTCCTCGGCTTTATCATTGATAAAGTTACTTTTGGCTGATTTGGTCATGGCAATTACACTGTTTCTTAGCTTGTTACATTGGGTTTTAAGGATGCACAGTTTGGTTTGGAGATCACTGTCGAAGCGCTTGGCTAGCTTGGACTTGCATTTAAGAAGTTCAGAGCATTTGTTGTCTCTGGCTTTCATTGCACGTCCATTGGTCTAACATGGACGTAAAATTAAGCCTGTAATTCCTTGCACTGTAAGTCGCCATATATATCGAGATCCGTTTGGGCCCAGCTGGCCATTGGCTGGCTCCGTTTGGGCCCAGCTCGCCATTGGCTGGCCCAGACAACGAGGCGGGACTTCCCCCCCCTTACTCTTCGTTGGTCTTTATTTTGACTGAACGGGGGTGGCTCCCGTTCATAGACTGTAACCGTAGCCACGCCCCTCAGAACATAAGTAATACTAAATAATAATAACTTAGATTTATATAGCGCCTTTCAAGAAACCCAAGGACGCTTTACAAGACAAAAAACAAAACTAGTTGCCAAAAGCCAAGGTGAATTTAAGATAAGTGACTTTATGGTAATCTTTTTAATAAATGGGACCATAATTTTCCAAAAAGAATATTATGACATGAGAAATGAGACTTTAAACTAGTGACTGGAAGCAGAAAGTATTCATGACCATGTTTATTAAGGTAATACAGTCTAGGTGAAGTTGGGCCCAAATACATGGGCCTCTATGGAGCTATGGGTTTTTTTGGGCCCAATGACAGCGCCACAACAGCCCATTATATGAACTTTCAGGAAGTCCCGATTTCCTTAGTGGCTTCACGAAATATCTGTCTGACTGCCCCCCTGGTATGCCCCAATCACTGCTGTATTGCTATCTCTGGGTTTATGGAAATGACCAAATGCGCCATAAAAATATAACTGTACCTCCACTCTGTATTGTCCAGGTTAATGGTCCAACGGAGATGCCTGCAATGTCATAGGAAACGTCCCTGCGTTTTCTTTTTTGGTAGCCAGGGTAGCAATGCTGCAGGAAAGTGACATTTATATTTGAGACACAGCTGATACAATTTAGGCATTTAGCAGACACTATTAATCTAGAGCGATTTACATTAATTTACATTAAGCAAGAACACTTGCACAAAGACACTTTTCCCCCCCAATTTACTGAATACTTTGCCATACGAATGAGCCACTTACTAAAATAACAGAATAGCGAGTGGTTCTGTGGATACAAATAGGGCAAGGGCAATATTAAGGACCCTTTAGTTTTCCCCTAAACATAATAATTTTATTTAGTTTAGCCTGAGTCTGGCCAGAGAAGCAGTCATGAGTTTAGGGGAAACATAATTGCATTACATTATATCATAATTCCATTTAATCCTATTGTTGATGGTTATGGTTATGGTTATTTGAAGCCAATGTTAATTTCATGTGTGTCACTGAACCATACACAGTACATAATATTGAATGTTACCCCCCCACACACACACACACACACACACACACACACACACACACACACACACACACACATACACACAAATACATACAGCAGTGCAGTCGTCTCTGCCAAGCACACACAAGTGGATCTGGCAGTGCAGGTAGATGGTGGAGAAGTTGGTGAAGGTGAACATCCTGAAGGAGAAACGTGCCACGTCGGAGACACCATTCATGTCCAGTTCTACTGTAGTGTCCTCTTCATTAGGACACCTGGACCACAGGGAAGATCATTGTTAAAAAAATGCCAATGGATATGTATAAATAGTCTCAAGAGTGAAGCTAACACTGAATAATTACGGTTATGCAGGGATCAGTTTCCAGTGTTAATACTCAACACTTCAAATCACAAAATATCTTACTCGCTAACAAGGAGATCCCAACGGACAGCATAGTTGGCGTTGCTGACAGGAGTGGCCCAGCAGGAGTGTGACCATGTCTATACAGGATAGGATAACCACTACAATAGCTTGCCATCTTCTAATAGCAGGATTTATGGGAAATAAGGGGGTTGTAGTCAAGTGGAATGAGGGTATATGTGGTTAAAAGGCAATTTATTATTCACACTGAAGAATTCACTTGTGTTCAGAAGGGGAAAGAAATCCCCCAAAATGAAGGTGTCTTTTACATTATGATTATTGATAAACATTTATACATTTGCTAAGTAAAAATAATCACTTAAAATGCATTGAGCAGATACATCATTATCATCATCATAGTATGAAGGCATAACCAGTAGGAGCAATGCTGCCCCCTACTGTTGATTTTCCTTCATGAAGCAAGTACATGTATAGTCATAGCTACTTGCATGCTGTAATTAGAGAATAATCACAACTTTTCTTCATCATCATCATCAAACAATTTCATTTCACATTTACACCCAAAATAAAAATGTAAATTTAACGGCACGCTCCATCAAGGAAGGTTTGAAAATTACCGTAATGGAATGATTTAAAAATATCATCTGTACTTAATTTTATTATATTTGTACTTACAACATACAACACTGACCCAGTGGAAGGCTGAAATGTCTAGTTACATACCTCTAGATTATTTGGATTACAAAATTAATGGAAAGTTGAATGTCTATGGACCACAGGGAAGACCATTGTTAAAAAAATGCCAATGGATATGTATAAATAGTCTCAAGAGTGAAGCTAACACTGAATAATTACGGTTATGCAGGGATCAGTTTCCAGTGTTAATACTCATCACTTCAAATCACAAAATATCTCTCTTACTCGCTAACAAGGAGATCCCAACGGACAGCATAGTTGGCGTTGCTGACAGGCGTGGCCCAGCAGGAGTCCAGAACAGTGGCGATCTGTCGTTTGTCAATACCCTGCGATCGCACCTCGATGTACATCCTCTGGTCTAATTCCACTTCCATGTTACTTTCACCAGTGTAGGGGATGCGGTAGCCGGCGTCCAAGAATGGGACCATTCTCATTTGATAACGGCCCATCCCCGATGGAAGTCTCTTGGTCACAATGCTATAGAAAAAACAAACAAGGAGGCGTGACATTACGTGAAACATAAGATTGCATTATTTGCTATTACCATTTCTATTTAAGACTCAAACAATATAATATACAAAAATGGAAAGTAGTAATTGTGTGACCATGTCTATACAGGATAGGATAACCACTACAATAGCTTGCCATCTTCTAATAGCAGGATTTATGGGAAATAAGGGGGTTGTAGTCAAGTGGAATGAGTTATTGGAAGGGGCAATGGCATGTGAGGCTCTCACCTCTCAATGGGGTTAATGCCGACATCCATAGACAGAGACTGGGTCAGAGGGTACTCGCATCTGAAAGGCATCTGGACGGTCCTCTGGCGACTGATGTCAATATCAGTGGTGTCAAACTCACCCTGGATGACATTCTCGTACTTGAAGTAGGTCCCATTGCTCTGTCAGATGGGATTACAAAATAGTATTAGGGATGTAAATGCTAAATTTATACTTAAAAGTGTCCGGCCGACACTTACTATATCTGGCTATACTTGTCAAAAGGGTCATCCGACAAAGCAAGAATTAGCAATTGCAGTTATTTATTATTAGGTTAATTTCAATAGATGTGTTCAATAGATGCTTTATAGATTTTGTATACAGAACATCCATTATGTTTGGCTGAAAAAACACAATTCCATAAAGACTTGATATAAAGTCCATGTACCGGTACTAACTATTAAAAATAAACAATATTCTTTATACAACTGGAATCCTATTACACTGTATATAGGATTCAAGCTTTATAAAGAATATTGTTTCTGTATACAGGTATCTACTACGTATGTTGATATTTGTAGCAGTTCTGTAACAAAATCATTCTAGGCTTTGGACATTTTTACCGAGAGAACTGTCCCACACTGCTCGGCATTGTTATCAAAGTGGAACACCAGCCTTCCATCCTGGACAGTCCCTTTGCAGGATGAGTCCTTGAGGTGGAGATCCTTGGGATAGAAGCCAGCTTCAAACAACTGGCAAGGTCAAGGTCAAGGTAAACTTTATTGTCCACAAGGGAAATTTGTCTTGGGCTTTCACCCCAGCTGCAGCCACACATAAAACATCAAAGACAACAAAAATACATTACAGAGGAAGACACAACATTACACAATTGCACACATTATGTGGATAATCAGGCCTCACGTAGTTACCGCTGTTTCAGAGCCTCGTTCAGCATCTTAGTTGATGCTGATACAAATTATTTTTTAAATCTGATGTACTTCCACTTTGGTTCTTTGTATCTTCTCCCAGAGGGCAGAAGTACAAACTCGCCATTTAAAACATGGGTAACATCACTGACAATTCTTTAAGCCTGTTTTAATGTAGCCTGCTCATAAATAGACTGAAGAGAGGGGAGTTGTTTTACCCCTATGATCTTCCCTGCAGTCTGCACCAATCTTAACAGTTTGGACCTCAGTTGCACTGAGAGATTACCGAACCAAACTGTGATGCCAAACCTGACCAGGCTTTCCAAGACTGCTCGATAGAACACTAACATAAATCTTTGGTCAACACCATGAACCCTGAGACGTCGGAGGAAGTGCAGTCTTTGCTGTAGTTTACTACAGAGACTGTCAGCATGTGTATTCCAAGTCATTGAGTTGTCAATACAGATCCCCAAGTATTTATATGAGGAGACCTGTGAGATGGTCGAGTCATGGATGACCACAGGCCTATGGTCACCAATACTCTTGGGGTCAAACACCATCTCCTGTGTCTTCTTAACATTAAGAATAAGGTGGTTGTCGTCACACCACTTTACAAAGTTCTGTACCTCTGAAAAGTAGTCAGCTAAATCCCAGCGGGAACATGTCCCTGTCCCTGTCCCAGCGGGACAGGGACATGTTGCCTGCACTACTGGCACAGGAGACAAATGAATCTATGGAAGAGAGATAAGAATATTCAGTACATGTTATAATGCAATACACCAATAAGGATAACTATGATTCGGACGCCAACCATTCCACTGTCAAAGCAACTGCATTCATGTAATTAACTGTTAACCTGGCCTGGGCCGTGGCTCAGCGGTCCAGGCACCTTGGCTGGTAACTGTTAACCTATTAGGCTATTATATATTGAAAGACGGACCAGTTTCATCATAGTTGTTCAGTGTGACCTGTACTTTACCATAGCTCTCGTTGTTGCGGCGATGGTGGTTCTCATCACAGAAGCAGCCGTAGATTCCATCCTGCTCCCCACACCACTCATGCTCGACACAGTCCAGTTCCTCACAGGGGTCTGTCTCCGCTGGGGTCATAAAATAACTTCACAATTTAACACAACTATGACAAGTGGCTGGCTACACATGTGTTTTTTCAAACATTCGCCTTGTCTTCGTGTTATCTTGGCTAATCATAAATACAGTGTCTACTGAACGTACCACACTGCAAATTAGCACGCCACTGAGGGATTTCCAACCCCAAGACTGTGCAGGTTGTCTCATAGGACGAGACAGCAGAACACAGCATGCCATTGGCCGTCGAGTAGAGGCAGAGGTCATAGACACAGGAAGTGAAGAATGGCTGAGGGTCTGAGTGCAGGTGGCAGGTGCTGAACGGGCCAGTAGTGTTGGTGATGATGCTACACAGCTGTGAGTACTCCTCTCTGAGGCGACAGTTCTCCTCTATAGGTCTGTCATCTGTGGCCCCACATCTATCAAGGACAGGACATGGGGAGGTTCAGGCTCTTAAGTCATATTCTTTCTGTATGGCCACATCGCTCATGCGACTGTAACACAATACATGACGGTTCTCAGCTGAGAATCTATAATTTTGTAGTTTGTATGACAAAGCCTAACGGACATAACATTAGCCTAATGGACAATTTATACTTTGGCTAATTAATTACATACTTGCGGCGATTCTAAAGACACTTTTTACATACAATTGTTTTGTATTGTTTTTGTTGGACTCTTACATTTACAAAGGCAAAAGTCATTCTGGATCTTTTATTTTCAAGGTTTTTCTCATGACGAATATGCATTATTAACATAAAAATATTAAATATTTCATTGGCTCACCCAGAATGGCTGACCATGATGTGCATATTACATCACACACATGGATGGCCTACAGGAGCTATGGGTAAAGAAGATGGATATCTACCTACCTGCTCATGCAATTGTGGATGCCCTGGCAGTGAAGTATGATGTTGAAGCTTCCGATCTTTCATCCATATACTCCTCAGCACCTACATACTGACTGGATGTGACACAGTGAGCTATCTTTACAGAAGAGGAAAAAGACGTGCCTACAAAGCTGCCGTAGATCACCTGAAAGACCTTCTGCCTCTGTGCCAAAATGGTGACTCTGGGGAAAGTCTGGATGTTACACAAGATGTCGGGACAGCGGCTAGATGATACATGGCTTCACTGTATGAGAGGAGTGACTTCAGTGGTAACTTGGATACACTGCCCATCTTTTTGGCAACATCAAAGGAGACATGCGTTGCCTTCCACCTACTGAAGATGCCTTCAAATTACACCTTCTCAGAGCCCTGCATCAGTTGGTTGTATGTAAGAGGGCACACATGTCTCAGCCAACCTACCCTGTGGCAACCAACTTTGGCAGAGAGCTTGTCAATGGTAAGCTGGTGGCAACAACGATGCTGAAGGATGCAAAACCTGCACAATACAAGCGCACCAAATATTGCCACTGCAAGAAAAGCAAGTGTGCCAGAGGATGCTCCTGTGCAAGAGCCGGTGTCAAGTATGTCATTGCCTGTCTCTGCACTGGGGACCCCAAAAGATGTTCACGAGTTGAACTCACACTCGAAGACAGTGACAGTGAGTGAGTTGATTAGTTAGTCGTTTTCATTTTCCTGATAATTTTCATTTTCGTGATATTAGACATTATTTTATTCAGACAATGTTTAATTTCCTTTTTTGAGCTGTGCTTCTGGAAGGAGTATAGCTCCAAGCGTCATGGGACGTTTAGCATGTATGTACGCCAATCAAGATCAAGGATAGCAATTTCATCACTATGACATCACAACAGAGACAATATATATTAGTATTCATAAATAGCACAGCTCACTTCACACTTCACTTCACTGATATTTCAACTAACAAAGAATCAGCTGTGCACATCTGTTTATTTTATAATAATAATAAAAAATACTTGTGTTGTTTTGAATTTGTTGTTACACTTTTATTTTGTGGGGGTACAGTTGTTCTGGGAATTTTGAGCATTAGGGTAATAAAGTCACCACAGTTCCTTTAATTTACGGTTGATTTTAATACTTTTTTTTGTGGAATGACTATAAAGATTGCTGAAAAGAATGAGACATTGGCTGGTGTCATAACCCATGGCAAAGTGGAGTACCAAAAATGGCTATAAATCACTTGGAAAGGCTTTGTGAGTGTATTTCTGGACTTGGTGTTGTTCACATATGTGTTCTGTGTATCTGGGAATCATTTATTGACAGCCTACACAACCTACTGAGCACCTTAAGAAAAGAAACCTAGTTTTTTACAATAGGCGAAAATGGGCAAATAAATAAAGGCTTCGTTATACAAAAATGGCCATAACTTTTTTTCGCAATGTTTCCGGCAGAGCAGGCCTCTCATTCTGTGGACCTTTATGACCAAATGAATAGAAAAAACACAAAAAAAAAGTATAGCATGACATCACAGGTCCTCTCAAATTTTCGGTGACTGGATCCCCGACTATAGAGAAAATCTTTTGGCGCCGTACTTCTTGTGGGACTAGAAATATCTGCAGTTGTATAATCTGGCTCTGGAACAGGTGTGGTTGAACGAATGCCTTCACTTTCCTTTTTGATTGCAATACCTGGGGACACAGATAAGAACATTCAATTATTTTTAATTGAAAAAATAATATCTATTTTGTTACAGACACAGACTCCACAACAAGAGTTCATGTAATTCAGATAAAGACTTAAAATAAGATCAGGCCTATTAGATCAGTACTTAAATAAAACTAGAGATAAACTTTTGCTGCCGTACTTCTTGTGGGATGAGTAATATCTGCGGTTGTAGAATCTGGCTCTGGAACTGGTGTGGTTGAACGAATGTCTTCTCTTTTTGTTGTGATTTCAATACCTGGGCACACAGATTGAGAAATTCAATTACTATTGAACAATGTTGATATCCTATTTTGTTACAGGCACATGAGGCTACACGTACATGAATCCAACATATACTGTAAATGGAAAAGATTGTGTAAACAAACATCAATCAATAAAACATTAATTTACACAACACGAACACATTGTTGTCAATGAAGTTACCTATACAATGTTTAATCTGCAACACAATTTGATACAATATGTAGTGAGGGTCCCTGCTTCATCTCTCTCTCAGCTAAAGGGTCCTTGGTCAGAAAAACATGAAGACGCCTGCACTAGTTAGAAATCCTGACACTCCTAGCACAAAACCAGACCTTGAAATGTAGCCGTCCACAGCCAAAGTTGAGCATATTTCAACAGGTTATGCTGTTTTACTTTATACTTTGAGCACCTGCCCTGACCCTCTCTCTAATGGTCTAAAAAATACTCACTGACAAATGTACAGGCTGTAGTCAGACATGGACTTTCTGGTCTTTGAACCAGCACATAAAACTTAAAATAAAAGTAGGGATAAACGTTTGTCATACTTGTTATTGTGGGACCAGCAGAGACTGTTGTGGTTGCAATACCTGGACACACATGTACAGTATGAAAATGTCTCTACAATTCTAGATTTAATCTTTAAAATAAAATGTAGATAAACTTCTGATGCCGTACTTGTTGTTGTGGGATGAGTAGGAAGTCTAGTAACTGCAGTTGTAGAACCTGTCTCTGAAACTAGTGTGGTTGTACGAGTGCCTTCTCTTTCTGTTGTGACTGCAATACCTGGGGACACAGATAGGAAAATTCAATTAGTATTCTACAAGATTTGATGAAATTCAAATAAGCACTTAAAATATGATCAGACCTTTCAGATCAGTACATAAAATAAACTAGAGAAAAACTTTTGGTGCCGTACTTCTTGTGGGACTAGAAATATCTGCAGTTGTAGAATCTGGCTCTGGAACAGGTGTGGTTGAACGAATGCCTTCACTTTCTGTTGTGATTGCAATACCTGGGCACACAGATAGGAACATTCAATTATTTTATTCTAATTGAAAAAATAATATCTATTTTGTTACAGACACAGAGTCCACAACAAGAGTTTATGTAATTCAGATAAAGACTTAAAATAAGATCAGGCCTATTAGATCATAGTACTTAAATAAAACTAGATATAAACTTTTGCTGCCGTACTTCTTGTGGGATGAGTAATATCTGCGGTTGTAGAATCTGGCTCTGGAACTGGTGTGGTTGAACGAATGTCTTCTCTTTTTGTTGTGATTTCAATACCTGGGCACACAGATTGAGAAATTCAATTACTATTGAACAATGTTGATATCCTATTTTGTTACAGGCACATGAGGCTATACACGTACATGAATCCAACATATACTGTAAATGGAAAAGATTGTGTAGACAACCAATCAATAAAACATTAATTTACACAACACGAACACAGTGTTGTCAATGAAGTTACCTATACAATTTTTAATCTGCAACACAATTTGATACAATATTTAGTGAGGGTCCTTGCTTCATCTCTCTTTTAGCTAAAGGGTCCTTGGTCAGAAAAACATGAAGACGCCTGCTCTAGTTAGAAATCCTGACACTCCTAGCACAAAACCAGACCTTGAAATTTAGCCGTCCACAGCCAAAGTGAACATATTTCAACAGGTTATGCTGTTTTACTTTATACTTTGAGCACATGCCCTGACCCTCTCTCTAATGGTCTATAAAATACTCACTGACAAATTTACAGGCTGTAGTCAGACATGGACTTTCTGGTCTTTGAACCAGCACATAAAACTTAAAATAAAATTAGGGATAAACGTTTGTCATACTTGTTATTGTGGGACCAGCAGAGACTGTTGTTGTTGCAATACCTGGACACACATGTACAGTATGAAAATGCCTCTACAATTCTAGATTTAATCTTTAAAATAAAATGTAGATAAACTTCTGATGCCGTACTTCTTGTTGTGGGATGAGTAGGAAGTCTAGTAACTGCGGTTGTAGAACCTGTCTCTGAAACTGGTGTGGTTGTACGAGTGCCTTCTCTTTCTGTTGTGACTGCAATACCTGGGGACACAGATAGGAAAATTCAATTAGTATTCTAATTGAACCATTTTCTTCACATATTTTGTTACAGACACAGACTCCACAGATACAAGATTTGATGAAATTCAAAAAAGCACTTAAAATATGATCAGACCTTTCAGATCAGTACATAAAATAAACTAGAGAAAAACTTTTGGTGCCGTACTTCTTGTGGGACTAGAAATATCTGCAGTTGTAGAATCTGGAACAGGTGTGGTTGAACGAATGCCTTCACTTTCTGTTGTGATTGCAATACCTGGGCACACAGATAGGAACATTCAATTATTTTATTCTAATTGAAAAAATAATATCTATTTTGTTACAGACACAGACTCCACAACAAGAGTTTATGTAATTCAGATAAAGACTTAAAATAAGATCAGGCATATTAGATCATAGTACTTAAATAAAACTAGATATAAACTTTTGCTGCCGTACTAATGGTCTATAAAATACTCACTGACAAATTTACAGGCTGTAGTCAGACATGGACTTTCTGGTCTTTGAACCAGCACATAAAACTTAAAATAAAAGTAGGGATAAACAAACAAATGCTGGTTTTACTATTAAACTGTTGCTGCCGTACTTGCTATTGTGGGACCAGGAACTGCAGTTGTCAAATTTGTCTCTGGACTTGGTGTGGTTGTAGGGCTGCCCCCTGTTTCTGTTGTGGTTGCAATACCTGGACACACATGTACAGTATGAAAATGCCTCTACAATTCTAAGCAAACAATTTTGGCTTTCCTACTTTGTCCATGTAGAAACTGCAGAGATAAAATAATAAGAATTTGTACTTCTCCTTTACACACAACCATACGAAAGCAGACATTTTCACCTTTAGACCCCTAGCATGGTTAACATTGCAAAGTTACTAGCGCTGTCATGAAAGTATTTTGACTTGGCCTACTGCATGGTTACAAATTAAGTGGACTAACTAGCCTTTGTTGTATATGTACAAAAATAATTGTATAATTATCTGCAATATCACATAACATTAATGCATGGAAGGGCTGTCCAGGTGGCACATGGCAAATGAAAATGTTTTACTCCAATCTTTGTTTCTGGGGGGTCCCTGGAAGAAAATATTTTGAGATGCAGCTTTGCGGCCAAATACATAATGATTTTGGGAACCACTCATATCGCAACATTAGGTTTTTCAGAAAACTGTTATAGGATTTAGAAGACATTTGTAGAATCGGTCTTGACTTAAACAATTGCTGTCGTACTTGCTGTTGTCGGACTAGGACCAGTAGAAACTGAGGTTGTAGAATATGTCTCTGCGCCTGGTGTGCTTGTAGGTGTGGCTATGGATGTAGATGTAGAACACAGATGAATGAACTTCATTGGCTGACTTATTTACTTATTTATGACATGCTTTGTGTGCATGCTGAGGTCCTCAGGCAGGAACCTGCTGATTGTTCCTGAGTAGAGGCTGAAGACTAAATTGCCTCTGCTGTCAGATTTAGCTCTGGAATTACTTGCCTGAGGAGCTCAAGCTGGCTAAATCAGTCTACTCAAATGAAGAAAGAAGGACGACTTCACAGATAATTGGTCCTCACTAATGTTAAAATAAATGAAATGGTACCATCTTTTTCTACTTGGTTTGTGTCTAATAGGAGGGCTGTGGACACTTCCGAAACCTGCAGTGACATTATCGTTAGTTCGTTTTTTTTAAACAAGATTTCTAATTTTAGATTTTTATTAACACGATAATAGTTGCCATTATAGCATAATAACTTTCCAGGAATAGAAAGCCTGCAGATATTAGTTTGGATTCCCCAGCAAAGATGTCACCGGTAGGCGCCTATAGGGTTTCTGAACTGTCCACAACCCTCCTCTGAGACACAAATAGAGTAGACAAAAATGGTACCATATTATAATGAACATTAGTGAGGACCATGTGTATGAAGGTACGTTGTCAGTGTGTGTGTGAATGTTTAAATGTGTGAATATAAAGCACATTGTAAAGCCCCCTTAACCATTTACCAACAGAACTGTGCATTCTGTGAATGGCAATCTTACTGCTTTCAGATTTGGGCAGAACGTAGCCTGTGATTGTATTTGTGTTGTCTTACCATTAAACGTACAGCCTCCAAGCTCTCCATGGTCAACACGAAAAGCCCAACGACCAGCGACGCCAACATTACTGCCGCCGTTACGTAAATTTGAGGAGCTGTCAGGGCCATTGTAATAGGATGATCCAGGAATGGTGCAATGGTGTGTGGAGTCGATCGTGTCATAGCCAGCCTGGGAATTCACATACACATTTTAATTGGTTGAAGTTTTGTACAACTGAATATTATCACTATTGTGCCCACAGATTCTGAACTATGCACTCGTGTGTTGCTGACAGCAGCTGTGAAAGCAGATAAGTAAAAAAAAAAAAAATTTCTTTATTGTTCTACCTGTACATCGTGAGAAGTTGAGGCTATAGTTTCATAATTCATCAGTACAAATGAGTACTGATTTCCAGAGATCAACACCGCTTGGAATGTTGTGCGCTGAAAAAAGAAAAGAAAAAGATAAATACCATTTATCTCATATTTTGTTAAGTAAATTTGTAATTAATTTGTACTTTACCATTAAATATGCCCAGATTATGATTTGTGTGTGTGTGCGTGTGCGTACAGAAAATGTAAATAATTTATGAGTTAGCCATGGGGCTTCTATGTTGAGTTGTCACAATCCAAGGAATCCAGGGATTCATTTGTGGATTATGACCTCAAGAGTAAAGGCCAAAACGTGAAGTGGGCTGTTATAGCGCCACCATGAGGCCGATTTGGAAGATTTGATTTGGGGGTTCTTCCTTGGCCGAGTGTGTGTGTGCAAAGTTTCAGGGCAATCAGGCTGGCAGTGCTGCAGATTATCTGGTCACAGACACACTTGGATGGACACATGCGGACAGACAGGAGTGAAATTAACATATTCTCCTTCAGCCATATTGCCTGTTGGAGACAACAACAAAAACAACAATAATAATAAAATACGTACATCTCCTGAGTTGTCATAGTATGCCACCTCGTAAAATGTTGCAACAAACACCAAACGGGCAGAGAAACGCAGGCCTGGGAAGTATTGATTTATATCTTGTGTAGCCTGATGAAGGATACTGCCATTGGTGTATTGGTTATATGTGATTTCCCCATTTTCTCTGTTGTCCAAATCTGTCCAGAATAGAGCAATTACATCTCTCCTCCCATACGGGAAACTTTCAGGGCTATACGAACTCCAAGGATTATTAAAGGTAAGGTGTCCATTGTTGTTGACCTAACAAATGAGTGGATAAAACAAACATTACAAACAAATATTTGACAGGTGGGGCTGAACTATTTTTTACTTCAAAGATACATTATTTATTTATTTTAAGTGTGTGCAGTGTACTGACTAGAACTGACAAAAATCATTCAAATCACATAATCACTGCATTTAATGGCTTTATTTCCTCGTTTATATAAAAGAGGAATACATTAGCCCTACATGTATAATTTTTTACAACCCAATTCTAGTAGGTTAGAAAGTTATTTTCTAATCACCTGTAATCATTGAATACACAAATAAAAAATAATACTGTCCCATACAAAAAGATAATGCTGCAAATTCCATAAATTATATACATACAAATGTCTGATTGTATATGCGTCCAAAATAGAAAAAAGGTTGTTGTAGGGCAATGACAGAAGAGCTCGAATCATCCTCTCGCGGAAGTGTGGTTCCATTTCTTGGGTACAGTAGAACTAGGCCATGGGTGTACAAAAAGGAGGGTTAGGCTAATTACACAATATTTAAGTTTAGTATACCATAGGTGACTGATTCAAATGAAAGCAGAAAATCATATCAAAATAATGAAATGTTGGTTAATTAAATTGAGTGTTTTGAAACTGCAGCTTATAGAACTGTAGTCACGTAATAAAGCAATGATATTGCTTAAGGAAGTGTCATATATCCTTGCTAGAATCAGAAGGATACACAGACAGAGCTTCTTTTACATGACGGTTTTAACAAATTATCATTGTTCCTGACCTTTCAGATCAGTACATAAAATAAACTAGAGAAAAACTTTTGGTGCCGTACTTCTTGTGGGACTAGAAATATCTGCAGTTGTAGAATCTGGCTCTGGAACAGGTGTGGTTGAACGAATGTCTTCTCTTATTGTTGTGATTTCAATACCTGGGCACACAGATTGAGAAATTAAATTACTATTGAACAATGTTGATATCCTATTTTGTTACAGGCACATGAGGCTATACACGTACATGAATCCAACATATACTGTAAATGGAAAAGATTGTGTAGACAACCAATCAATAAAACATTAATTTACACAACACGAACACAGTGTTGTCAATGAAGTTACCTATACAATGTTTAATCTGCAACACAATTTGATACAATATTTAGTGAGGGTCCTTGCTTCATCTCTCTCTCAGCTAAAGGGTCCTTGGTCAGAAAAACATGAAGACATTTAGAAGACATTTGTAGAATCGGTCTTGACTTAAACAATTGCTGTCGTACTTGCTGTTGTCGGACTAGGACCAGTAGAAACTGAGGTTGTAGAATATGTCTCTGCGCCTGGTGTGCTTGTAGGTGTGGCTATGGATGTAGATGTAGAACACAGATGAATGAACTTCATTGGCTGACTTATTTACTTATTTATGACATGCTTTGTGTGCATGCTGAGGTCCTCAGGCAGGAACCTGCTGATTGTTCCCGAGTAGAGGCTGAAGACTAAATTGCCTCTGCTGTCAGATTTAGCTCTGGAATTACTTGCCTGAGGAGCTCAAGCTGGCTAAATCAGTCTACTCAAATGAAGAAAGAAGGACGACTTCACAGATAATTGGTCCTCACTAATGTTAAAATAAATGAAATGGTACCATCTTTTTCTACTTGGTTTGTGTCTAATAGGAGGGCTGTGGACACTTCCGAAACCTGCAGTGACATTATCGTTAGTTCGTTTTTTTTAAACAAGATTTCTAATTTTAGATTTTTATTAACACGATAATAGTTGCCATTATAGCATAATAATAACTTTCCAGGAATAGAAAGCCTGCAGATATTAGTTTGGATTCCCCAGCAAAGATGTCACCGGTAGGCGCCTATAGGGTTTCTGAACTGTCCACAACCCTCCTCTGAGACACAAACAGAGTAGACAAAAATGGTACCATATTATAATGAACATTAGTGAGGACCATGTGTATGAAGGTACGTTGTCAGTGTGTGTGTGAATGTTTAAATGTGTGAATATAAAGCACATTGTAAAGCCCCCTTAACCATTTACCAACAGATCTGTGCATTCTTTGAATGGCAATCTTACTGCTTTCAGATTTGGGCAGAACGTAGCCTGTGATTGTATTTGTGTTGTCTTACCATTAAACGTACAGCCTCCAAGCTCTCCATGGTCAACACGAAAAGCCCAACGACCAGCGACGCCAACATTACTGCCGCCGTTACGTAAATTTGAGGAGCTGTCAGGGCCATTGTAATAGGATGATCCAGGAAGGGTGCAATGGTGTGTGGAGTCGATCGTGTCATAGCCAGCCTGGGAATTCACATACACATTTTAATTGGTTGAAGTTTTGTACAAGTGAATATTATCACTATTGTGCCCACAGATTCTGAACTATGCACTCGTGTGTTGCTGACAGCAGCTGTGAAAGCAGATAAGTAAAAAAATATATATTTTCTTTATTGTTCTACCTGTACATCGTGAGAAGTTGAGGCTATAGTTTCATAATTCATCAGTACAAATGAGTACTGATTTCCAGAGATCAACACCGCTTGGAATGTTGTGCGCTGAAAAAAGAAAAGAAAAAGATAAATACCATTTATCTCATATTTTGTTAAGTAAATTTGTCATTAATTTGTACTTTACCATTAAATCTGCCCAGATTATGATTTGTGTGTGTGTGTGTGTGTGTGTGTGTGTGTGTGTGTGTGCGTGTGCGTGTGCGTACAGAAAATGTAAATAATTTATGAGTTAGCCATGGGGCTTCTATGTTGAGTTGTCACAATCCAAGGAATCCAGGGATTCATTTGTGGATTATGACCTCAAGAGTAAAGGCCAAAACGTGAAGTGGGCTGTTATAGCGCCACCATGAGGCCGATTTGGAAGATTTGATTTGGGGGTTCTTCCTTGGCCGAGTGTGTGTGTGCAAAGTTTCAGGGCAATCAGGCTGGCAGTGCTGCAGATTATCTGGTCACAGACACACTTGGATGGACACATGCGGACAGACAGGAGTGAAATTAACATATTCTCCTTCAGCCATATTGCCTGTTGGAGACAACAAAAACAACAATAATAATAAAATACGTACATCTCCTGAGTTGTCATAGTATGCCACCTCGTAAAATGTTGCAACAAACACCAAACGGGCAGAGAAACGCAGGCCTGGGAAGTATTGATTTATATCTTGTGTAGCCTGATGAAGGATACTGCCACTGGTGTATTGGTTATATGTGATTTCCCCATTTTCTCTGTTGTCCAAATCTGTCCAGAATAGAGCAATTACATCTCTCCTCCCATACGGGAAACTTTCAGGGCTATACGAACTCCAAGGATTATTAAAGGTAAGGTGTCCATTGTTGTTGACCTAACAAATGAGTGGATAAAACAAACATTACAAACAAATATTTGACAGGTAGGGCTGAACTATTTTTTACTTCAAAGATACATTATTTATTTATTTTAAGTGTGTGCAGTGTACTGACTAGAACTGACAAAAATCATTCAAATCACATAATCACTGCATTTAATGGCTTTATTTCCTCGTTTATATAAAAGAGGAATACATTAGCCCTACATGTATAATTTTTTACAACCCAATTCTAGTAGGTTAGAAAGTTATTTTCTAATCACCTGTAATCATTGAATACACAAATAAAAAATAATACTGTCCCATACAAAAAGATAATGCTGCAAATTCCATAAATTATATACATACAAATGTCTGATTGTATATGCGTCCAAAATAGAAAAAAGGTTGTTGTAGGGCAATGACAGAAGAGCTCGAATCATCCTCTCGCGGAAGTGTGGTTCCATTTCTTGGGTACAGTAGAACTAGGCCATGGGTGTACAAAAAGGAGGGTTAGGCTAATTACACAATATTTAAGTTTAGTATACCATAGGTGACTGATTCAAATGAAAGCAGAAAATCATATCAAAATAATGAAATGTTGGTTAATTAAATTGAGTGTTTTGAAACTGCAGCTTATAGAACTGTAGTCACGTAATAAAGCAATGATATTGCTTAAGGAAGTGTCATATATCCTTGCTAGAATCAGAAGGATACACAGACAGAGCTTCTTTTACATGACGGTTTTAACAAATTATCATTGTTCCTGACCTTTCAGATCAGTACATAAAATAAACTAGAGAAAAACTTTTGGTGCCGTACTTCTTGTGGGACTAGAAATATCTGCAGTTGTAGAATCTGGCTCTGGAACAGGTGTGGTTGAACGAATGTCTTCTCTTATTGTTGTGATTTCAATACCTGGGCACACAGATTGAGAAATTAAATTACTATTGAACAATGTTGATATCCTATTTTGTTACAGGCACATGAGGCTATACACGTACATGAATCCAACATATACTGTAAATGGAAAAGATTGTGTAGACAACCAATCAATAAAACATTAATTTACACAACACGAACACAGTGTTGTCAATGAAGTTACCTATACAATGTTTAATCTGCAACACAATTTGATACAATATTTAGTGAGGGTCCTTGCTTCATCTCTCTCTCAGCTAAAGGGTCCTTGGTCAGAAAAACATGAAGACATTTAGAAGACATTTGTAGAATCGGTCTTGACTTAAACAATTGCTGTCGTACTTGCTGTTGTCGGACTAGGACCAGTAGAAACTGAGGTTGTAGAATATGTCTCTGCGCCTGGTGTGCTTGTAGGTGTGGCTATGGATGTAGATGTAGAACACAGATGAATGAACTTCATTGGCTGACTTATTTACTTATTTATGACATGCTTTGTGTGCATGCTGAGGTCCTCAGGCAGGAACCTGCTGATTGTTCCCGAGTAGAGGCTGAAGACTAAATTGCCTCTGCTGTCAGATTTAGCTCTGGAATTACTTGCCTGAGGAGCTCAAGCTGGCTAAATCAGTCTACTCAAATGAAGAAAGAAGGACGACTTCACAGATAATTGGTCCTCACTAATGTTAAAATAAATGAAATGGTACCATCTTTTTCTACTTGGTTTGTGTCTAATAGGAGGGCTGTGGACACTTCCGAAACCTGCAGTGACATTATCGTTAGTTCGTTTTTTTTAAACAAGATTTCTAATTTTAGATTTTTATTAACACGATAATAGTTGCCATTATAGCATAATAATAACTTTCCAGGAATAGAAAGCCTGCAGATATTAGTTTGGATTCCCCAGCAAAGATGTCACCGGTAGGCGCCTATAGGGTTTCTGAACTGTCCACAACCCTCCTCTGAGACACAAACAGAGTAGACAAAAATGGTACCATATTATAATGAACATTAGTGAGGACCATGTGTATGAAGGTACGTTGTCAGTGTGTGTGTGAATGTTTAAATGTGTGAATATAAAGCACATTGTAAAGCCCCCTTAACCATTTACCAACAGAACTGTGCATTCTGTGAATGGCAATCTTACTGCTTTCAGATTTGGGCAGAACGTAGCCTGTGATTGTATTTGTGTTGTCTTACCATTAAACGTACAGCCTCCAAGCTCTCCATGGTCAACACGAAAAGCCCAACGACCAGCGACGCCAACATTACTGCCGCCGTTACGTAAATTTGAGGAGCTGTCAGGGCCATTGTAATAGGATGATCCAGGAATGGTGCAATGGTGTGTGGAGTCGATCGTGTCATAGCCAGCCTGGGAATTCACATACACATTTTAATTGGTTGAAGTTTTGTACAAGTGAATATTATCACTATTGTGCCCACAGATTCTGAACTATGCACTCGTGTGTTGCTGACAGCAGCTGTGAAAGCAGATAAGTAAAAAAATATATATTTTCTTTATTGTTCTACCTGTACATCGTGAGAAGTTGAGGCTATAGTTTCATAATTCATCAGTACAAATGAGTACTGATTTCCAGAGATCAACACCGCTTGGAATGTTGTGCGCTGAAAAAAGAAAAGAAAAAGATAAATACCATTTATCTCATATTTTGTTAAGTAAATTTGTCATTAATTTGTACTTTACCATTAAATCTGCCCAGATTATGATTTGTGTGTGTGTGTGTGTGTGTGTGTGCGTTTGCGTACAGAAAATGTAAATAATTTATGAGTTAGCCATGGGGCTTCTATGTTGAGTTGTCACAATCCAAGGAATCCAGGGATTCATTTGTGGATTATGACCTCAAGAGTAAAGGCCAAAACGTGAAGTGGGCTGTTATAGCGCCACCATGAGGCCGATTTGGAAGATTTGATTTGGGGGTTCTTCCTTGGCCGAGTGTGTGTGTGCAAAGTTTCAGGGCAATCAGGCTGGCAGTGCTGCAGATTATCTAAATATATTATTTTATCCCACGATTTTGTAACCCATTTTCACCCCTGTGTCAATCATCTAATGTGATCCTGGGCTCTACACACCCTCCGCCAACCTGGGGAGAGCAACAGACTTAACTCATGCTTCCTTCATGCTTGAGTGTCCAAGTTGCTCCTTTACACCTGACAGGGGGGAGATTCCCTGGTTGGACGTAGCGCGTGGAAGGAACACGTTATTCCAACCAGTTCCTTTCCCCTCCATCAGGCGCCCCGGCTGGCCAGGGGGAGGCAGTTTAGAAACCAGGATTACTGCATGTTTTTGTGAGGGTATCTACCCTAGGGGACACGGGGAAAACATGCAAACTCCACACAGAAAGGCCCTTTCGCCAACCCCACCTTCGGGTATGGGCACTGATGACGCGGAGGAGGAAACACGCCGCCAGCACCCACAGCGCCCCGAGCGGGAATCGAACCCAGGACCTTCTAGCTGTGAGGCGACAGCACTACCAACTGTGCCACCGTGCCCCTTTGCTGCAGATTATCTGGTCACAGACACACTTGGATGGACACATGCGGACAGACAGGAGTGAAATTAACATATTCTCCTTCAGCCATATTGCCTGTTGGAGACAACAACAAAAACAACAATAATAATAAAATACGTACATCTCCTGAGTTGTCATAGTATGCCACCTCGTAAAATGTTGCAACAAACACCAAACGGGCAGAGAAACGCAGGCCTGGGAAGTATTGATTTATATCTTGTGTAGCCTGATGAAGGATACTGCCATTGGTGTATTGGTTATATGTGATTTCCCCATTTTCTCTGTTGTCCAAATCTGTCCAGAATAGAGCAATTACATCTCTCCTCCCATACGGGAAACTTTCAGGGCTATACGAACTCCAAGGATTATTAAAGGTAAGGTGTCCATTGTTGTTGACCTAACAAATGAGTGGATAAAACAAACATTACAAACAAATATTTGACAGGTGGGGCTGAACTATTTTTTACTTCAAAGATACATTATTTATTTATTTTAAGTGTGTGCAGTGTACTGACTAGAACTGACAAAAATCATTCAAATCACATAATCACTGCATTTAATGGCTTTATTTCCTCGTTTATATAAAAGAGGAATACATTAGCCCTACATGTATAATTTTTTACAACCCAATTCTAGTAGGTTAGAAAGTTATTTTCTAATCACCTGTAATCATTGAATACACAAATAAAAAATAATACTGTCCCATACAAAAAGATAATGCTGCAAATTCCATAAATTATATACATACAAATGTCTGATTGTATATGCGTCCAAAATAGAAAAAAGGTTGTTGTAGGGCAATGACAGAAGAGCTCGAATCATCCTCTCGCGGAAGTGTGGTTCCATTTCTTGGGTACAGTAGAACTAGGCCATGGGTGTACAAAAAGGAGGGTTAGGCTAATTACACAATATTTAAGTTTAGTATACCATAGGTGACTGATTCAAATGAAAGCAGAAAATCATATCAAAATAATGAAATGTTGGTTAATTAAATTGAGTGTTTTGAAACTGCAGCTTATAGAACTGTAGTCACGTAATAAAGCAATGATATTGCTTAAGGAAGTGTCATATATCCTTGCTAGAATCAGAAGGATACACAGACAGAGCTTCTTTTACATGACGGTTTTAACAAATTATCATTGTTCCTGACCTTTCAGATCAGTACATAAAATAAACTAGAGAAAAACTTTTGGTGCCGTACTTCTTGTGGGACTAGAAATATCTGCAGTTGTAGAATCTGGCTCTGGAACAGGTGTGGTTGAACGAATGTCTTCTCTTATTGTTGTGATTTCAATACCTGGGCACACAGATTGAGAAATTCAATTACTATTGAACAATGTTGATATCCTATTTTGTTACAGGCACATGAGGCTATACACGTACATGAATCCAACATATACTGTAAATGGAAAAGATTGTGTAGACAACCAATCAATAAAACATTAATTTACACAACACGAACACAGTGTTGTCAATGAAGTTACCTATACAATGTTTAATCTGCAACACAATTTGATACAATATTTAGTGAGGGTCCTTGCTTCATCTCTCTCTCAGCTAAAGGGTCCTTGGTCAGAAAAACATGAAGACATTTAGAAGACATTTGTAGAATCGGTCTTGACTTAAACAATTGCTGTCGTACTTGCTGTTGTCGGACTAGGACCAGTAGAAACTGAGGTTGTAGAATATGTCTCTGCGCCTGGTGTGCTTGTAGGTGTGGCTATGGATGTAGATGTAGAACACAGATGAATGAACTTCATTGGCTGACTTATTTACTTATTTATGACATGCTTTGTGTGCATGCTGAGGTCCTCAGGCAGGAACCTGCTGATTGTTCCCGAGTAGAGGCTGAAGACTAAATTGCCTCTGCTGTCAGATTTAGCTCTGGAATTACTTGCCTGAGGAGCTCAAGCTGGCTAAATCAGTCTACTCAAATGAAGAAAGAAGGACGACTTCACAGATAATTGGTCCTCACTAATGTTAAAATAAATGAAATGGTACCATCTTTTTCTACTTGGTTTGTGTCTAATAGGAGGGCTGTGGACACTTCCGAAACCTGCAGTGACATTATCGTTAGTTCGTTTTTTTTAAACAAGATTTCTAATTTTAGATTTTTATTAACACGATAATAGTTGCCATTATAGCATAATAATAACTTTCCAGGAATAGAAAGCCTGCAGATATTAGTTTGGATTCCCCAGCAAAGATGTCACCGGTAGGCGCCTATAGGGTTTCTGAACTGTCCACAACCCTCCTCTGAGACACAAACAGAGTAGACAAAAATGGTACCATATTATAATGAACATTAGTGAGGACCATGTGTATGAAGGTACGTTGTCAGTGTGTGTGTGAATGTTTAAATGTGTGAATATAAAGCACATTGTAAAGCCCCCTTAACCATTTACCAACAGAACTGTGCATTCTGTGAATGGCAATCTTACTGCTTTCAGATTTGGGCAGAACGTAGCCTGTGATTGTATTTGTGTTGTCTTACCATTAAACGTACAGCCTCCAAGCTCTCCATGGTCAACACGAAAAGCCCAACGACCAGCGACGCCAACATTACTGCCGCCGTTACGTAAATTTGAGGAGCTGTCAGGGCCATTGTAATAGGATGATCCAGGAATGGTGCAATGGTGTGTGGAGTCGATCGTGTCATAGCCAGCCTGGGAATTCACATACACATTTTAATTGGTTGAAGTTTTGTACAAGTGAATATTATCACTATTGTGCCCACAGATTCTGAACTATGCACTCGTGTGTTGCTGACAGCAGCTGTGAAAGCAGATAAGTAAAAAAATATATATTTTCTTTATTGTTCTACCTGTACATCGTGAGAAGTTGAGGCTATAGTTTCATAATTCATCAGTACAAATGAGTACTGATTTCCAGAGATCAACACCGCTTGGAATGTTGTGCGCTGAAAAAAGAAAAGAAAAAGATAAATACCATTTATCTCATATTTTGTTAAGTAAATTTGTCATTAATTTGTACTTTACCATTAAATCTGCCCAGATTATGATTTGTGTGTGTGTGTGTGTGTGTGCGTGTGCGTACAGAAAATGTAAATAATTTATGAGTTAGCCATGGGGCTTCTATGTTGAGTTGTCACAATCCAAGGAATCCAGGGATTCATTTGTGGATTATGACCTCAAGAGTAAAGGCCAAAACGTGAAGTGGGCTGTTATAGCGCCACCATGAGGCCGATTTGGAAGATTTGATTTGGGGGTTCTTCCTTGGCCGAGTGTGTGTGTGCAAAGTTTCAGGGCAATCAGGCTGGCAGTGCTGCAGATTATCTGGTCACAGACACACTTGGATGGACACATGCGGACAGACAGGAGTGAAATTAACATATTCTCCTTCAGCCATATTGCCTGTTGGAGACAACAACAAAAACAACAATAATAATAAAATACGTACATCTCCTGAGTTGTCATAGTATGCCACCTCGTAAAATGTTGCAACAAACACCAAACGGGCAGAGAAACGCAGGCCTGGGAAGTATTGATTTATATCTTGTGTAGCCTGATGAAGGATACTGCCATTGGTGTATTGGTTATATGTGATTTCCCCATTTTCTCTGTTGTCCAAATCTGTCCAGAATAGAGCAATTACATCTCTCCTCCCATACGGGAAACTTTCAGGGCTATACGAACTCCAAGGATTATTAAAGGTAAGGTGTCCATTGTTGTTGACCTAACAAATGAGTGGATAAAACAAACATTACAAACAAATATTTGACAGGTGGGGCTGAACTATTTTTTACTTCAAAGATACATTATTTATTTATTTTAAGTGTGTGCAGTGTACTGACTAGAACTGACAAAAATCATTCAAATCACATAATCACTGCATTTAATGGCTTTATTTCCTCGTTTATATAAAAGAGGAATACATTAGCCCTACATGTATAATTTTTTACAACCCAATTCTAGTAGGTTAGAAAGTTATTTTCTAATCACCTGTAATCATTGAATACACAAATAAAAAATAATACTGTCCCATACAAAAAGATAATGCTGCAAATTCCATAAATTATATACATACAAATGTCTGATTGTATATGCGTCCAAAATAGAAAAAAGGTTGTTGTAGGGCAATGACAGAAGAGCTCGAATCATCCTCTCGCGGAAGTGTGGTTCCATTTCTTGGGTACAGTAGAACTAGGCCATGGGTGTACAAAAAGGAGGGTTAGGCTAATTACACAATATTTAAGTTTAGTATACCATAGGTGACTGATTCAAATGAAAGCAGAAAATCATATCAAAATAATGAAATGTTGGTTAATTAAATTGAGTGTTTTGAAACTGCAGCTTATAGAACTGTAGTCACGTAATAAAGCAATGATATTGCTTAAGGAAGTGTCATATATCCTTGCTAGAATCAGAAGGATACACAGACAGAGCTTCTTTTACATGACGGTTTTAACAAATTATCATTGTTCCTGACCTTTCAGATCAGTACATAAAATAAACTAGAGAAAAACTTTTGGTGCCGTACTTCTTGTGGGACTAGAAATATCTGCAGTTGTAGAATCTGGCTCTGGAACAGGTGTGGTTGAACGAATGTCTTCTCTTATTGTTGTGATTTCAATACCTGGGCACACAGATTGAGAAATTAAATTACTATTGAACAATGTTGATATCCTATTTTGTTACAGGCACATGAGGCTATACACGTACATGAATCCAACATATACTGTAAATGGAAAAGATTGTGTAGACAACCAATCAATAAAACATTAATTTACACAACACGAACACAGTGTTGTCAATGAAGTTACCTATACAATGTTTAATCTGCAACACAATTTGATACAATATTTAGTGAGGGTCCTTGCTTCATCTCTCTCTCAGCTAAAGGGTCCTTGGTCAGAAAAACATGAAGACATTTAGAAGACATTTGTAGAATCGGTCTTGACTTAAACAATTGCTGTCGTACTTGCTGTTGTCGGACTAGGACCAGTAGAAACTGAGGTTGTAGAATATGTCTCTGCGCCTGGTGTGCTTGTAGGTGTGGCTATGGATGTAGATGTAGAACACAGATGAATGAACTTCATTGGCTGACTTATTTACTTATTTATGACATGCTTTGTGTGCATGCTGAGGTCCTCAGGCAGGAACCTGCTGATTGTTCCTGAGTAGAGGCTGAAGACTAAATTGCCTCTGCTGTCAGATTTAGCTCTGGAATTACTTGCCTGAGGAGCTCAAGCTGGCTAAATCAGTCTACTCAAATGAAGAAAGAAGGACGACTTCACAGATAATTGGTCCTCACTAATGTTAAAATAAATGAAATGGTACCATCTTTTTCTACTTGGTTTGTGTCTAATAGGAGGGCTGTGGACACTTCCAAAACCTGCAGTGACATTATCGTTAGTTCGTTTTTTTGAAACAAGATTTCTAATTTTAGATTTTTATTAACACGATAATAGTTGCCATTATAGCATAATAATAACTTTCCAGGAATAGAAAGCCTGCAGATATTAGTTTGGATTCCCCAGAAAAGATGTCACTGGTAGGCGCCTATAGGGTTTCTGAACTGTCCACAACCCTCCTCTGAGACACAAACAGAGTAGACAAAAATGGTACCATATTATAATGAACATTAGTGAGGACCATGTGTGTAAGGAAATCCCATTAATGTAATACATTTGTGTATGGAATACAATAGTTTCTATGCATGGTCTTACCGCGGTCTGGTTCTGGGATCCGGGCACTGGCTGGTGCTGGGGGACCTGGGGGCCCAGGAGGTGCTGGGGGACCAGGAGGTGCTGGGGGACCCCGGAGGTGCTCGGGGACCCAGGCTGGTGCTGGGGGACCTGGGGGCCCAGGAGGTGCTGGGGGACCTGGGGGCCCAGGAGGTGCTGGGGGACCCCGGAGGTGCTCGGGGACCCAGGCTGGTGCTGGGGGACCTGGGGGCCCAGGAGGTGCTGGGGGACCCCGGAGGTGCTCGGGGACCCAGGCTGGTGCTGGGGGACCTGGGGGCCCAGGAGGTGCTGGGGGACCTGGGGGCCCAGGAGGTGCTGGGGGACCCCGGAGGTGCTCGGGGACCCAGGCTGGTGCTGGGGGACCTGGGGGCCCAGGAGGTGCTGGGGGACCTGGGGGCCCAGGAGGTGCTGGGGGACCCCGGAGGTGCTCGGGGACCCAGGCTGGTGCTGGGGGACCTGGGGGCCCAGGAGGTGCTGGGGGACCTGGGGGCCCAGGAGGTGCTGGGGGACCCCGGAGGTGCTCGGGGACCCAGGCTGGTGCTGGGGGACCTGGGGGCCCAGGAGGTGCTGGGGGACCTGGGGGCCCAGGAGGTGCTGGGGGACCCCGGAGGTGCTCGGGGACCCAGGCTGGTGCTGGGGGACCTGGGGGCCCAGGAGGTGCTGGGGGACCTGGGGGCCCAGGAGGTGCTGGGGGACCCCGGAGGTGCTCGGGGACCCATTGCTGTGCTGACAGGAGAAATGATGGACATTCTGTTATACTGACAGGAATTGAAAGTGCTAGGAAAATGACATTCAAAAGCATGGATCATCGGGGGCACGGTGGCACAGTCGCTATACAGCCAGAAGGTTCTGGGTTCGATTCCCGTTGGGGACGCTGTGGGCGCTGGTCTGGGGGCGTGTTCTCTCCTCCACGTCATCAGTGCCTATACCTTAGAGTATATATAGAAACACTGAAGCGCGAAAGACATGGTGGCCCAGCGTGTTCATGTATGGCCCATAAGCAATCCCAGAATGCACTGGTTCCAACCCGGAAGAACGTCTCATGCACTGGGTGAGCAACTCAATGCAAGTGTATGGGAGGAGAAATCCGGTGACGTTTCTATTAACTCTATGTTACCCTAGGTGGGGTTGGCAAAATGGCTTTTCTGTGTGGAGTTTACATGTTCTCCCCATGTCCCTTGGCTAGGTACCCTAACAACAATCCTGGTCTCTAAACTGCCTCCCCCTGGTCAGCCAGAGCTCCTGATGGAGGGGAAGGAACCAACGAGACCCAACCCTAAACCTAACCTCACATGAAGCCACCTACGTATACTGTACATGATACAGGCGTGTATATATATTGGAATTTACAGTACAATTGACACTGTACAACCCAGAGTGTTAATTTAGTGCGTACATTAAATATAAATGTAGGATCAGGTTTAATTTACAATCTTCTACACCAATGAACCACTTTCACACGTCTGTATGCAGTCTCAGTTCCAGCCTGAGGGCGTAGTCTGCTGGTTGTTACTGAGTAAAGACCAATAATTAGACTTTGCTGTCAGGGCTCCTCGGCTCTGGAATGACCTGCCCTATAAGAGCTCAAGCTTGATTGTCTTTTTGCTCACTTCTTAAAACAAACTTAAAACAACAAATTGGTGTTAAAAAAAAGTAAGCTAGCTCTGTAATGGGAAGTGAATTGTTCAATTTGAAAGTGGTTGGTTGGTGTAGCAGATTGTACAATAAACTTGCACCTATATTTATATTTACGTTTATATTGAATTAATAACATACCACTACCAATATACTGCCTGTATGTATATATTGATCCATATCCTTGATAGGTACATATACATACCTACCACAATGACAATGAGCCCTTTTCACTGGTGATAGATTGCACGTAATATTGATCTGCAAATGATTCATACCATAATGCTAACCCAGGTCAGTCAAAGTGCAGGCAAGCAGGTCAGGTCTTTAAGGTCACATTCTCACCTAATACTTCGGTAGACTCAATGCGTATGGGTGGAGAATTTGGGATTCTTGCATATTTAATTTGCTGCGGTTTGCCTTCACACTGTCATTCGCAGCAATTGGAAACGCAGCAGGGGGGACCTTTATCAATGTGTTCCATTCATAAACTAGCCTACACAGTGAAATCTATGGTGATAAAATTACACTCATAACGTGCATGTGTCGTGCCGTCTGGGACCCCCCCCCCCTCTCTCTCTTTCTCTCTCTCTCCACGCACGCAGCCGCCACACACTGTTCGTTTGGGCATGGAGGCACAGCGCTGTGCGCACTGATATAACTCCCCAGTCCCCACACAGTGACAGCACTCCATGTTTATGGCACGCACAGACAAACAGAATATTCTGTAGGCTATAATAGGCTACACTGCAGTGTTTTTATGTGTTTTCTTAAGCAATTGATTAATGTACACGTCCTCATTTCGATCAGGGCTTCAGTCTCCTCATTCGACCACGTCTATCCACGGTAACGGGACATCTTTGCGCTGCGTAAAATATGCCTTCTCCGTCTCCAACTGTGTTCAGCTCCTCACCCGCCACATTGTTTGCTTCATTTCCTTTATTTGCTGCGGATTGCATTCACACCTGCACCGAATCGTAGTCAAGCGCGATTGGAAGCGAAGCGAAACCCCCGTTTTTGCTCGGAGTAAAATGCGGTTCTTTGCTGTGCATTAGGATTCGAAAGAGCCTTCACACCTGCCAAACGAAGCGCACTTTCTGAAAATGCGCAGCAGGATTCGTTTTAATCGCAGCAAAGCTCTCTGGTGAGAATGCGACCTAAGTCTGAAAAGTCCACTGCCGTGCGAGGGCTCAGTCTTTATTCAAAAATAAAAATATATATAAATTATAAGTTCTGGTATAGATTTCAACTTACCAGACGCCACCATACCTCCAGACGCCAACATACCTGCAACATAAAGGGAAATAATTATAAGAAATGAAAAGAAAATATACGAATAGCCACAGAATTGAGTTACATTTCCAGAACAGTCAATAATGTACTTACTTATTATCCCTAAAAGCAACACAGGCAACATGATTGGCCCGAATTCCAAGCCTATTCACCAGCCTGTTCACAACACGTGAAGTGGTCAAATTATTTGAATATATATTTTTGTTAGTAGATCCAATAGTCTATTGGTCAGGAGTCTCTCTGGTCAAGGACGCTTTACCTGAGAGAGATGAAGCAGGACAAGTGTTAAATTGCTCTATATTCTGATAAGAATCATCGCTATACCGTAATTTCCGGACTATATGGCGCACCTGATTATAAACCGCACCAGCCAAATTTAGGGGAAATCCCAAATATGTCCGTATACAAGCCGCACCGGACTATAAGCCGCAGGTGTTTTAATGTTTAATTACCATTATGTAAAGGTTTTGGTAGCCCCTTTTCCATCTCGCCCCACTATTATACTGATTATATAAAAGGTATTATCATATTAATGTATCATTGTTAAGTTCACTCTGTGCCATTACAAAAAATGGGCTAAATCAGGAGAAATCAGGAGAAATGTGTTTAATAAAACTAAATTAACTGCTAGAAGGAAGGTCCTAAATTAATTTAATTAAGCAGTGACCGTCTCTGTGTCATGTTATTATTTCTTAATTTTAAAGAGTATAGAGATCGACTACTTCTCCAACCTACCTACATCCATTCATCCTGGCTGATTGTTTTCATTATCATATACAAGCCGTGGATTTTGCCGTCACCGCCACTCTGTGGGCTGCAGTGGCAGCATTCAAGACACAGTCCCTCCTCACTGACAGTCAATGGCGCAACGGAGTGAAGTGATCACTGTAGCCTGCTAGCTAGCAAGCCTAGCAATGGCTAGCATGTAATATTAAATAACCTAGCCATTATAAAGACCAAAGGAACTGTGGTTTTAACTTGATGTGAACATTTAGGCTTGTATGAATAACATCCAATCGTTTTCCAACCAGCGCTGGCCTCTCTTCCGTGCCTATATAACTAGTCTCCATTCCAAAGTAATGTAACATGCTAATGCTATGCATTGCTGCTCCATAGAAAGGTCTAGCTGCGCACAACGAAAATAGCAGAGGCAGTGTAGACTTGTAACTTTGACAACAGCTGTTGTGAATTTTGGCCAATCAGAACGGCAGCTGCAAAGCCAGTTTGCATGCATGTACCGGCCATAGATGGATTTAGAAGGCCCTCTAGTGGCCGTTACGTTACCTCAGAGCCTTAGATGGCTCTGCGTTGGCTGTAAAAATCCATAGATAAGCCGCACCGTTGTATAAGCCGCAGGGTTCAAATCATGGGTAAAAAGGTGCGGCTTATAGTCCGGAAATTACGGGTGTTTGTTCACTAACAGATGTCGCCCCTGTCTGTCCAGCTCTAAAGAGAAAATGCATTTCCAATAAGGAGAGAAAACTCATACAGGATGCAGGATTAACGACTGAAATTGGAAGTGATGACTCAAAGAAATGAACTTTGAAGGAAATTGGAAAGTCAAATTGAAGCTGATAAACCACCTGAAAAGTTAAGATGTAGATACCCACAATGATTACAATCAGAATAGAACTTTGATGATTTAAGGGAAAAAAAGCTTTTTGTTTTACCCTAAAATATCCCTTACCCTACATTTAAGTGCTATGGGTTGAAGGTAATGCTACAGCTTTGATGGATACATAGATTTATATGATTTATATTTAAATATATCTATGTGGCAACAACAAGAACAAGACCAAAAACGTTGACAATAATAATAATAGTAGTAGTAGTGGTAGTAATAATAATAATAATAATAATAATAATAATAATAACAACAATAACACTTGCTACAAGAACAACAAGAATGCATACATGATCTAATAGATAATAGAGCAGTCACCTGTATTGTGTTGAGTCAGCACTGCAGTCATGGAGCCACTGAGCTGATTTTATAATAGCAGTCCAATAACAGTCCAACAAAACCAGTTAAACCAGTCTTGTTAAACCAGTAAAAAATAATGTTAAATTGTTAATCCAGCAAAAGATAATCATCAGTCCACGTCGTCACGAACTGGTTAAAGGAGAATTCCATACAATAGGCTTTCTTACCTTTCTTTGTAGTTGTTACGTTCCCACCAAAGAGGTCCAGGTGTTATTTTGTGCAAAAGCTCCTTATTGGCTATTTCCCCTACCATAAGCCCTAAATAAATTGCATTGAATTGAATTGAAATTGTATTTTTGATGCTTTCTCAACCATCTGTCATATGCCAATTGCGCCCAACCCGATAACTGCTATATTTGGAGTTCCCAACGACGATGCACCAATCTCCCCAAGCCAATTTCATAGCTTTTGCTTCACTCATAGCGAGGAGACTTATTCTCCGCAATTGGAAATCTGATAAACCTCCAACATTTACAAGTTGGGTCAAGGATGTTCTATCCTTTATACCATTGGAGAAGCTCAGATACAACAGGTACAAATCTCGCCAGAAATTTGTAAAGGCTTGGTCCCCTTTCCTTGAATTCACCCTTTCACTGTTTTCTGATTCACTGTCTTTTGATGATGTGTCCTAAGTGTTTTCCTACATGTAATTTGGTTCACTGTGTAGCCCCTTAATCTAGTAAAAGGCAAATTTTATTTTACTGTATTTATTTCATTCATTTATTATTTATATCATTTACTACCCGTTTATTTTATTCTATTGTTGTTTTTTGTTGTTGTTGTTGTTGTTTTGTTTTGTGATGGAACCGGGGAGGGTGGGGTATATGTGGGGTTGTTTGTCTACAAAAACTGAAAATCTTTAAAGTTATAAAAAATAAAAAAGGGCACCTACGGACGGCTGCAATTCGAAACCGGCCCCCGTAAAATCTGAATCCCCCACCCACCCCTTTTCCCCCTCACTGTATACGTTTCTTTTCCTTTTCCCCTGATTTCCGGTTTTGACTATATAGAATTGTATATTCGTACGTTTCTAAATGTTTTGATGAAAATGGTGGGCCCAGTTTTTGTATTGAGTTGTACTTGAAATGTACTGTAATTCTGCAAACTGTTAATAAATCAACCAATCAATCAATTACAGACCAAGTACAGAATTTGTTTATTTGTTGAAATGTCCTTGTGGTTTGTATAGTATGTAGACAAAAACAGTTGAAATGTTGAATTACTGTACAGAAATAAATTATGATGAAAAATCCCTGGTTGCTAGGCATTTTAATGACATGTAATCTGTAGGCTAAGAAGAAGAAAATATTGTTAAATTGTTGTATTAATGATGGGACTCAATTTAATTTAATAATTGATGACTTTTGGAAACTATTGGGCACTTGTGCTGAGGCGGTCTGGCTTTCACACAAGAAGCCAGACCTGTTTGACTCTAATGCCCACCCCCTCCTTCTTGAGTTGGTGGAATGTGTTAGGGCAGGTTTATTGTATCAGTATCAGCTGAGAGTACCCAGTACTGCACAACTTGCAGATAGAACAGCTATATGCTCCAGGGCATCAACCAGGTGAATCAATCCTGGTGTCAGCCTCTGCCTCTTCATGGTTACATGGTAGCATGGAGTGGTGGGTGTCTGTGCCTACCATTGTGGCGTCAGATGTAATGAAGACCAGTTTGCCCTCTGGCCAGGCAGTGGATGCAATCTTTCCAGAGAGTAAAGTAAAGAGCTATTGCTTGTTCATATGGTCACGCAGGAAATCTGTTCAATTCCCTGGTAGCTAAATTGTAAATTGATTAGCGGTATACTGTGGTTACTTTGCGCCACTTTTGATGCGTATGCACCGTCCGTCCCAGCAAATGACTGCGTATGCACCGTCCCAGAAAATGACGTCAGGGTATTAAAGGACCCAATGCCTGGCATTGTGCAGTCATTTGCTGGGACGGTGCATACGCATCGAATATTGTCCTGGGTGAAACTCGTACTTGCACGCTCTGCTTGCGCAAGTAATTAGGGCTAAAAAAAAGTTAAAAGGTGTCCGGTTTAGGAGGAGCAGCTGTCAAACACTGCAGGACGCCAGTGCATGCGCATCAGAGTGGAATCCATTCAGGAACTGGTTGGAATAACATGTTCCTTCCACGAGATACATCCAACTGGGGAAACCCCCCCCCCCCCCCCGGATTTGATGTATACATGTATGTAATCTGGCACCACTGCCATATCAGGCACAAGTAGTGATTACGTCATTTTCTGGGACAGTGCATATGCACCGAATATCGTCCTGGGTGAAACTAGTACTTGCGCGCTCTGCTTGCACAAGTAATTAGCTCTCAATGATGACGTAATAAAGATGTGGATTAAAGGACCCAATGCCAGGGTGTAATTGGTTTTCGATGGTGACGTAAGGACGATATGTTTTAGTGTCGGGAGGGAGAATTAAAGGTAATGCTCCATCTATACATGTATGTAATATGATACCACTGCTATATCAAGGACAAGTAGTCATTACTCATACGCATGAGTGACAGCTTTCGATGGTGACGTATATGTCGATCAGTGTCGGGTGGATTAAAGGAAATGCCTCTATGTATATGTATAATTTGTAAATTGATTAGCGGTATACTGTGGTTACTTTGCGCCACTTTTGATGCGTATGCACCGTCCCAGCAAATGACGTCAGGGTATAACTAGCTCTCAATGATGACGTAATAAAGATGTGGATTAAAATACCCAATGCCAGGGTGTTATTGGTTTTCGATGGTGACGTAAGGACGATATATTTTAGTGTCGGGAGGATTAAAGGTAATGCTCCATCTATACATGTATGTAATATGACACCACTGCTATATCAAGCACAAGTAGTCATTACTCATACGCATGAGTGACGGCTTTCGATGGTGACGTATATGTCGATCAGTGTCGGGTGGATTAAAGGAAATGCCTCTATGTATCATCATACTATAATTCTAACAATGTCTGTCTGTCTGTCTGTCTGTCTGTCAGAAACATGCGTTATCTCATCATTGCCTGCACCAATCACTCCCACTTTTCGCATTTGTTTCCATGATAACTAATGTAGCATCACTTTCATGAAACCGAATCAAGCCTCAACATATCCGTTAACTGGTTAAATTAATCTGGCAAGATTAACCAGCTTTCATGAAACCGGTTAATCGCTGATCCAGGATATATTAAGCCAGGATATGTGTTAAATCCCGGTTTAATCTCTAATCCAACTTTCGTGAAACAGGCCCCTGCACTGGCAGATCCACTTGTGTGTGTGTGTGTGTGTGTGTGTGTGTGTGTGTGTGTGTGTGTGTGTGTGTGTGTGTGTGTGTGTGTGTGTGTGTGTGTGTGTGTGTCTTGTTTTTATCATTAGTGTATTCTGTAATGTATTTACAATTTTATAATCTAATGTATTCTGTAATGTTTTGATTGACTCTTGGAAGATTAGCCGATAGGCTAAAAGAGATCAAGGTTCAAGGTTCAAGGTTCAAGGTTCAAGGTTTCTATATTTTGTCTCCCAAGGAAGACATTTGTCTTGGACCCCAAGGACCCGCCTTACAATACACAATACAAGACAACAAAGGCACACAGTGACCCATAAAACATTAAAAAAAACACACACCAACATACCTAGTGCAAAAAAAAAAGAACAACATCACCTCATAACCTTCGACCCCTACCCTGTCTGCCCTCTATAAGGACACTGTTGAGGAGTGTGGTTGACAGAGGGACAAAGGAATGCTTGTACCTATTGTATTTGCACGCATGGACCTCGTATCTCCTACCTGATGGCATTAGCCGATACTCAGGGTATAGTACATGGGAGGGGTCAAATACAATTTTCTTAACCTGTCCAATGGTGGCCTGCTCAAAGATGACCTGGGGGGTGATCGGAGGTGTAGACATACGGTACCCATGATCTTCCCTGCCATTTTGGCTAATCTAAGGATCTCAGATTTGTATTTTACAGTTAGGTTTCCAAACCAACTGGTGATACCATACCTTAGAATTGACTCTATACTAGCTCTATAGAAGATCAGCATTATGTTTCTACTTACACCAAAAAGTCTGAGCCTACGTAGAAAATGAAGGCGTTAGTGTACTTTTGCACACATACTTGTCACATGGGAGTGCCAGTTTATATCACAATCAATGTGTACTCCTAGATATTTATAGGATGTGACCTGTTTGATGTCATGACCATGTATGGTGATCGTGGTGTGGTCACCTATAGACCTGGGATCCACAATCTCCTCAGTTTTCCTTACATTAACTTGTAAGTGATGTTCATCACACCAGGGGCCTATTTCACGAATCTTGGATTAACTAATCCAGGATATAGGCCAAAGCGAGGCTTTTTAAATCCTGATCTTTACAGCCTGGTTTATTCCGTTCCACTAAAGCCAAGCGAGGCTCAGAATTGGCGGATTTGGCGAGCCAGGCTCAGCAAGCCTCGCTTACACTATTATGAGGAAGCCAAGGAAATAATAAAAAAAAGGGAAATACAAGCGCCATTAACAAGGCGAGGGAGAGAGCGTGGCAAAATATTGACGACAGATTGAACGCGTAAATTGTAAAGCATATTATATATATAGGCCTATAGTCGAAGTCCATAAATATATAATTCAGTGAACCTATAGCCCCGAGTTGTGGAGGGTGAGCTATAGTTCCAAATGAGCTTAAACTTTAAGGGCACTTTCTCGAAATAGCGCACTGAGCTCATTTGTGCAATGCAAACGCCAAACTAATAGGCGAGTGCGCTCCGGATTCGGTACGGTATGGAATTATATCCTACTAATCTACATGTATTGTGCGCCATGAAATGTTACATTAAGTCTGTCTGTCTGTCTGTCTGTCTGTCTATCTGTCTGAATGCACTGTAGTGTCACGATTGCATGGCATGGCAATACCGATTTTCAGAATGTATTATTCCATCATAATTTGAGCCTATAAATGTCTCAAATTTGAAAGCACTATATTTCTAAAACTATGAAACATTTCAAAGATTCCTTTTCAGGCACACATGTCCACCGTAGGATGAACCTAAATAGGTTTGAATGGGGTTTCTAGGTGTAAGTATGTATGACTATGGGTGAAACGTTATAATGGTAATATGTTGTAAAACAATGAGTAATGGTAATATTTAGTGGTTTTCACTTTTACAAAAAATAATAAAAAAAAAAAATTCTTCTTAACCGTGCACTTGCACGACAGCAAACCTATTCATGGGGAACATTCACCAAAAGCAGCTGATCTACAAGCTCACAAGCTGTCATGATGTTGTGCAGCCTATATATTTTGGTTATTTGATTTTATATAGTGCTTAAATTAGTCCTTTAATGCAGACCGATACAAAAAAGGCAACATAAACCCATAATAATTGAATAAATCTGGAAAACATCATTGGTTTGTGATCAGTTTGACTGCTTAATGAACAGTAAAGACATCAGGATTAGGTTAAACCTGGCTGTTGTAGCATCCCTTTCATGAAACCGAATCAAGCCTCAACATATCCAGGTTAACTGGTTAAGTTAATCTGGCAAGATCAACCAGCTTTCATGAAACCGGTTAAGCACTGATCCAGGATATATTAAAACAGGATATGTGTTAAAGCCCGGCTTAATCTCTAATCCAAGTTTCGTGAAATAGGCCCCAGGTTACAAACCTGTCCACTCCAGTTGTATGGCTACTGGTGTTACCTTCACTTGTGAGTAAACTAAGGATAACAGTGTCGTCAGAGAACTTGACAACACACTGATTGGGCTGTGAGCTCTGAGCTGACACAGTCATTTGTGTATAGGGTAAATAAAAGGGAGGAACTAACTGTCCCCTGGGGGGGCCCCGTACTGCTTACTGCCAAAGAGCGCCAAATTAAATCTCACCTGTTGTGGCCTGTTAGATAGAAAGGAGAAATACCATCTAATCAGAACTGGATTCACCTTCATCTCAGATAACTTACGAAGAAGAATGACTGGATGGATCGTTTAAAGGCTGAGCTAAAATCAACAAAGAGAAGTCTTGCACATGTTTTTGCTCCCTCTAAGTGCTTCAATACACGGTGTGTTAGTGTGGAAATCGCATCACTAGTTTCCGATTCCAGATTTCTGGCACAGTATGGGTGTCCAAGGATAACTGAAATTGACGCTGCCATGCAGGAGTTAATTCCTCTGCATGTTTTGTTTTTTTAAAAGCACACATTCCATCCGGGCCTGTTGCCTTGTTGGTCTGCATAGATTTAAACAACTTAGTTACAGAACCTGGGTCTATTGTTATCCCGACATCATTATAAGTAGAGCATTTAATACATCCCAGCATTCTCTGACAGCATCAGTCTCAAACCGCATGAAGAACTCATTAAGCTCATTTGCTCCAAATAAAATCTAAAAAGTCAACCAAAGAACAAGATTTTTGTACAGGAACTCCTCACTGGTCACTCAGTAAGAATACTTTGAGCATCCAATGTCACTTCGACTAAGCATGCGCCTAAGCTATAGCACCACAAAGACCTTAAAAACAAGGCACAAAACATTGCTTGGCTTTACATCTACAACTTATTTACACTGCTCATTTTGCTAGGGTGGGGTTGCTCAGGGTAGAGCTTAAGGGGTCAGAATACCGCAATTTGCAATGGGCATGGTCTTCAAGATACATTACTCATTGACGCCAATGCACTTGTCTTAACTACCATTCAAAAACGTCAATGAATTCTACAATAAAAAAACCAGAGGGAGCTCCACTTTCAAGATTTGGCTCAAACAAGGAGTTAAATTCATTCTCCTGCTATGCCACAAAAAGTGTGAATCTCTCTTACTTACTTACTCTTAATACTTAATATCCATGAAGTCATCAAATAAAAAGGCAATGCATTCCTTAAAAAGGGAATAAAGTATATTCCTCACCCAACCTTCAAGTCAGGAGGCCACAGCAGGTTCCCCTTTGTCCAAAAGCTCTGAAGGGATTCAGAGCAAAACCCTCAGAAATGTTCCTTGACCAAACGTTTCTTCTTCCAGATCTCAATGTTTTCCGGCCCCACTACTCTGTGGTTTATCAATTTCTGTCTGATTATGGTTTAGTATTGGCTTTAAAGGAGTCTCTTTGACAAACCACCACCTCACTTCCTGTATATTTTTATAGATGTTCCTGGAACTATTGCTAACATGCCTTTTCCCCACAGCTCCCCCTATTATCAAACCTTGTCAACAGAAAATGAATGATCATTGTTTAACTACACAAAACAAAACATTTTCCATACACTACATTTCTGGGTTAAATATTCAATCATATATTAACCAATATTCCCTTGTTATCACCCAGTATGTTATGTTTCACTTTCTTTCAATACTCATACCTGTCACGGTCCGTGACATGTGTTATGTTTTGCTAGTGTCTTGTTCTTAGTTTTGGTTTTACTTTACACTTGTGTGCTTTTATTTTGCAGTCTGTCACGATACGAGGCAGGAGGTTTTCGGACCCAAGTGCAGGACAGAGGCAGAGAGGCAAAGTAGTGGAATTGCAGAAGGTTTATTACCAAAATCCAAAAACAGCAGGAACACGAGGCAAAACAAGAACTATAAATAACCTGGGAATTCACTAGGAGCAAACACAAGTGACATAAAACAATGATCTGACAAAGGAAAAGACAAAACCAGGGGAGTATAAATACACAGACACAGGTGAAACATATAATTATCACAATGATTGGCTAAAAGGACTAACAAGACAGGGTGGAAACACTAGGGTAATCAGGGTACTGGTGAGACAACACAGGTAACACGAGCAACACAGGAAACACTAACAGACTGCAAAATAAAAGCACACAAGTGTAAAGTAAAACCAAAACTAAGAACAAGACACTAGCAAAACATAACACATGTCACGGACCGTGACAATACCAGGACAGGAAATACATATACATTCTTAATTTCTTCACACATTTATGTGACAGTGTCACACTGAATCCAACACCTCGTCAGTCTCCCATTTATTTGTGCCTGGCTTGAAGGTTTGGCAGGTAGAATCGAATAAAGGGCTGACCAAAACTGATCAGCCGAGATCTGACTGTGACGCCATCTTCTTTTGCCAAGGAGTTCACTTGAACTTGAACGCATGCTTAAAGTGAATTGAGTGGCAAAGCAACAGACAAAGTGAGTTTAACATTGTTTAATGTTGTTTAATGCAATCAGATAGGACTTTTTTGTTTGGATGCATGGGTTGTCAAGGCCAGAAAGTAGTTTTTTGCCACTCAGTATAGGCATTCCTGCATAACTTCCGGGTTTGATGATGTGCATTACGCGCATACCCTCTATAGATTGAGTCAGGCAGGTTTCTTTTTTTTTTTTTTTTACCAAAAGGGAGTGTTTGGCAGAAGCCTCAGCGTATAGTGCCAGCCCTTTTAATATTCAAAATAGCTATAAAAAGGAAAAATAAATACAACAAAACAAAGAAAAAACAACAAAACAGAGAAAAACAAAACAAGACAAGACAAGACAAGACAAGACAAGACAAAAACAAAACAAAAACAAAAACAAAAACAAAAACAAAAACAAAAACATACAAACAAACAAACAAAACGGAGAAGGACAACAGAAATTATAATAATAATGATAATGGTAATGATAATGATGATGATAATAGTAATAAACATAAAGGAGGAAGGAGTATTTTGGTTATACTTTTATGATATCAATCCACTTTATACTGTCTATCATATTGTTTTTAAGAGGTTTTTTTTTAAATAAATGTAATGAGCTGCTTAATTTTACTTCTTTATTGAGGCTGTTCCATAATGTTACTCCTGTGAATGTTAAAGATCTTTGTTTGCCATTAGTTCTGGTTGTAGCGCCTAAATCCCTGTATTAGGTGCTACTGGCTGCTGACGGATGAGGAAGTTTAGACGTGTGCTGAAAGAACTGAGGTCCAGAATGTTCGTAGAGTGGATATTAAATTATATTTATTTTCCTTACAAAATCCTATACTTTGAAGGCAAATAACATAAGTAACAAACAGTCAAACGTGGTGAATGCAACAGTCCCTGTCTGCACAGTCAGAAAACAGTTTGCCTCCTATCAACAACACCTGCAATTCATTAGGGACAGGGTTAAATACCCTCCCTGTAACTATGGCAACCTGAACTTGACCACACCCCTCAGTGGACATCATTGGCCACAATTAGGAGACTCAAAAAGGCGCTTACACACCCACCCCCAATTGCTACTGGTGTGAAAACAGAGCAATTCAAAACAAAAAATACAAAGAGCCATTAAAACCCAAAATGCAATGAACAAAACAAAATACAACATTTTAAGCAATAAATCATATTCATTTCAAAACTCAACTCAAATAGACACAAGCAGATTTTAGAGAGGGGCTGAATGTCAGAGATCTGCTTAAACTCAGGCATATTCTGCTTTTATCCGTTTCTTTCTTGAGCTCTCCCATCTTCTTTTTCTCCCCTTTCTTGAGCTCTGCCATCTTTTCTTTCTCTTGCTCTGCCATTTTCCTCTCTTTCTCTCTTTTGAGCCTGTAGCTGCCATCTTCTTGGCAACAGGCTTCTTGGCCTTCATCTTCTTGGGCCCTTTAGCCGCGGTCTGGATCAGAGTGTCTTTTGCTACCAGGCTCTTGACCTTTTTGGGTTGTGGAGCTGCTGCCTTCTTGGCCTTGGCTGGAGCTGGAGAGAAGGATGGCCTTTCTGCTGGAGCTCGAGTTGGAGAGAAGAATGGCCTTCCTGCACTAAGTGGCCCTTTCACCACTTTTCTGGCAGTTGATTCTTCAGCCAAGCTACAGCTGATCATGGCATCTTGCTCTGCCTGCATCTCCTGTGGCCTCGGTGCCCCAGCCTGGTGAGCGAGCTCCTCCTCCACATGTGTGCTCAGACTCAGAGCCTCAGCCCCATTGTCTTTGTCACAGTCATGAGAAGCAACACAATTCTTCTCACTATCAAATATGAGGATGACATCATCATCATCATGGCAATTTGGGCCATACAACCACCCGTCCCGATTGGCTTCAAAATACCTTTGTCTATGGTAGTCAATTATTTTCTGAATATTTAGTGGAGGTTCATCATCCAACCAGTCATCCATGTTACAGTCTTGCCCGTCAGTTTTGAAGAGATGCGAGCTCCGTGCGGTCCGGTCCCGATCACTAATGCTGGTGCTGGGCTGGCTGCTGCTGCGGTGTTGCTGCCGACGTCCCCCGGTGAGCGCCCCTGTAGCTCCGGGTTAAAACCGACCACCTCCCAAACAGCAGCTGCTTGTAGATGATCACTCACTGCTGGCTCCCCACCGCAGATCCGTCCACTCCACGCCAAACACACACGCCCTGTCTGTGTGTACTGTGTCCACTGTCCAGTCCAATCCAAACGACCCCGGTGGTTCCCCTTGCCAGTTGCCTCCCAATAGACAACCAGCGTGGAACCGAGGCTGTTTTCTGACTAAATGTAGCGCCTAAATCCCTGTATTAGGTGCTACTGGCTGCTGACGGATGAGGAAGTTTAGACGTGTGCTGAAAGAACTGAGGTCCAGAATGTTCGTAGAGTGGATATTAAATTATATTTATTTTCCTTACAAAATCCTATACTTTGAAGGCAAATAACATAAGTAACAAACAGTCAAACGTGGTGAATGCAACAGTCCCTGTCTGCACAGTCAGAAAACAGTTTGCCTCCTATCAACAACACCTGCAATTCATTAGGGACAGGGTTAAATACCCTCCCTGTAACTATGGCAACCTGAACTTGACCACACCCCTCAGTGGACATCATTGGCCACAATTAGGAGACTCAAAAAGGCGCTTACACTGGTTTTTGAATAAATGCATGTACCTCTGAGATTGTATCCTGTTTGTCTTATATGAAACATCCCCGGCCCTGGATGCAGTCTGGGAGCATGTGATTATTGATTTTGTACATCAGTTGAGCGATTTTAAAGTCTACTAGTTCTCTGAATTTAAGACCGTTTGATTTTATAAATAATGTATTGGTTGGCTCATATACTGTAGTAGCCTACTCAGCATTGTGGACAATTCTTATTGCTTTTTTTGTTTCAATTCAGATTGCATTCTACTTGTATCAGGACTGTGTGTAAGACTGCATGTTTCTGTTGTTGGTTGGTTTCCTAGAAGAACACAGAATATTTGTAGGCTATTATTGATTTGATCTCTCGTTCCCAGTTTCCACCGAAATGAGGCATTTCACAACCTGCTTTGTAATTAGTTCCACAGTCAGAGTGGAGTTCAAAGGGTTTACCTCTGCATGAGACAATTATCTTCTGAAGGTCATTAGGAATGTATCTGCATCCATACGTCATTCAGCTCAAGTGTGTGTTAAGCATTTAAACCCCACGTTTTTCTTTTGTCTCACTTCCACCAGAACACGCTCAGGTGGAGCCTGGAGCATATTCTCATCATAATGCTTAATAATGAGTTTGGTTATAGCTGCAGTAACCTCTCCCCCAATTTTGAATCTTGTATGCCAAACACAAGCTGATCTCGTATCATAGAATAATGCACCTTTAAAGTTGCATGTTCTCGCTTTTAGCTTTAAATCCGTCAGAAACACATCAAAACTTTCAGCAGGCATTCTGGAGCGATACACATACCTTTCAAAGTTTTCATTTTTCTTTGGTGAAGTGTTCATCAAACTTCTAAAGGTGTTGTATACTTCCACAGCTTGTTGTCCAGCGACAGTCAGAAGCAGTGCAATCCTCCTTGCCTCAGACTTTTTATCAGCAGCCATCAGGTACGTACAGCATGAAACGCTGTTTGAAGGTAGGCTACTCATAGTCCACATTATTAGTCCAATTCACTGCGTCTGGCGGCTTCACACTTTCCGTGACCACTCCTGGTACCATGTAATGTTTCTGTATCTCAATGAAGAAACTTGGTTCTTGATATGTAACTTTATTTGAACTGATAGGGTTTGGTAGTATACAGGTCATACAACATACATCCTATTCTAAGATCTAGAAATGTTTGTAGATGTGGCCTTGATATAGCTATGGCACAGTCATCATCATTTCCATCTAGTGGCTGTTATAAATCATATCACAACAATGTGAACATCTTTTTTAGTGATAAACAAACCAAGCATGCACATGGTTCAATTAGTTATGTTGTAATTTAATAACCTGTTTTATTGTCACACATGCAGACAGAGCAGGACAGCAATAAAAAATAACAATCTTATATCCTCCCATCCCTTGTTGTTTTTGAATGAGTGTTTAGATTCCCCCCCCCCCCATACATATGTAATTTCCTTCTGTTAAGTGCTCGACAAAAAAATACAAAGTAATGAATGAATATCATTAATCACTTAAAACCTTATATATTGTTGACTGGGTATATACCCTCACCCCTGACCCCGTTTTTCTGATCTATACAATCGCAATCTCTCTTCGCTAATCTCCCCAAGCTCAATGTGTCACTTTCTTGTGAGCTTGTAGATCAGCTATTTTCGTGTAATGTTTACCTATTTTAAGCAAACATATTTTCATTTAATTAGGCTATGACATGCTAGGGCAGGGATACTCAAATAGATTTACCTGTGGGCCACATTACAAAAATGGCAAGGGGCCAGGGGCCAGTAGATAAAATTACGACATTAATGATACTTGATAACTTCTCTCTTTCAATTGCTTTATTTTCGCAAAATGTATCAAAGTACAATGTGCATGCACACAATATGTAAATAAATAAATGTGTTACATTTTCTTGCATAAACACAAAGAGCTGTTTCCATAACTGCACAAATTATTGCACATAACATGAGTAGCTGTTATAATAACATAATAACATAACATGAGTAGCTCTTTGCCTGCCTGCCTGCCTGTCTGTCTGTCTGTCTGTCCATGAGTAGTTATTTGTCTGTCTGTCAATGAGTAGCTGTCTTACTGTCTGCCTGTCTATGAGTAGCTGTCTGCCTGCCTGTCTATGAGTAGCTGTCTGTCTGTCTGCCTTCCTGCCTGTCCAATTGTCCATGAGTAGCTGTCTGTCTGTCTATGAGTAGCTGTCTGCCTGCCTGCCCAATTGTCTATGAGTAGCTGTCTGTCTGTCTATGAGTAGCTGTCTGCCTTCCTGCCTGTCCAATTGTCCATGAGTAGCTGTCTGTCTGTCTATGAGTAGCTGTCTGCCTTCCTGCCTGTCCAATTGTCCATGAGTAGCTGTCTGCCTGCCTGTCCAATTCTCCATGAGTAGCTGTCTGTCTGCCTGTCTAGGAGTAGCTGTCTGATTGCCTGCCTGTCCAATTCTCCATGAGTAGCTGTCTGTCTGTCTGCCTGTCTATGAGTAGCTGTCTGCCTGCCTGCCAGCCAGCAAGTTGGTTAACAGAAAATAAATTGTTATGGCTGAGTAAAATAAAATACAATAAACACAATTTGCCTGAAAATAGATTACCCAGCTATGACCTTTTTCATGAAAAAAAATGAGTAGTGATATGGCTGACTGAGTAAAATAATTACCATTTCCGCAATTTCCTCAATTTCCATTTCCGCAATTTCCATTTCCACAATTTTCGCAATTTCCGCAATTTCCATTTCCACCATTTCCGCAATTACAATTTCCATTTCCAACTATTAATGGCAGCTGGGTTTCATCATTCAAATAAAATAGAATTCTGTCCGTTTAGCTATAAAATTATGTCAGGGAATAGGGATACACAGTATATGTCTTTCATTTGCATTGCATCTCCCCCCCCCCCAAGCTTTTATTTTCGTTCGAGTAATAGTACAACTCTAATAGTATTACTTATAATAATGTAATTAAAGATAACTTCATTCAGATTTATTTATTTTTATTTCATTTTCCAGATTTTCTTTTCTTCTTTTTTTTATATTTTCATTGGTGGGCCAGTCATAATGGTCCCGCGGGCCTGATGTGGCCCGCGGGCCTGAGGTTGAGTATCACTGTGCTAGGGTATATGTGGTTAAAAGGCAATTTATTATTCACACTGAAGAATTCACTTGTGTTCAGAAGGGGAAAGAAATCCCCCAAAATGAAGGTGTCTTTTACATTATGATTATTGATAAACATTTATACATTTGCTAAGTAAAAATAATCACTTAAAATGCATTGAGCAGATGCATCATTATCATCATCATAGTATGAAGTCATAACCAGTAGGAGCAATTCTGCCCCCTACTGTTGATTTTCCTTCATGAAGCAATTACATGTATAGTCATAGCTACTTGCATGCTGTAATTAGAGAATAATCACAACTTTTCTTCATCATAATCATCAAACAATTTCATTTCACATTTACTCCCAAAATAAAAATGTAAATTTAACGGCATCCATCAAGGAAGGTTTGAAAATTACCGTAATGGAATGATTTAAAAATATCATCTGTACTTAATTTTATTATATTTGTACTTACAACATACAACACTGACCCAGTGGAAGGCTGAAATGTCTAGTTACATACCTCTAGATTATTTGGATTACAAAATTAATGGAAAGTTGAATGTCTATGACAAAATATGAAATCATTTATATATTCTCAGATGTACTGATATGAGGATCTTGTGTTTGCGTGCATGCGTGCGTTTGTGTGTTGTCTTCTTTTTTTAAGATATTTTTGGGGCTTTTTTGCCTTTATTGATAGATGTACAGTAGGTTGACAGGAAAGAGGGAGAGAGATGGGGGGAAGACACGCAGCCTGGGTTCTCTTCTTAAGACAGGGTTGCAACAGTCAGTAAAGTGACCAGCAGGATCAGCAGGGATGACAACTTGTGGAGACTTGTGGAGTGGGAGCCTTGGAGACGAGGAACCTCTATCACAGACCTAACCGGCCGTGCAACTGGAAACGGAAAAACTAAATTATTATCAAATCAGACACAGTATATGGAATTTATATTCAATAGTAATATTACTTTATATACTGTATGGCAGCTTTTGGGGGTATATATGCGTGTGTGTGTGTGTGTGTGTGTGTGTGTGTGTGTGTGTGTGCCCCATAGACTGTAAAAAATATGGACAAAGCGTTCCCCGGGTCTAACATGGACGTAAAATGAAGCCTGTAATTCCTTGCACTGTAAGTCGCCATATTTCGAGATCCGTTTGGGCCCAGCTGGCCATTGGCTGGCTCCGTTTGGGCCCAGCTCGCCATTGGCTGGCCCAGACAACGGTTATGGTAATCTTTTTAATAAATGGGACCATAATTTTCCAAAAAGAATATTATGACATGAGAAATGAGACTTTAAACTAGTGACTGGAAGCAGAAAGTATTCATGACCATGTTTATTAAGGTAATACAGTCTAGGTGAAGTTGGGCCCAAATACATGGGCCTCTATGGAGCTATGGGTTTTTTTGGGCCCAATGACAGCGCCACAACAGCCCATTATATGAACTTTCAGGAAGTCCCGATTTCCTTAGTGGCTTCACGAAATATCTGTCTGACTGCCCCCCTGGTATGCCCCAACCACTGCTGTATTGCTATCTCTGGGTTTATGGAAATGACCAAATGCGCCATAAAAATATAACTGTACCTCCACTCTGTATTGTCCAGGTTAATGGTCCAACGGAGATGCCTGCAATGTCATAGGAAACGTCCCTGCGTTTTCTTTTTTGGTAGCCAGGGTAGCAATGCTGCAGGAAAGTGACATTTATATTTGAGACACAGCTGATACAATTTAGGCATTTAGCAGACACTATTAATCTAGAGCGATTTACATTAATTTACATTAAGCACACTAATTAAGAACACTTGCACAAAGACACTTTTTCCCCCAATTTACTGAATACTTTGCCATACGAATGAGCCACTTACTAAAATAACAGAATAGAGAGTGGTTCTGTGGATACAAATAGGGCAAGGGCAATATTAAGGACCCTTTAGTTTTCCCCTAAACATAATAATTCTATTTAGTTTAGCCTGAGTCCGGCCAGAGAAGCAGTCATGAGTTTAGGGGAAACATAATTGCATTACATTATATCATAATTCCATTTAATCCTATTGTTGATGGTTATTTGAAGCCAATGTTAATTTCATGTGTGTCACTGAACCATACACAGTACATAATATTGAATGTTATCCCCCCCCCCCCACACACACACACACACACACACACACACACACACACACACACACACACACACACACACACACACAATACATACAGCAGTGCAGTCGTCTCTGCCAAGCACACACAAGTGGATCTGGCAGTGCAGGTAGATGGTGGAGAAGTTGGTGAAGGTGAACATCCTGAAGGAGAAACGTGCCACGTCGGAGACACCATTCATGTCCAGTTCTACTGTAGTGTCCTCTTCATTAGGACACCTGGACCACAGGGAAGACCATTGTTAAAAAAATGCCAATGGATATGTATAAATAGTCTCAAGAGTGAAGCTAACACTGAATAATTACGGTTATGCAGGGTTCAGTTTCCAGTGTTAATACTCATCACTTCAAATCACAAAATATCTCTCTTACTCGCTAACAAGGAGATCCCAACGGACAGCATAGTTGGCGTTGCTGACAGGCGTGGCCCAGCAGGAGTCCAGAACAGTGGCGATCTGTCGTTTGTCAATACCCTGCGATCGCACCTCGATGTACATCCTCTGGTCTAATTCCACTTCCATGTTACTTTCACCAGTGTAGGGGATGCGGTAGCCGGCGTCCAAGAATGGGACCATTCTCATTTGATAACGGCCCATCCCCGATGGAAGTCTCTTGGTCACAATGCTATAGAAAAAACAAACAAGGAGGCGTGACATTACGTGAAACATAAGATTGAATTATTTGCTATTACCATTTCTATTTAAGACTCAAACAATATAATATACAAAAAGGGAAAGTAGTAATTGTGTGACCATGTCTATACAGGATAGGATAACCACTACAATAGCTTGCCATCTTCTAATAGCAGGATTTATGGGAAATAAGGGGGTTGTAGTCAAGTGGAATGAGTTATTGGAAGGGGCAATGGCATGTGAGGCTCTCACCTCTCAATGGGGTTAATGCCGACATCCATAGACAGAGACTGGGTCAGAGGGTACTCGCATCTGAAAGGCATCTGGACGGTCCTCTGGCGACTGATGATGTCAATATCAGTGGTGTCAAACTCACCCTGGATGACATTCTCGTACTTGAAGTAGGTCCCATTGCTCTGTCAGATGGGATTACAAAATAGTATTAGGTATGTAAATGCTAAATTTATACTTAAAAGTGTCCGGCCGACACTTACTGTATCTGGCTATACTTGTCAAAAGGGTCATCCGACAAAGCAAGAATTAGCAATTGCAGTTATTTATTATTAGGTTAATTTCAATAGATGTGTTCAATAGATGCTTTATAGATTTTGTATACAGAACATCCATTATGTTTGGCCGAAAAAACACAATTCCATAAAGTGATATAAAGTCCATGTACCGGTACTAACTATTAAAAATAAACAATATTCTTTATACAACTGGAATCCTATTACACTGTATATAGGATTCAAGCTATATAAAGAATATTGTTTCTGTATACAGGTATCTACTACGTTACGTATGTTGATATTTGTAGCAGTTCTGTAACAAAATCATTCTAGGCTTTGGACATTTTTACCGAGAGAACTGTCCCACACTGCTCGGCATTGTTATCAAAGTGGAACACCAGCCTTCCATCCTGGACAGTCCCTTTGCAGGATGAGTCCTTGAGGTGGAGATCCTTGGGATAGAAGCCAGCTTCAAACAACTGGCAGCGGGACAGGGACATGTTGCCTGCACTACTGGCACAGGAGACAAATGAATCTATGGAAGAGAGATAAGAATATTCAGTACATAATGCAATACACCAATAAGGATAACTATGATTCGGACGCCAACCATTCCACTGTCAAAGCAACTGCATTCATGTAATTAACTGTTAACCTGGCCTGGGCCGTGGCTCAGCGGTCCAGGCACCTTGGCTGGTAATCCAGTCTCATGGCAGTGTGCCGTGGGTTCGACTCCCAATCCAGACGGCCTTTATTGCATGTCACCCCCCCATCTCTCCCCATTTCCTGTCAGCCTACTGTCTATCCCTCCATAAAAAATATAAAATAAAGGTGAAAACCACAAGAAAAACATTTAAAGAAAAAGAACTGTTAACCTATTATATATTGAAAGACGGACCAGTTTCATCATAGTTGTTCAGTGTGACCTGTACTTTACCATAGCTCTCGTTGTTGCGGCGATGGTGGTTCTCATCACAGAAGCAGCCGTAGATTCCATCCTGCTCCCCACACCACTCATGCTCGACACAGTCCAGTTCCTCACAGGGGTCTGTCTCCGCTGGGGTCATAAAATAACTTCACAATTTAACACAACTATGACAAGTGGCTGGCTACACATGTGTTTTTTCAAACATTCGCCTTGTCTTCGTGTTATCTTGGCTAATCATAAATACAGTGTCTACTGAACGTACCACACTGCAAATTAGCACGCCACTGAGGGATTTCCAACCCCAAGACTGTGCAGGTTGTCTCATAGGACGAGACAGCAGAACACAGCATGCCATTGGCCGTCGAGTAGAGGCAGAGGTCATAGACACAGGAAGTGAAGAATGGCTGAGGGTCCGAGTGCAGGTGGCAGGTGCTGAACGGGCCAGTAGTGTTGGTGATGATGCTACAAAGCTGTGAGTACTCCTCTCTGAGGCGACAGTTCTCCTCTATAGGTCTGTCATCTGTGGCCCCACATCTATCAAGGACAGGACATGGGGAGGTTCAGGCTCTTAAGTCATATTCTTTCTGTATGGCCACATCGCTCATGCGACTGTAACACAATACATGCCGGTTCTCAGCTGAAAATCTATAATTTTGTAGTTTGTATGACAAAGTATAAATTAGCTTAATGGACAATTTATACTTCGGCTAATTAATTACATACTTGCGGCGATTCTAAAGACACTTTTTACATACAATTGTTTTGTATTGTTTTTGTTGAACTCTTACATTTACAAAGGCAAAAGTCATTCTGGATCTTTTATTTTCAAGGTTTTTCTCATGACGAATATGCATTATTAACATAAAAATATTAAATATTTCATTGGCTCACCCAGAACGGCTGGTTGGAGACTTCCAGCCATCACCAAAATCATTGTCATTCTGTGCCACTGTGCCGTCGGGCAAGGCTTTGTCATCTGCAGGGTCACCATTGAAGTTACCACACATGCCAACAACTCTGTTGCGGTGGCTCTGACCCACTATGACCAACAGAGTGCTCCGGCCATCAAACTGGACAATCACATTGCTGGCATCGACCACTACATAAGATCCATCACTTTCCACCTTAGCTAGACTGCCCACAGTGGCAGGGAGAGACACATCACTGTTGTTAACCTGGAATATAGAGAAAGAGAATGAATATTATATAATTCACAACTTTTCTGCAATCGGAGGCAAAACAAATCATCTAAAATACTAGGTTGACCTTGGTAAACTGACACAGCTGCAACTAATACAATTACAATTAATAATAATACAATACTAAATTCAAAGCCCATTATTTATTTGCTGCATCTGCAGCTGTGTTGCTGTTTTGCCTATTAGATTGTAGCAAAATTAGATGGGTTGGATTAGTTCACCTTAACAATGCATTTACCTTCACTATCCTGTTGGCTCCAATCCTGACATGGGCTGTCTCTTGTTGATTTGACAGGTATATGTCCACTGCTGACACAAATGAAACGCGATTGCTGCCACGGTGATTGTTAGTCGCGACCACTCTGAAACCAGTTTCAGTGGCATTACGATTCACACTCTCACTGATGATGTAAGAGCATGTGCCCTGGAAATGAGCCAGTGCACCATCAAAGGTGAGATAGTGGGGGTCCCCCCACACAGTGCAGGTCTTTGTCTGTGTCTGTGTCGGTGCTGTCTTGCAGGAGAACTGGAAAGCATCACCAAAGCAGATTTGGGAGAGGGCACAGGATTGGTTGTGGCACTGCAGGCCCTCTGAGGTGCAGTTGCACAACTGATGGCAAGCGCTGTCACTCCAGAAGGAGTCACCCAACTGGACAGGGAAACCTTGACGACAAATCAAAAGGTCAGGATGAAGCCACTCAGGTACTGTAACAGACACCGTTCTTTTGGGTAGATGGGTATTCCGTGTCAAAGGCAGGGCTGGAATTATGATTATTATAAAAGTTTGCCTGTTTGTTTTCTCTGTGTGACTAATCTCTCAAATTACTACCCTTATCAGTGTCAAAGTAGTTGTGGCCAATGCTAGCGGTGGGCCAAGGAATTCAACCTCTGAATAATTTTGAAATGGGCCTCATGGTGGCACTATAAAAAGCCAATGTATTTAGTGGCCTGAACTTGAACTCAAAGATTTTGTCAACATCACATAGTTTTACAACGTGGCTGGAAGCCAGCTGTCTATACAAGGCCTAAGATATATTGGGGGTCCTCAACACCAGTTATTATCAATCTTTTCAGGCTGCGACACCCCAAAATAATCATAATTGAAATGGGGAACCCCCCACTCTGACAAGCACTTGGAATTGTAGGAGTTGAGGCATTACATTTGGTTTGACTCGATACCACAGCTAAATATTGTGAAAATAGCTGATCTACAGGCTCACATGAACATATAGATTGGCTATAAGTTATGGCTCTTTCTTAGGTAATATTTGACAATTTGGCCAATTGTTTGTCCATTTTTTATATGGTATTATTATTATTGTTGTGCCTGTGTGTGTGTATCTCCCTGAAGTTGTATTTTATAACACATTATTCGTGGTTTAATAAACAAACTGAAAATACATGTTTACTACTTGCAGATCTTGGGCTATTTGGCGTTGTGTACACAGTATAGTTAGATGTTTTGAGAGCTCATTAGATCATGGCTGTCTGTAACAACCCGGTCATCTACCTGATGTTGAGTTGAAGGCACAACCATGCCAACTGCCAAGAGCATGGATACATTGTTTCAGGTAATCTATTTGTGCAAATAAGACCACTTTCATCTGAATGTTGTATTTGTGTGTTTTTACCATCAAAAGTGCAGCCACTGGATCCACTGGATCCACCATCAACGCGAAAAGCCCAACGGCCAGTGACATTTACATTGCTGCCTCTGTGTAAATTTAAATAGTCGCTGATTTGATTGGGGAAGGATGATCCAATGGTGAAATGATGTGTGGAGTTGATCGTGTCATAGCCAGCCTGGAAAAACACAAGGAAATGTCAATGTGTAGAAGTTTTGCACACGTGCATGCATGTATGTCTCTAGTGCACAAGACAAAATGTGTATTACGTGGTATTATGTGTTTCTGCTAGCATCTGTCAAAGCAGATACGTTTGTTATTATTCAACATTTTTAAATGTTCTCACCTGTATGTTTAGAGAAGTTGAGGCTATTTTGAAATAGTTCATCAATACAAATGTGAACCGGTCTCCAAAGATCAACACTGCTTGGAAAGTCTGAAAATTAAAACAAATAAATACTAAGTAACTGGCATGCAATTACATTGAACAAAAACAAACAAAGCACCAAATTGATACAGGAGGAGGATGTTTGTTTTACTTAGACAATGCAAAATAAATACTTACTGATGTAAGGTCTCTATGGACAATGGCAGACTGAAAAAAACAAATACAAATAAATACTATTTAACTCATACATTAAACAAAACAAAAAACAATGCACCATTGATACAGGAGGATGACTTTTGAAAAGAGTAGGAAAAAAAAGACTTACCGGTACTATCGATCTTACTGGTCTGGATCTATAGTATGGCACATCATGCCACGTCGCAACAAACACCCACTGGGCAGAGAAACCCAGGCCTGGAAAGTACCGCTTAATGTCTTGTGTAGCCTGAATAAGGATACTGCCATGGGTGTATTGGTTATATGTGATTTTACCACCTCTTCTGTTGTCCAAATCTGTCCAGAATGGAGCAATTAGATCTATAGGCCCAAATGCTGGGAACTTGTGAGGTTGATTCTCACGCAATGGATTGTTAAAGGTAAGGTGTCCATTGGTGTTAACCTGAAAACAAATAAGTTGACAAAACAAATTTTACATGGCCGTAATATTCTTCACATAATTCATAAAGCAGGATTTTATACTGTACTGCACCTGCAACCTTTGGTTACAGGAAGTTGCTTTGATTGCTAATCAGCTGTAAACATTTGCCATAAGTAAAATTGTATACATACGTATATCTGATCATATCTACGTCCAAAGTAGACAAAAGGTCGTTCTAGGCGAATGGCCGGAGAGCTCCCATCATTCACTCTGACCACTTTGGTTCCACCTTTAGGGTAGAGTGGACCTAGGATGTACAGAAACAAGGCAATATCCCTATGAATTACCTAATTACAAATATTCAAGTTTTGGATTGTGTTTGAAGAGACTCCTTATATACTTCTGAGAAAAAGAAAAAAAAACTGTAGGCTAGTATTCTAATTGACATTTTGCTCTCCTACTTTTTCTACATAAACAGACTGCACAGTTAAATAAACAAGAATGAATGTCTTTCATATAAGGACATAGCATAAGATCAGGACATTCAGATCAGACAGTACTTAAAATTAAAAAGTAGATAAACGATTGATGCCGTACCTCTTGTTGTAGGACGAGTAGTAAGGCTAGGACCTGTGGTTGGACGAGTGCCTTCTCTTTCTGTTGTGACTGCAATACCTGGGGACACAGATAGGAAAATTCAATTAGTATTCTAATTGAACCATTTCTTATCACATATTTTGTTACAGACACAGACTCCACAGATACAAGATTTGATGAAATTAAAATAAGCACTTAAAATATGATCAGACGTTTCAGATCAGTACATAAAATAAACTAGAGAAAGACTTTTGGTGCCGTACTTCTTGTGGGACTAGAAATATCTGCAGTTGTAGAATCTGGCTCTGGAACTGGTGTGGTTGAACGAATGTCTTCTCTTTTTGTTGTGATCTCAATACCTGGACACACAGATTGAGACATTCAATTACTATTGAACAATGTTGATATCCTATTTTGTTACAGGCACATGAGGCTACACGTACATGAATCCAACATATACTGTAAATGGAAAATATTGTGTAAACAAACAATCAATAAAACATTAATTTACACAACACGAACACAGTGTTGTCAATGAAGTTACCTATACAATGTTTAATCTGCAACACAATTTGATACAATATGTAGTGAGGGTCCCTGCTTCATCTCTCTCTCAGCTAAAGGGTCCTTGGTCAGAAAAACATGAAGACGCCTGCTCTAGTTAGAAATCCTGACACTCCTGGCACAAAACCAGACCTTGAAATGTAGCCGTCCACAGCCAAAGTGAGCATATTTTAACAAGTTATGCTGTTTTACTTTATATTTTGAGCACCTGCCCTGACCCTCTCTCTAATGGTCTATAAAATACTCACTGACAAATTTACAGGCTGTAGTCAGACATGGACTTTCTGGTCTTTGAACCAGCACATGAAACTTAAAATAAAAGTAGGGATAAACGTTTGTCATACTTGTTATTGTGGGACCAGCAGAGACTGTTGTGGTTGCAATACCTGGACTCACATGTACAGTATGAAAATGCCTCTACAATTCTAGATTTAATCTTTAAAATAAAATGTAGATAAACTTCTGATGCCGTACTTCTTGTTGTGGGATGAGTAGGAAGTCTAGTAACTGCGGTTGTAGAATCTGTCTCTGAAACTGCTGTGGTTGTACGAGTGCCTTCTCTTTCTGTTGTCACTGCAATACCTGGGGACACAGATAGGAAAATTCAATTAGTATTCTAATTGAACCATTTCTTATCACATATTTTGTTACAGACACAGACTCCACAGATACAAGATTTGATGAAATTCAAATAAGCACTTAAAATATGATCAGACGTTTCAGATCAGTACATAAAATAAACTTGAGAAAGAATTTTGGTGCCGTACTTCTTGTGGGACTAGAAATATCTGCAGTTGTAGAATCTGGCTCTGGAACAGGTGTGGTTGAACGAATGCCTTCACTTTCTGTTGTGATTGCAATACCTGGGCACACAGATAGGAACATTCAATTATTTTATTCTAATTGAAAAAATTATATCTATTTTGTTACAGACACAGACTCCACAACAAGAGTTTATGTAATTCAGATAAAGACTTAAAATAAGATCAGGCCTATTAGATCAGTACTTAAATAAAACTAGAGATAAACTTTTGCTGCCGTACTTCTTGTGGGATGAGTAATATCTGCGGTTGTAGAATCTGGCTCTGGAACTGGTGTGGTTGAACGAATGTCTTCTGTTTTTGTTGTGATTTCAATACCTGGGCACACAGATTGAGAAATTCAATTACTATTGAACAATGTTGATATACTATTTTGTAACAGGCACATGAGGCTACACGTACATGAATCCAACATGTACTGTAAATGGAAAAGATTGTGTAAACAAACAATCAATAAAACATTAATTTACATAAGACGAACACAGTGTTGTCAATGAAGTTACCTATACAATGTTTAATGTGCAACACAATTTGATACAATATGTGAGGGTCCCTGCTTCATCTCTCTCAGCTAAAGGGTCCTTGGTCAGAAAAACATGAAGACGCCTGCTCTAGTTAGAAATCCTGACACTCCTAGCACAAAACCAGACCTTGAAATGTAGCCGTCCACAGCCAAAGTGAGCATATTTCAACAGGTTATGCTGTTTTACTTTATATTTTGAGCACCTGCCCTGACCCTCTCTCTAATGGTCTATAACATACTCACTGACAAATTTACAGGCTGTAGTCAGACATGGACTTTCTGGTCTTTGAACCAGCACATGAAACTTAAAATAAAAGTAGGGATAAACGTTTGTCATACTTGTTATTGTGGGACCAGCAGAGACTGTTGTTGTTGCAATACCTGGACTCACATGTACAGTATGAAAATGCCTCTACAATTCTAGATTTAATCTTTAAAATAAAATGTAGATAAACTTCTGATGCCGTACTTCTTGTTGTGGGATGAGTAGGAAGTCTAGTAACTGCGGTTGTAGAATCTGTCTCTGAAACTGGTGTGGTTGTACGAGTTCCTTCTCTTTCTGTTGTGACTGCAATACCTGGGGACACAGATAGGAAAATTCAATTAGTATTCTAATTGAACCATTTCTTATCACATATTTTGTTACAGACACAGACTCCACAGATACACGATTTGATGCAATTCAAATAAGCACTTAAAATATGATCAGACGTTTCAGATCAGTAAATAAAAAAAACTAGAGAAAGACTTTTGGTGCCGTACTTCTTGTGGGACTAGAAATATCTGCAGTTGTAGAATCTGGCTCTGGAACAGGTGTGGTTGAACGAATGCCTTCACTTTCTGTTGTGATTGCAATACCTGGGCACACAGATAGGAACATTCAATTATTTTATTCTAATTGAAAAAATTATATCTATTTTGTTACAGACACAGACTACACAACAAGAGTTTATGTAATTCAGATAAAGACTTAAAAAAAGATCAGGCCTATTAGATCAGTACTTAAATAAAACTAGAGATAAACTTTGCTGCCGTACTTCTTGTGGGATGAGTAATATCTGCGGTTGTAGAATCTGGCTCTGGAACTGGTGTGGTTGAACGAATGTCTTCTCTTTTTGTTGTGATTTCAAAACCTGGGCACACAGATTGAGAAATTCAATTACTATTGAACAATGTTGATATCCTATTTTGTTACAGGCACATGAGGCTACACGTACATGAATCCAACATATACTGTAAATGGAAAATATTGTGTAAACAAACAATCAATAAAACATTAATTTACACAACACGAACACAGTGTTGTCAATGAAGTTACCTATACAATGTTTAATCTGCAACACAATTTGATACAATATGTAGTGAGGGTCCCTGCTTCATCTCTCTCTCAGCTAAAGGGTCCTTGGTCAGAAAAACATGAAGACGCCTGCTCTAGTTAGAAATCCTGACACTCCTGGCACAAAACCAGACCTTGAAATGTAGCCGTCCACAGCCAAAGTGAGCATATTTTAACAAGTTATGCTGTTTTACTTTATATTTTGAGCACCTGCCCTGACCCTCTCTCTGATGGTCTATAAAATACTCACTGACAAATTTACAGGCTGTAGTCAGACATGGACTTTCTGGTCTTTGAACCAGCACATGAAACTTAAAATAAAAGTAGGGATAAACGTTTGCCGTACTTGTTATTGTGGGACCAGCAGAGACTGTTGTGGTTGCAATACCTGGACTCACATGTACAGTATGAAAATGCCTCTACAATTCTAGATTTAATCTTTAAAATAAAATGTAGATAAACTTCTGATGCCGTACTTCTTGTTGTGGGATGAGTAGGAAGTCTAGTAACTGCGGTTGTAGAATCTGTCTCTGAAACTGGTGTGGTTGTACGAGTGCCTTCTCTTTCTGTTGTGACTGCAATACCTGGGGACACAGATAGGAAAATTCAATTAGTATTCTAATTGAACCATTTCTTATCACATATTTTGTTACAGACACAGACTCCACAGATACACGATTTGATGCAATTCAAATAAGCACTTAAAATATGATCAGACGTTTCAGATCAGTAAATAAAATAAACTAGAGAAAGACTTTTGGTGCCGTACTTCTTGTGGGACTAGAAATATCTGCAGTTGTAGAATCTGGCTCTGGAACAGGTGTGGTTGAACGAATGCCTTCACTTTCTGTTGTGATTGCAATACCTGGGCACACAGATAGGAACATTCAATTATTTTATTCTAATTGAAAAAATTATATCTATTTTGTTACAGACACAGACTCCACAACAAGAGTTTATGTAATTCAGATAAAGACTTAAAATAAGATCAGGCCTATTAGATCAGTACTTAAATAAAACTAGAGATAAACTTTTGCTGCCGTACTTCTTGTGGGATGAGTAATATCTGCGGTTGTAGAATCTGGCTCTGGAACTGGTGTGGTTGAACGAATGTCTTCTCTTTTTGTTGTGATTTCAATACCTGGGCACACAGATTGAGACATTCAATTACTATTGAACAATGTTGATATCCTATTTTGTTACAGGCACATGAGGCTACACGTACATGAATCCAACATATACTGTAAATGGAAAATATTGTGTAAACAAACAATCAATAAAACATTAATTTACACAACACGAACACAGTGTTGTCAATGAAGTTACCTATACAATGTTTAATCTGCAACACAATTTGATACAATATGTAGTGAGGGTCCCTGCTTCATCTCTCTCTCAGCTAAAGGGTCCTTGGTCAGAAAAACATGAAGACGCCTGCTCTAGTTAGAAATCCTGACACTCCTAGCACAAAACCAGACCTTGAAATGTAGCCGTCCACAGCCAAAGTGAGCATATTTCAACAGGTTATGCTGTTTTACTTTATATTTTGAGCACCTGCACTGACCCTCTCTCTAATGGTCTATAAAATACTCACTGACAAATTTACAGGCTGTTGTCAGACATGGACTTTCTGGTCTTTGAACCAGCACATAAAACTTAAAATAAAAGTAGGGATAAACGTTTGCCGTACTTGTTATTGTGGGACCAGCAGAGACTGTTGTGGTTGCAATACCTGGACTCACATGTACGGTATGAAAATGCCTCTACAATTCTAGATTTAATCTTTAAAATAAAATGTAGATAAACTTCTGATGCCGTACTTCTTGTTGTGGGATGAGTAGGAAGTCTAGTAACTGCGGTTGTAGAATCTGTCTCTGAAACTGGTGTGGTTGTACGAGTTCCTTCTCTTTCTGATGTGACTGCAATACCTGGGGACACAGATAGGAAAATTCAATTGGTATTCTAATTGAACCATTTATTATCACATATTTTGTTACAGACAATAACTCCACAGATACAAGATTTGATGAAATTCAAATAAGCACTTAAAATATGATCAGACGTTTCAGATCAGTACATAAAATAAACTAGAGAAAGACTTTTGGTGCCGTACTTCTTGTGGGACTAGAAATATCTGCAGTTGTAGAATCTGGCTCTGGAACAGGTGTGGTTGAACGAATGCCTTCACTTTCTGTTGTGATTGCAATACCTGGGCAGAAAGATAGGAACATTCAATTATTTTATTCTAATTGAAAAAATTATATCTATTTTGTTACAGACACAGACTCCACAACAAGAGTTTATGTAATTCAGATAAAGACTTAAAATAAGATCAGGCCTATTTGATCAGTCCTTAAATAAAACTAGAGATAAACTTTTGCTGCCGTACTTCTTGTGGGATGAGTAATATCTGCGGTTGTAGAATCTGGCTCTGGAACTGGTGTGGTTGAACGAATGTCTTCTCTTTTTGTTGTGATTTCAATACCTGGGTACACAGATTGAGAAATTCAATTACTATTGAACAATGTTGATATACTATTTTGTTACAGGCACATGAGGCTACACGTACATGAATCCAACATGTACTGTAAATGGAAAAGATTGTGTAAACAAACAATCAATAAAACATTAATTTACATAACACGAACACAGTGTTGTCAATGAAGTTACCTATACAATGTTTAATCTGCAACACAATTTGATACAATATGTAGTGAGGGTCCCTGCTTCATCTCTCTCTCAGCTAAAGGGTCATTGGTCAGAAAAACATGAAGAGGACTGCTCTAGTTAGAAATCCTGACACTCCTAGCACAAAACCAGACCTTGAAATGTAGCCGTCCACAGCCAAAGTGAGCATATTTCAACAGGTTATGCTGTTTTACTTTATATTTTGACTTTTGAGCACCTGCCCTGACCCTCTCTCTAATGGTCTGTAACATACTCACTGACAAATTTACAGGCTGTAGTCAGACATGGACTTTCTGGTCTTTGAACCAGCACATAAAACTTAAAATAAAAATAGGGATAAACGTTTGCCGTACTTGTTATTGTGCGACCAGCATAGACTGTTGTGGTTGCAATACCTGGACTCACATGTACAATATGAAAATGCCTCTACAATTCTAGATTTAATCTTTAAAATAAAATGTAGATAAACTTCTGATGCCGTACTTCTTGTTGTGGGATGAGTAGGAAGTCTAGTAACTGCGGTTGTAGAATCTGTCTCTGAAACTGGTGTGGTTGTACGAGTGCCTTCTCTTTCTGTTGTGACTGCAATACCTGGGGACACAGATAGGAAAATTCAATTAGTATTCTAATTGAACCATTTCTTATCACATATTTTGTTACAGACACAGACTCCATAGATATAAGATTTGATGAAATTCAAATAAGCACTTAAAATATTTTCAGACGTTTCAGATCAGTACATAAAATAAACTAGAGAAAGACTTTTGGTGCCGTACTTCTTGTGGGACTAGAAATATCTGCAGTTGTAGAATCTGGCTCTGGAACAGGTGTGGTTGAACGAATGCCTTCACTTTCTGTTGTGATTGCAATACCTGGGCACACAGGTAGGAAAATTCAATTATTTTATTCTAATTGAAAAAATTATATCTATTTTGTTACAGACACATAGTGCACAACAAGAGTTTATGTAATTCAGATAAAGACTTAAAATAAGATCAGGCCTATTAGATCAGTACTTAAATAAAACTAGAGATAAACTTTTGCTGCCGTACTTCTTGTGGGATGAGTAATATCTGCGGTTGTAGAATCTGGCTCTGGAACTGGTGTGGTTGAACGAATGTCTTCTCTTTTTGTTGTGATTTCAATACCTGGGCACACAGATTGAGACATTCAATTACTATTGAACAATGTTGATATCCTATTTTGTTACAGGCACATGAGGCTACACGTACATGAATCCAACATATACTGTAAATGGAAAATATTGTGTAAACAAACAATCAATAAAACATTAATTTACACAACACGAACACAGTGTTGTCAATGAAGTTACCTATACAATGTTTAATCTGCAAAACAATTTGATACAATATGTAGTGAGGGTCCCTGCTTCATCTCTCTCTCAGCTAAAGGGTCCTTGGTCAGAAAAACATGAAGACGCCTGCTCTAGTTAGAAATCCTGACACTCCTAGCACAAAACCAGACCTTGAAATGTAGCCGTCCACAGCCAAAGTGAGCATATTTCAACAGGTTATGCTGTTTTACTTTATATTTTGACTTTTGAGCACCTGCACTGACCCTCTCTCTAATGGTCTGTAACATACTCACTGACAAATTTACAGGCTGTAGTCAGACATGGACTTTCTGGTCTTTGAACCAGCACATAAAACTTAAAATAAAAATAGGGATAAACGTTTGCCGTACTTGTTATTGTGGGACCAGCATAGACTGTTGTGGTTGCAATACCTGGACTCACATGTACAATAATGAAAATGCCTCTACAATTCTAGATTTAATCTTTAAAATAAAATGTAGATAAACTTCTGATGCCGTACTTCTTGTTGTGGGATGAGTAGGAAGTCTAGTAACTGCGGTTGTAGAATCTGTCTCTGAAACTGGTGTGGTTGTACGAGTGCCTTCTCTTTCTGTTGTGACTGCAATACCTGGGGACACAGATAGGAAAATTCAATTAGTATTCTAATTGAACCATTTCTTATCACATATTTTGTTACAGACACAGACTCCACAGATACAAGATTTGATGAAATTCAAATAAGCACTTAAAATATGTTCAGACGTTTCAGATCAGTACATAAAATAAACCAGAGAAAGACTTTTGGTGCCGTACTTCTTGTGGGACTAGAAATATCTGCAGTTGTAGAATCTGGCTCTGGAACAGGTGTGGTTGAACGAATGCCTTCACTTTCTGTTGTGATTGCAATACCTGGGCACACAGATAGGAACATTCAATTATGTTATTCTAATTGAAAAAATTATATCTATTTTGTTACAGACACAGACTGCACAACAAGAGTTTATGTAATTCAGATAAAGACTTAAAATAAGATCAGGCCTATTAGATCAGTACTTAAATAAAACTAGAGATAAACTTTTGCTGCCGTACTTCTTGTGGGATGAGTAATATCTGCGGTTGTAGAATCTGGCTCTGGAACTGGTGTGGTTGAACGAATGTCTTCTCTTTTTGTTGTGATTTCAATACCTGGGCACACAGATTGAGACATTCAATTACTATTGAACAATGTTGATATCCTATTTTGTTACAGGCACATGAGGCTACACGTACATGAATCCAACATATACTGTAAATGGAAAATATTGTGTAAACAAACAATCAAAAAAACATTAATTTACACAACACGAACACAGTGTTGTCAATGAAGTTACCTATACAATGTTTAATCTGCAACACAATTTGATACAATATGTAGTGAGGGTCCCTGCTTCATCTCTCTCTCAGCTAAAGGGTCTTGGTCAGAAAAACATGAAGACGCCTGCTCTAGTTAGAAATCCTGACACTCCTAGCACAAAACCAGACCTTGAAATGTAGCCGTTCAAAGCCAAAGTGAGCATATTTCAACAGGTTATGCTGTTTTACTTTATATTTTGACTTTTGAGCACCTGCCCTGACCCTCTCTCTAAAGGTCTGTAACATACTCACTGACAAATTTACAGGCTGTAGTCAGACATGGACTTTCTGGTCTTTGAACCAGCACATAAAACTTAAAATAAAAATAGGGATAAACGTTTGCCGTACTTGTTTTTGTGGGACCAGCATAGACTGTTGTGGTTGCAATACTTGGACTCACATGTACAATATGAAAATGCCTCTACAATTCTAGATTTAATCTTTAAAATAAAATGTAGATAAACTTCTGATGCCGTACTTCTTGTTGTGGGATGAGTAGGAAGTCTAGTAACTGCGGTTGTAGAATCTGTCTCTGAAACTAGTGTGGTTGTACGAGTGCCTTCTCTTTCTGTTGTGACTGCAATACCTGGGGACACAGATAGGAAAATTCAATTAGTATTCTAATTGAACCATTTCTTATCACATATTTTGTTACAGACACAGACTCCACAGATATAAGATTTGATGAAATTCAAGTAAGCACTTAACGTTTCAGATCAGTACATAAATTAAACTAGAGAAAAACTTTTGGTGCCGTACTTCTTGTGGGACTAGAAATATCTGCAGTTGTAGAATCTGGCTCTGGAACAGGTGTGGTTGAACGAATGCCTTCACTTTCTGTTGTGATTGCAATACCTGGGCACACAGATAGGAACATTCAATTATTTTATTATAATAATCCAGTTAATTAATTAGATGTTTTATACATTGGAAGTACAGTTTCAATTTGCTTTGATGAAATTGTACCTGCTGGTGAATCTGTGGTGATTGTTGTTAAAGGTGCTGCTGTAGTGGGTGCTTGAGTTGGCGGCAAAACCACTGTAAAAATAAAACTTTCATATCAATATCAACGCAGGCCATGATATATAATTAATAACAAGGAAGAAAAAATACCATTAAACAGGTCATTAAAGAACAACACTGTGAGCTATTATCGGTTGAGTCGACAATTCTTACCCGTGACAACAATAGTTGACGTGTTCACAGGAAGGGAGAAATTAGAGCTGGATGCAGCCTCAACAAGAGTACTAGCCACAGAAGAGGCATCTGGTGTAGTTGCATTTTCCTCTTGGTTGAATATTAATTCAGCCTCCACATTTACTGATCCCGAGCTGTAAAAATGATTCATTATTATTAATTATAACATTTATGTTATAATAATTACCAAATGTTATGGTACATTAAAGGTACAAATCAATGATACGTTAATATTTATGTACTAAAAACATATATACTTAATACAGTATAACTCCATTGGTGCATACCTGAAGCCGGTTATAACAGTGCGATTGAAATAAGAAAACTTTGCGTTATAGACGATGTCCATCTGTAAACAGAAATTCAGTCATTGAAATTATTACAAAAAAAATTACACAGGAACTGTAAAAAAAAAACTTAGTTAACCACCTAGTTAATTTCATCGTTCATGATTAATAGATTTGATTAATTAATAACAATGTTCTAGAGAACATTTTGAAAGGTGGAGGCAGTCATTTGTTAAAAATCTTTTAATTTGAACTTTTGTTTAGTTATTTGGTAATTTTACAATTAAAGCAAAACATTTCCATAAAGTATGGTTATTTTTAATGATCATAATTATACATTTGCCAGAGATCAATATAATAGTAATATGCATGATAGGAGGAATCGCTGAAGTTATGGAGAATGTATTGGTAGGTGTTGGATCATCATAATGGTACTTACCACTGAAGCTACTTCGGTTGCTAAGTTCTGGAATGCGACTGAGGATGTGTTTTCAAGGTCTTTTGTGAAGGTTTGCGTTATTTTGAATTTTAACAAGACCTTTGGCTCTATTGGTGGTGCAGGTGTTGTAACTACAGATGAAGCACAATGGGTAGAAACAAACAATCAATAAAACATTTACACACACAAACACAGTGTTGTCAATGAAGTTACCTATACAATGTTTAATCTGAAACACAATTTGATACAATATGTGAGGGTCCCTGCTTCATCTCTCTCTCAGCTAAAGGGTCCTTGGTCAGAAAAACATGAAGACGCCTGCTCTAGTTAGAAATCCTGACACTCCTAGCACAAAACCAGACCTTGAAATTTAGCCGTCCACAGCCAAAGTGAGCATATTTCAACAGGTTATGCTGTTTTACTTTATATTTTGAGCACCTGCCCTGACCCTCTCTCTAATTGTGTATAAAATACTCACTGACAAATTTACAGGCTGTAGTCAGACATGGACTTTCTGGTCTTTGAACCAGCACATAAAACTTAAAATAAAAGTAGGGATAAACGTTTGCCGTACTTGTTATTGTGGTACCAGCAGAGACTGTTGTGGTTGCAATACCTGGACACACATGTACAGTATGAAAATGCCTCTACAATTCTAGATTTAATCTTTAAAATAAAATGTAGATAAACTTCTGATGCCGTACTTGTTGTTGTGGGATGAGTAGGAAGTCTAGTAACTGCGGTTGTAGAATCTGTCTCTGAAACTGGTGTGGTTGTACGAGTGCCTTCTCTTTCTGTTGTGACCGCAATACCTGGGGACACAGATAGGAAAATTCAATTAGTATTCTAACTGAACCATTTTTATCACATATTTTGTTACAGACACAGACTCCACATATACAAGATTTGATGACATTCAAATAAGCACTTAAAATATGATCAGACGTTTCAGATGAGTGCATAAAATAAACTAGAGAAAGACTTTTGGTGCCGTACTTCTTGTGGGACTAGAAATATCTGCAGTTGTAGAATCTGGCTCTGGGACAGGTGTGGTTGTACGAGTGCCTTCTCTTTCTGTTGTGACTGCAATACCTGGGGACACTGATAGGAAAATTAAATTAGTATTCTAATTTAACCATTTTTTATCACATATTTTGTTACAGACACAGACTCCACAGATATAAGATTTGATGAAATTCAAATAAGCACTTAAAATATGTTCAGACGTTTCAGATCAATACATAAAATAAACTAGAGAAAGACTTTTGGTGCCGTACTTCTTGTGGGACTAGAAATATCTGCAGTTGTAGAATCTGGCTCTGGAACAGGTGTGGTTGAACGAATGCCTTCACTTTCTGTTGTGATTGCAATACCTGGGCACACAGATAGGAACATTCAATTATTTTATTCTAATTGAAAAAATTATATCTATTTTGTTACAGACACAGACTGCACAACAAGAGTTTATGTAATTCAGATAAAGACTTAAAATAAGATCAGGCCTATTAGATCAGTACTTAAATAAAACTAGAGATAAACTTTTGCTGCCGTACTTCTTGTGGGATGAGTAATATCTGCGGTTGTAGAATCTGGCTCTGGAACTGGTGTGGTTGAACGAATGTCTTCTCTTTTTGTTGTGATTTCAATACCTGGGCACACAGATTGAGACATTCAATTACTATTGAACAATGTTGATATCCTATTTTGTTACAGGCACATGAGGCTATACACGTACATGAATCCAACATATACTGTAAATGGAAAATATTGTGTAAACAAACAATCAATAAAACATTATTTTACACAACACGAACACAGTGTTGTCAATGAAGTTACCTATACAATGTTTAATCTGCAACACAATTTAATACAATATTATGTAGTGAGGGTCCCTGCTTCATCTCTCTCTCAGCTAAAGGGTCCTTGGTCAGAAAAACATGAAGACGCCTGCTCTAGTTAGAGATCCTGACACTCCTAGCACAAAACCAGACCTTGAAATGTAGCCGTCCACAGCCAAAGTGAGCATATTTCAACAGGTTATGCTGTTTTACTTTATATTTTGACTTTTGAGCACCTGCCCTGACCCTCTCTCTAATGGTCTGTAACATACTCACTGACAAATTTACAGGCTGTAGTCAGAAATGGACTTTCTGGTCTTTGAACCAGCACATAAAACTTAAAATAAAAATAGGGATAAACGTTTGCCGTACTTGTTATTGTGGGACCAGCATAGACTGTTATGGTTGCAATACCTGGACTCACATGTACAATATGAAAATGCCTCTACAATTCTAGATTTAATCTTTAAAATAAAATGTAGATAAACTTCTGATGCCGTACTTCTTGTTGTGGGATGAGTAGGAAGTCTAGTAACTGCGGTTGTAGAATCTGTCTCTGAAACTGGTGTGGTTGTACGAGTGCCTTCTCTTTCTGTTGTGACTGCAATACCTGGGGACACAGATAGGAAAATTCAATTAGTATTCTAATTGAACCATTTCTTATCACATATTTTGTTAAAGACACAGACTCCACAGATATAAGATTTGATGAAATTCAAAAAAGCACTTAAAATATGTTCAGACGTTTCAGATCAGTACATAAAATAAACTAGAGAAAGACTTTTGGTGCCGTACTTCTTGTGGGACTAGAAATATCTGCAGTTGTAGAATCTGGCTCTGGAACAGGTGTGGTTGAACGAATGCCTTCACTTTCTGTTGTGATTGCAATACCTGGGCACACAGATAGGAACATTCAATTATTTTATTCTAATTGAAAAAATTATATCTATTTTGTTACAGACACAGACTGCACAACAAGAGTTTATGTAATTCAGATAAAGACTTAAAATAAGATCAGGCCTATTAGATCAGTACTTAAATAAAACTACAGATAAACATTTGCTGCCGTACTTCTTGTGGGATGAGTAATATCTGCGGTTGTAGAATCTGGCTCTGGAACTGGTGTGGTTGAACGAATGTCTTCTCTTTTTGTTGTGATTTCAATACCTGGGCACACAGATTGATAAATTCAATTACTATTGAACAATGTTGACATCCTATTTTGTTACAGGCACATGAGGCAACACGTACATGAATCCAACATATACTGTAAATGGAAAAGATTGTGTAAACAAACAATCAATAAAACATTAATTTACACAACACGAACACAGTGCTGTCAATGAAGTTACCTATACAATGTTTAATCTGCAACACAATTTGATACAATATGTAGTGAGGGTCCCTGCTTCATCTCTCTCTCAGCTAAAGGGTCCTTGGTCAGAAAAACATGAAGACGCCTGCTCTAGTTAGAAATCCTGACACTCCTAGAACAAAACCAGACCTTGATATGTAGCCGTCCACAGCCAAAGTGAGCATATTTCAACAGGTTATGCTGTTTTACTTTATATTTTGAACACCTGCCCTGACCCTCTCTCTAATGGTCTATAAAATACTCACTGACAAATGTACAGGCTGTAGTCAGACATGGACTTTCTGGTCTTTGAACCAGCACATAAAACTTAAAATAAAAGTAGGGATAAACGTTTGTCATACTTGTTATTGTGGGACCAGCAGAGACTGTTGTTGTTGCAATACCCGGACACACATGTACAGTATGAAAATGCCTCTAAAATTCAAGATTTCATCTTTAAAATAAAATGTAGATAAACTTCTGATGCCATACTTCTTGTTGTGGGATGAGTAGGAAGTCTAGTAACTGCGGTTGTAGAATCTGTCTCTGAAACTGGTGTGGTTGTACGAGTGCCTTCTCTTTCTGTTGTGACTGCAATACCTGGGGACACTGATAGGAAAATTAAATTAGTATTCTAATTTAACCATTTTTTTATCACATATTTTGTTACAGACACAGACTCCACAGATATAAGATTTGATGAAATTCAAATAAGCACTTAAAATATGTTCAGACGTTTCAGATCAATACATAAAATAAACTAGAGAAAGACTTTTGGTGCCGTACTTCTTGTGGGACTAGAAATATCTGCAGTTGTAGAATCTGGCTCTGGAACAGGTGTGGTTGAACGAATGCCTTCACTTTCTGTTGTGATTGCAATACCTGGGCACACAGATAGGAACATTCAATTATTTTATTCTAATTGAAAAAATTATATCTATTTTGTTACAGACACAGACTGCACAACAAGAGTTTATGTAATTCAGATAAAGACTTAAAATAAGATCAGGCCTATTAGATCAGTACTTAAATAAAACTAGAGATAAACTTTTGCTGCCGTACTTCTTGTGGGATGAGTAATATCTGCGGTTGTAGAATCTGGCTCTGGAACTGGTGTGGTTGAACGAATGTCTTCTCTTTTTGTTGTGATTTCAATACCTGGGCACACAGATTGAGACATTAAATTACTATTGAACAATGTTGATATCCTATTTTGTTACAGGCACATGAGGCTACACGTACAAGAATCCAACATATACTGTAAATGGAAAATATTGTGTAAACAAACAATCAATAAAACATTAATTTACACAACACGAACACAGTGTTGTCAATGAAGTTACCTATACAATGTTTAATCTGCAACACAATTTAATACAATATTATGTAGTGAGGGTCCCTGCTTCATCTCTCTCTCAGCTAAAGGGTCCTTGGTCAGAAAAACATGAAGACGCCTGCTCTAGTTAGAGATCCTGACACTCCTAGCACAAAACCAGACCTTGAAATGTAGCCGTCCACAGCCAAAGTGAGCATATTTCAACAGGTTATGCTGTTTTACTTTATATTTTGACTTTTGAGCACCTGCCCTGACCCTCTCTCTAATGGTCTGTAACATACTCACTGACAAATTTACAGGCTGTAGTCAGAAATGGACTTTCTGGTCTTAAACCAGCACATAAAACTTAAAATAAAAATAGGGATAAACGTTTGCCGTACTTGTTATTGTGGGACCAGCATAGACTGTTATGGTTGCAATACCTGGACTCACATGTACAATATGAAAATGCCTCTACAATTCTAGATTTAATCTTTAAAATAAAATGTAGATAAACTTCTGATGCCGTACTTCTTGTTGTGGGATGAGTAGGAAGTCTAGTAACTGCGGTTGTAGAATCTGTCTCTGAAACTGGTGTGGTTGTACGAGTGCCTTCTCTTTCTGTTGTGACTGCAATACCTGGGGACACAGATAGGAAAATTCAATTAGTATTCTAATTGAACCATTTCTTATCACATATTTTGTTAAAGACACAGACTCCACAGATATAAGATTTGATGAAATTCAAAAAAGCACTTAAAATATGTTCAGACGTTTCAGATCAGTAGATAAAATAAACTAGAGAAAGACTTTTGGTGCCGTACTTCTTGTGGGACTAGAAATATCTGCAGTTGTAGAATCTGGCTCTGGAACAGGTGTGGTTGAACGAATGCCTTCACTTTCTGTTGTGATTGCAATACCTGGGCACACAGATAGGAACATTCAATTATTTTATTCTAATTGAAAAAATTATATCTATTTTGTTACAGACACAGACTGCACAACAAGAGTTTATGTAATTCAGATAAAGACTTAAAATAAGATCAGGCCTATTAGATCAGTACTTAAATAAAACTACAGATAAACATTTGCTGCCGTACTTCTTGTGGGATGAGTAATATCTGCGGTTGTAGAATCTGGCTCTGGAACTGGTGTGGTTGAACGAATGTCTTCTCTTTTTGTTGTGATTTCAATACCTGGGCACACAGATTGATAAATTCAATTACTATTGAACAATGTTGACATCCTATTTTGTTACAGGCACATGAGGCTATACACGTACATGAATCCAACATATACTGTAAATGGAAAAGATTGTGTAAACAAACAATCAATAAAACATTAATTTACACAACACGAACACAGTGCTGTCAATGAAGTTACCTATACAATGTTTAATCTGCAACACAATTTGATACAATATGTAGTGAGGGTCCCTGCTTCATCTCTCTCTCAGCTAAAGGGTCCTTGGTCAGAAAAACATGAAGACGCCTGCTCTAGTTAGAAATCCTGACACTCCTAGAACAAAACCAGACCTTGATATGTAGCCGTCCACAGCCAAAGTGAGCATATTTCAACAGGTTATGCTGTTTTACTTTATATTTTGAACACCTGCCCTGACCCTCTCTCTAATGGTCTATAAAATACTCACTGACAAATGTACAGGCTGTAGTCAGACATGGACTTTCTGGTCTTTGAACCAGCACATAAAACTTAAAATAAAAGTAGGGATAAACGTTTGTCAGATAAACGTTTGTCATACTTGTTATTGTGGGACCAGCAGAGACTGTTGTTGTTGCAATACCCGGACACACATGTACAGTATGAAAATGCCTCTAAAATTCAAGATTTCATCTTTAAAATAAAATGTAGATAAACTTCTGATGCCATACTTCTTGTTGTGGGATGAGTAGGAAGTCTAGTAACTGCGGTTGTAGAATCTGTCTCTGAAACTGGTGTGGTTGTACGAGTGCCTTCTCTTTCTGTTGTGACTGCAATACCTGGGGACACTGATAGGAAAATTAAATTAGTATTCTAATTTAACCATTTTTTATCACATATTTTGTTACAGACACAGACTCCACAGATATAAGATTTGATGAAATTCAAATAAGCACTTAAAATATGTTCAGACGTTTCAGATCAATACATAAAATAAACTAGAGAAAGACTTTTGGTGCCGTACTTCTTGTGGGACTAGAAATATCTGCAGTTGTAGAATCTGGCTCTGGAACAGGTGTGGTTGAACGAATGCCTTCACTTTCTGTTGTGATTGCAATACCTGGGCACACAGATAGGAACATTCAATTATTTTATTCTAATTGAAAAAATTATATCTATTTTGTTACAGACACAGACTGCACAACAAGAGTTTATGTAATTCAGATAAAGACTTAAAATAAGATCAGGCCTATTAGATCAGTACTTAAATAAAACTAGAGATAAACTTTTGCTGCCGTACTTCTTGTGGGATGAGTAATATCTGCGGTTGTAGAATCTGGCTCTGGAACTGGTGTGGTTGAACGAATGTCTTCTCTTTTTGTTGTGATTTCAATACCTGGGCACACAGATTGAGACATTAAATTACTATTGAACAATGTTGATATCCTATTTTGTAACAGGCACATGAGGCTACACGTACAAGAATCCAACATATACTGTAAATGGAAAATATTGTGTAAACAAACAATCAATAAAACATTAATTTACACAACACGAACACAGTGTTGTCAATGAAGTTACCTATACAATGTTTAATCTGCAACACAATTTAATACAATATTATGTAGTGAGGGTCCCTGCTTCATCTCTCTCTCAGCTAAAGGGTCCTTGGTCAGAAAAACATGAAGACGCCTGCTCTAGTTAGAGATCCTGACACTCCTAGCACAAAACCAGACCTTGAAATGTAGCCGTCCACAGCCAAAGTGAGCATATTTCAACAGGTTATGCTGTTTTACTTTATATTTTGACTTTTGAGCACCTGCCCTGACCCTCTCTCTAATGGTCTGTAACATACTCACTGACAAATTTACAGGCTGTAGTCAGAAATTGACTTTCTGGTCTTTGAACCAGCACATAAAACTTAAAATAAAAATAGGGATAAACGTTTGCCGTACTTGTTATTGTGGGACCAGCATAGACTGTTATGGTTGCAATACCTGGACTCACATGTACAATATGAAAATGCCTCTACAATTCTAGATTTAATCTTTAAAATAAAATGTAGATAAACTTCTGATGCCGTACTTCTTGTTGTGGGATGAGTAGGAAGTCTAGTAACTGCGGTTGTAGAATCTGTCTCTGAAACTGGTGTGGTTGTACGAGTGCCTTCTCTTTCTGTTGTGACTGCAATACCTGGGGACACAGATAGGAAAATTCAATTAGTATTCTAATTGAACCATTTCTTATCACATATTTTGTTAAAGACACAGACTCCACAGATATAAGATTTGATGAAATTCAAAAAAGCACTTAAAACATGTTCAGACGTTTCAGATCAGTACATAAAATAAACTAGAGAAAGACTTTTGGTGCCGTACTTCTTGTGGGACTAGAAATATCTGCAGTTGTAGAATCTGGCTCTGGAACAGGTGTGGTTGAACGAATGCCTTCACTTTCTGTTGTGATTGCAATACCTGGGCACACAGATAGGAACATTCAATTATTTTATTCTAATTGAAAAAATTATATCTATTTTGTTACAGACACAGACTGCACAACAAGAGTTTATGTAATTCAGATAAAGACTTAAAATAAGATCAGGCCTATTAGATCAGTACTTAAATAAAACTAGAGATAAACTTTTGCTGCCGTACTTCTTGTGGGATGAGTAATATCTGCGGTTGTAGAATCTGGCTCTGGAACTGGTGTGGTTGAACGAATGTCTTCTCTTTTTGTTGTGATTTCAATACCTGGGCACACAGATTGAGACATTCAATTACTATTGAACAATGTTGATATCCTATTTTGTTACAGGCACATGAGGCTACACGTACATGAATCCAACATATACTGTAAATGGAAAATATTGTGTAAACAAACAATCAATAAAACATTAATTTACACAACACGAACACAGTGTTGTCAATGAAGTTACCTATACAATGTTTAATCTGCAACACAATTTGATACAATATTATGTAGTGAGGGTCCCTGCTTCATCTCTCTCTCAGCTAAAGGGTCCTTGGTCAGAAAAACATGAAGACGCCTGCTCTAGTTAGAGATCCTGACACTCCTAGCACAAAACCAGACCTTGAAATGTAGCCGTCCACAGCCAAAGTGAGCATATTTCAACAGGTTATGCTGTTTTACTTTATATTTTGACTTTTGAGCACCTGTCCTGACCCTCTCTCTAATGGTCTGTAACATACTCACTGACAAATTTACAGGCTGTAGTCAGACATGGACTTTCTGGTCTTTGAACCAGCACATAAAACTTAAAATAAAAATAGGGATAAACGTTTGCCGTACTTGTTATTGTGGGACCAGCATAGACTGTTGTGGTTGCAATACCTGGACTCACATGTACAATATGAAAATGCCTCTACAATTCTAGATTTAATCTTTAAAATAAAATGTAGATAAACTTCTGATGCCGTACTTCTTGTTGTGGGATGAGTAGGAAGTCTAGTAACTGCGGTTGTAGAATCTGTCTCTGAAACTGGTGTGGTTGTACGAGTGCCTTCTCTTTCTGTTGTGACTGCAATACCTGGGGACACAGATAGGAAAATTCAATTAGTATTCTAATTGAACCATTTCTTATCACATATTTTGTTACAGACACAGACTCCACAGATACAAGATTTGATGAAATTCAAATAAGCACTTAAAATATGTTCAGACGTTTCAGATCAGTACATAAAATAAACCAGAGAAAGACTTTTGGTGCCGTACTTCTTGTGGGACTAGAAATATCTGCAGTTGTAGAATCTGGCTCTGGAACAGGTGTGGTTGAACGAATGCCTTCACTTTCTGTTGTGATTGCAATACCTGGGCACACAGATAGGAACATTCAATTATTTTATTATAATAATCCAGTTAATTCATTAGATGTTTTATACATTGGAAGTACAGTTTCAATTTGCTTTGATGAAATTGTACCTGCTGGTGAATCTGTGGTGATTGTTGTTAAAGGTGCTGCTGTAGTGGGTGCTTGAGTTGGCGGCAAAACCACTGTAAAAATAAAACTTTCATATCAATATCAACGCAGGCCATGATATATAATTAATAACAAGGAAGAAAAAATACCATTAAACAGGTCATTAAAGAACAACACTTTGAGCTATTATCGGTTGAGTCGACAATTCTTACCCGTGACAACAATAGTTGACGTGTTCACAGGAAGGGAGAAATTAGAGCTGGATGCAGCCTCAACAAGAGTACTAGCCACAGAAGAGGCATCTGGTGTAGTTGCATTTTCCTCTTGGTTGAATATTAATTCAGCCTCCACATTTACTGATCCCGAGCTGTAAAAATGATTCATTATTATTAATTATAACATTTATGTTATAATAATTACCAAATGTTATGGTACATTAAAGGTACAAATCAATGATACGTTAATATTTATGTACTAAAAACATATATACTTAATACAGTATAACTCCATTGGTGCATACCTGAAGCCGGTTATAACAGTGCGATTGAAATTAGAAAACTTTGCGTTATAGACGATGTCCATCTGTAAACAGAAATTCAGTCATTGAAATTATTACAAAAAAAATTACACAGGAACTGTAAAAAAAAAACTTAGTATCCCACCTAGTTAATTTCATCGTTCATGATTAATAGATTTGATTAATTAATAACAATGTTCTAGAGAACATTTTGAAAGGTGGAGGCAGTCATTTGTTAAAAATCATTTAATTTGAACTTGTTTAGTTATTTGGTAATTTTACAATTAAAGCAAAACATTTCCATAAAGTATGGTTATTTTTAATGATCATAATTATACATTTGCCAGAGATCAATATAATAGTAATATGCATGATAGGAGGAATCGCTGAAGTTATGGAGAATGTATTGGTAGGTGTTGGATCATCATAATGGTACTTACCACTGAAGCTACTTCGGTTGCTAAGTTCTGGAATGCGACTGAGGATGTGTTTTCAAGGTCTTTTGTGAAGGTTTGCGTTATTTTGAATTCTAACAAGACCTTTGGCTCTATTGGTGGTGCAGGTGTTGTAACTACAGATGAAGCACAATGGGTAGAAACAAACAATCAATAAAACATTTACACACACAAACACAGTGTTGTCAATGAAGTTACCTATACAATGATTAATCTGAAACACAATTTGATACAATATGTGAGGGTCCCTGCTTCATCTCTCTCTCAGCTAAAGGGTCCTTGGTCAGAAAAACATGAAGACGCCTGCTCTAGTTAGAAATCCTGACACTCCTAGCACAAAACCAGACCTTGAAATTTAGCCGTCCACAGCCAAAGTGAGCATATTTCAACAGGTTATGCTGTTTTACTTTATATTTTGAGCACCTGCCCTGACCTTCTCTCTAATTGTGTATAAAATACTCACTGACAAATTTACAGGCTGTAGTCAGACATGGACTTTCTGGTCTTTGAACCAGCACATAAAACTTAAAATAAAAGTAGGGATAAACGTTTGCCGTACTTGTTATTGTGGTACCAGCAGAGACTGTTGTGGTTGCAATACCTGGACACACATGTACAGTATGAAAATGCCTCTACAATTCTAGATTTAATCTTTAAAATAAAATGTAGATAAACTTCTGATGCCGTACTTGTTGTTGTGGGATGAGTAGGAAGTCTAGTAACTGCGGTTGTAGAATCTGTCTCTGAAACTGGTGTGGTTGTACGAGTGCCTTCTCTTTCTGTTGTGACCGCAATACCTGGGGACACAGATAGGAAAATTCAATTAGTATTCTAATTGAACCATTTTTATCACATATTTTGTTACAGACACAGACTCCACATATACAAGATTTGATGACATTCAAATAAGCACTTAAAATATGATCAGACGTTTCAGATGAGTGCATAAAATAAACTAGAGAAAGACTTTTGGTGCCGTACTTCTTGTGGGACTAGAAATATCTGCAGTTGTAGAATCTGGCTCTGGGACAGGTGTGGTTGAACGAATGCCTTCACTTTCTGTTGTGATTGCAATACCTGGGCACACAGATAGGAACATTGAATTATTTTATTCTAATTGAAAAAAGAATATCTATTTTGTTACAGACACAGACTCCAAAACAAGAGTTTATGTAATTCAGATAAAGACTTAAAATAAGATCAGGCCTATTAGATCAGTACTTAAATAAAACTACAGATAAACATTTGCTGCCGTACTTCTTGTGGGATGAGTAATATCTGCGGTTGTAGAATCTGGCTCTGGAACTGGTGTGGTTGAACGAATGTCTTCTCTTTTTGTTGTGATTTCAATACCTGGGCACACAGATTGATAAATTCAATTACTATTGAACAATGTTGACATCCTATTTTGTTACAGGCACATGAGGCAACACGTACATGAATCCAACATATACTGTAAATGGAAAAGATTGTGTAAACAAACAATCAATAAAACATTAATTTACACAACACGAACACAGTGCTGTCAATGAAGTTACCTATACAATGTTTAATCTGCAACACAATTTGATACAATATGTAGTGAGGGTCCCTGCGACCCTGCTTCATCTCTCTCTCAGCTAAAGGGTCCTTGGTCAGAAAAACATGAAGACGCCTGCTCTAGTTAGAAATCCTGACACTCCTAGAACAAAACCAGACCTTGATATGTAGCCGTCCACAGCCAAAGTGAGCATATTTCAACAGGTTATGCTGTTTTACTTTATATTTTGAACACCTGCCCTGACCCTCTCTCTAATGGTCTATAAAATACTCACTGACAAATGTACAGGCTGTAGTCAGACATGGACTTTCTGGTCTTTGAACCAGCACATAAAACTTAAAATAAAAGTAGGGATAAACGTTTGTCATACTTGTTATTGTGGGACCAGCAGAGACTGTTGTTGTTGCAATACCCGGACACACATGTACAGTATGAAAATGCCTCTAAAATTCAAGATTTCATCTTTAAAATAAAATGTAGATAAACTTCTGATGCCATACTTCTTGTTGTGGGATGAGTAGGAAGTCTAGTAACTGCGGTTGTAGAATCTGTCTCTGAAACTGGTGTGGTTGTACGAGTGCCTTCTCTTTCTGTTGTGACTGCAATACCTGGGGACACTGATAGGAAAATTAAATTAGTATTCTAATTTAACCATTTTTTATCACATATTTTGTTACAGACACAGACTCCACAGATATAAGATTTGATGAAATTCAAATAAGCACTTAAAATATGTTCAGACGTTTCAGATCAATACATAAAATAAACTAGAGAAAGACTTTTGGTGCCGTACTTCTTGTGGGACTAGAAATATCTGCAGTTGTAGAATCTGGCTCTGGAACAGGTGTGGTTGAACGAATGCCTTCACTTTCTGTTGTGATTGCAATACCTGGGCACACAGATAGGAACATTCAATTATTTTATTCATTGAAAAAATTATATCTATTTTGTTACAGACACAGACTGCACAACAAGAGTTTATGTAATTCAGATAAAGACTTAAAATAAGGGCGGATGGGGGCTTCAAGATATGGGCCAAGCAAGGGATTAAACAATGGAAGGATGTTTTTGACAAAAAGGGGAATCTATTCTCTTTTGATGAACTAGCTGCTAAATACAATTTACCCCGTACACACTTCTTTAAGTATTTACAACTCAGAAGCTTTATAAGACTTAAAATAAGATCAGGCCTATTAGATCAGTACTTAAATAAAACTAGAGATAAACTTTTGCTGCCGTACTTCTTGTGGGATGAGTAATATCTGCGGTTGTAGAATCTGGCTCTGGAACTGGTGTGGTTGAACGAATGTCTTCTCTTTTTGTTGTGATTTCAATACCTGGGCACACAGATTGAGACATTCAATTACTATTGAACAATGTTGATATCCTATTTTGTTACAGGCACATGAGGCTACACGTACATGAATCCAACATATACTGTAAATGGAAAATATTGTGTAAACAAACAATCAATAAAACATTAATTTACACAACACGAACACAGTGTTGTCAATGAAGTTACCTATACAATGTTTAATCTGCAACACAATTTGATACAATATGTAGTGAGGGTCCCTGCTTCATCTCTCTCTCAGCTAAAGGGTCCTTGGTCAGAAAAACATGAAGACGCCTGCTCTAGTTAGAGATCCTGACACTCCTAGCACAAAACCAGACCTTGAAATGTAGCCGTCCACAGCCAAAGTGAGCATATTTCAACAGGTTATGCTGTTTTACTTTATATTTTGACATTTGAGCACCTGCCCTGACCCTCTCTCTAATGGTCTGTAACATACTCACTGACAAATTTACAGGCTGTAGTCAGACATGGACTTTCTGGTCTTTGAACCAGCACATAAAACTTAAAATAAAAATAGGGATAAACGTTTGCCGTACTTGTTATTGTGGGACCAGCATAGACTGTTGTGGTTGCAATACCTGGACTCACATGTACAATATGAAAATGCCTCTACAATTCTAGATTTAATCTTTAAAATAAAATGTAGATAAACTTCTGATGCCGTACTTCTTGTTGTGGGATGAGTAGGAAGTCTAGTAACTGCGGTTGTAGAATCTGTCTCTGAAACTGGTGTGGTTGTACGAGTGCCTTCTCTTTCTGTTGTGACTGCAATACCTGGGGACACAGATAGGAAAATTCAATTAGTATTCTAATTGAACCATTTCTTATCACATATTTTGTTAAAGACACAGACTCCACAGATATAAGATTTGATGAAATTCAAATAAGCACTTAAAATATGTTCAGACGTTTCAGATCAGTACATAAAATAAACTAGAGAAAGACTTTTGGTGCCGTACTTCTTGTGGGACTAGAAATATCTGCAGTTGTAGAATCTGGCTCTGGAACAGGTGTGGTTGAACGAATGCCTTCACTTTCTGTTGTGATTGCAATACCTGGGCACACAGATAGGAACATTCAATTATTTTATTCTAATTGAAAAAATTATATCTATTTTGTTACAGACACAGACTGCACAACAAGAGTTTATGTAATTCAGATAAAGACTTAAAATAAGATCAGGCCTATTAGATCAGTACTTAAATAAAACTAGAGATAAACTTTTGCTGCCGTACTTCTTGTGGGATGAGTAATATCTGCGGTTGTAGAATCTGGCTCTGGAACTGGTGTGGTTGAACGAATGTCTTCTCTTTTTGTTGTGATTTCAATACCTGGGCACACAGATTGAGACATTCAATTACTATTGAACAATGTTGATATCCTATTTTGTTACAGGCACATGAGGCTACACGTACATGAATCCAACATATACTGTAAATGGAAAATATTGTGTAAACAAACAATCAATAAAACATTAATTTACACAACACGAACACAGTGTTGTCAATGAAGTTACCTATACAATGTTTAATCTGCAACACAATTTAATACAATATTATGTAGTGAGGGTCCCTGCTTCATCTCTCTCTCAGCTAAAGGGTCCTTGGTCAGAAAAACATGAAGACGCCTGCTCTAGTTAGAGATCCTGACACTCCTAGCACAAAACCAGACCTTGAAATGTAGCCGTCCACAGCCAAAGTGAGCATATTTCAACAGGTTATGCTGTTTTACTTTATATTTTGACTTTTGAGCACCTGCCCTGACCCTCTCTCTAATGGTCTGTAACATACTCACTGACAAATTTACAGGCTGTAGTCAGACATGGACTTTCTGGTCTTTGAACCAGCACATAAAACTTAAAATAAAAATAGGGATAAACGTTTGCCGTACTTGTTATTGTGGGACCAGCAGAGACTGTTGTGGTTGCAATACCTGGACTCACATGTACAATATGAAAATGCCTCTACAATTCTAGATTTAATCTTTAAAATAAAATGTAGATAAACTTCTGATGCCGTACTTCTTGTTGTGGGATGAGTAGGAAGTCTAGTAACTGCGGTTGTAGAATCTGTCTCTGAAACTGGTGTGGTTGTACGAGTGCCTTCTCTTTCTGTTGTGACTGCAATACCTGGGGACACAGATAGGAAAATTCAATTAGTATTCTAATTGAACCATTTCTTATCACATATTTTGTTAAAGACACAGACTCCACAGATATAAGATTTGATGAAATTCAAATAAGCACTTAAAATATGTTCAGACGTTTCAGATCAGTACATAAAATAAACTAGAGAAAGACTTTTGGTGCCGTACTTCTTGTGGGACTAGAAATATCTGCAGTTGTAGAATCTGGCTCTGGAACAGGTGTGGTTGAACGAATGCCTTCACTTTCTGTTGTGATTGCAATACCTGGGCACACAGATAGGAACATTCAATTATTTTATTCTAATTGAAAAAATTATATCTATTTTGTTACAGACACAGACTGCACAACAAGAGTTTATGTAATTCAGATAAAGACTTAAAATAAGATCAGGCCTATTAGATCAGTACTTAAATAAAACTAGAGATAAACTTTTGCTGCCGTACTTCTTGTGGGATGAGTAATATCTGCGGTTGTAGAATCTGGCTCTGGAACTGGTGTGGTTGAACGAATGTCTTCTCTTTTTGTTGTGATTTCAATACCTGGGCACACAGATTGAGACATTCAATTACTATTGAACAATGTTGATATCCTATTTTGTTACAGGCACATGAGGCTACACATACATGAATCCAACATATACTGTAAATGGAAAATATTGTGTAAACAAACAATCAATAAAACATTAATTTACACAACACGAACACAGTGTTGTCAATGAAGTTACCTATACAATGTTTAATCTGCAACACAATTTGATACAATATTATGTAGTGAGGGTCCCTGCTTCATCTCTCTCTCAGCTAAAGGGTCCTTGGTCAGAAAAACATGAAGACGCCTGCTCTAGTTAGAGATCCTGACACTCCTAGCACAAAACCAGACCTTGAAATGTAGCCGTCCACAGCCAAAGTGAGCATATTTCAACAGGTTATGCTGTTTTACTTTATATTTTGACTTTTGAGCACCTGCCCTGACCCTCTCTCTAATGGTCTGTAACATACTCACTGACAAATTTACAGGCTGTAGCCAGACATGGACTTTCTGGTCTTTGAACCAGCACATAAAACTTAAAATAAAAATAGGGATAAACGTTTGCCGTACTTGTTATTGTGGGACCAGCATAGACTGTTGTGGTTGCAATACCTGGACTCACATGTACAATATGAAAATGCCTCTACAATTCTAGATTTAATCTTTAAAATAAAATGTAGATAAACTTCTGATGCCGTACTTCTTGTTGTGGGATGAGTAGGAAGTCTAGTAACTGCGGTTGTAGAATCTGTCTCTGAAACTGGTGTGGTTGTACGAGTGCCTTCTCTTTCTGTTGTGACTGCAATACCTGGGGACACAGATAGGAAAATTCAATTAGTATTCTAATGGAACCATTTCTTATCACATATTTTGTTACAGACACAGACTCCACAGATACAAGATTTGATGAAATTCAAATAAGCACTTAAAATATGTTCAGACGTTTCAGATCAGTACATAAAATAAACCAGAGAAAGACTTTTGGTGCCGTACTTCTTGTGGGACTAGAAATATCTGCAGTTGTAGAATCTGGCTCTGGAACAGGTGTGGTTGAACGAATGCCTTCACTTTCTGTTGTGATTGCAATACCTGGGCACACAGATAGGAACATTCAATTATTTTATTATAATAATCCAGTTAATTCATTAGATGTTATTTTAAACTCCTTCACTCAGTGAATCGCCCTATGGGGAGTGCCATCTCTGGCATGAACACACAGAATTAAACCATATACTTCACGAACAATTTCATTGGTCGGGACTTCTACCCGCCCATGGCATGATCACCCCTCCCACCGGGGTGATGACGTTCCTCTCATGCCACACGGGTCATTCCGATTGTCTTCTGCTTGCTGAACGCACGTTAAGCCACGCTACCTGTTTGTATTTACCTGTTGAAACCGTATCTCACCAAGACGGGCCATCGGCTTGTACCAAGAGATTCACAGTGTTCTGCAAACCCTCCGGTAGCCCTCTTCACGACGAAACGTCTCTTGCAAAAGACCACGTAAGTGTTTACCGGCCGCTGAGAAGCGTAACAAAGGTCTTGTGCAGTGTAGAGTTGTTAGCCTGCTAGCCAGCTTCCTCCTCCGGTCGTTAGCTCTAGCTAGCGGCCCTCCTCGGCTAGCCTTAGCTCGGTGGTGCAGCGCCGAGAGACGCCACTTAGCCTCGCTAGTACACAACGTTAGCCTCCTCCCGCGCCGTAAGACCGGGCTGTCTGCTAGCTTGCACTCGCATACACAACGAGCCTTAGACGCGGCCCTGCCTTGTTAGCTTGACGCCGAAAGACACTAGCTAACTCGCCGCTACGCTCCGCGCCGCTGGATACACATCGCCGACGCGGCCCGACCTTGTTTACTTGCCGCCGAAAGACGTTAGTTTACTCGCCGCCGAGGCTACTCTCCGCCTCCGACTTTTTACACGCTCCCGCGGTAAAGACCGGAGTGCATCTTCCAGGCCATCGCCGAAAGACGAGGCCTCACCACTGGGTTTATTAGTGTAAACAATAACCCACTTGACCCACGTGACGACCCGCGGATAGTGACCACTTTCTAGTAGTCACTGAAGTAACTCTGGTTGTAGTACTTTCCCCGAAAGTTACGAAAGTAACCCGGGTTCTAGTAATTTGAATTTTTTTTTGGAAATTTTCAAAAAATTGGTTTTCTCTGCTATCTTGAGTGTTTGTGTAAACTCCACTCTAGTTAACATGGATACTGACAAGAACCTGGCATCCACTAGCACCAAGGCTAGCAGCATAGCAGCTACTCCACAGAGGGTCTGTCTCCACAGGTCATGCTCCAACCTTCTGGCTGTAGATGACCTCCACACAAGCTGTGCCTTCTGCCTGGGCCCCGAACATCTTCGCCAGGCCATCCTTGCTCCGGGCTTCTGTCCATGCTGTCTTCCCCTTTCCTTCCGACGGAAGCAGCGGCGTCTTCAGCGGGTCGAGGCCCGCATCGCCCAGCGCGATGCCAACTTGGACGACCCAGGTTTTGATCTGAGAACACAATTCTCCACTCTGGACCAGCGCCCCAATACGGGGGCTCGTCCTAAGCCTACATCCACCGTCACCAGACCGGCAGCAGCCTGCACCTGGAACCAGGGGGATGGGCACGACTACGCTCCGGCTAAGAAGGTACCTAAGCCCGCTGAAAAACGGGCTCCGGCCTCCTTCGTTAACCCTTTTGGTGCGGCGCCGCAGCCTGCCGTGAGACAGGCCCGGCCCCCACCGACAGCAGGTCAGCGACCCCCCCCGATGCTCCGCCACCCTGCTGCACCTTACACTGCAGACAGGCCCAGCTACTATCCTGACTATGAGGCTTCCCTGCAACGACGGCACGACGAGTGGGCCGACGACATGGACGACGTGGATCCCCTGGACTTCCCCTTCCAGGGCTCCCCTTCGGATTACAGGGTTCTCGATGAAGCCGTGTACGAGCAGACCGTCTACGAGTACGATGATGACTCCCCGGAGCCGGACTACGAGGGCAACTACCGTGCAGACAACCTGTCTGCCCGCCTTGCGTCCTCCCCCCTCCGTGTGACCTTCACGGACGGAGACCAGGCTGCCCCAGGAGGCTTCCAGGGTCGAGCCAGAGCAGTCAATGCTCCTCCCCTGCCGAGGGATGAGTCCTCCCTCCTCACCATCTACAAGGTGGCAAGCATCAGGTGCGACCGCGCCTGGCCGGCAGAGTTTCTGCCCACAGTGGATGAGGACGATGAGTGGCAGGGTGTGGTGGAAGACGGTCCAGAACCTACTCCTCGTACCGTCCTCCCCCTGGCTAAGGGTTTTAAATCCTTCTTTACAGCCCAGTGGGAAGAACCGCTGAAACCCGTTCCGATGCCTCGGAGCCGTGAAGGCCTGTCTCTCGAGACAGAGCACATGGCCTCCGTGGCTTTGTCCGGGATGCCGGTCATGGACAGGACCCTGGCCGCGTTCCTGCTCAACCCGAACGCGCCCCGCATCACCCCGCTGACCAAGGCCCCTACTCTACCCCTCAAGATCGACAGGGACGCCTCCCTGCTCAACGAGAAGGCGTTTACCAGCCTTGCCTGTGCCGGCAAGCACCTTAACGCAGGAGCGCTACTGCAGGGGTCCATGACGGCACTGCTTCTGCAGGTGGGAGATACTCCCAACGCAGAGCAGATGGCGGAGATCCGCCGCCTGCACAATGAGTCTGTACTCCTCAACCGTACTGTCACACAGCAGGTGGGGAGGGCCATGACGTCCTCCATCTTACAGGAGCGCGAGAGATGGCTCAACGCTTCACCTGACCTGCAGGACGAAGTAAGGGGCAAGCTCCAGAAGCTGGCCATCCTACCGGGAGGCCTCTTCGAGGGCTACATGGAGGTCTTGACTCTCCTGGCGGACAGTCAGAAGAAGGTTGACGCTTTCAGGGACATCCAGCAGCCGCCTAAACGTCAGCCTCCGCCACGCCAACCTCCACGCCAGCCTCAGCGTCCGCCCGGGAAACCGGGCGACCGCGCCAGCTTCAAGCCCCGTCAGGTCAAGGACGCCTCACAGGGCTCTTCCAAGCCCCCCCCAGGCCGCAACAAATCACGCCCCCACAAGCGTGAGGACCGTGATCACAGCCGTGACGGCCCTCCAGCCGCCACCAAGCGCGGACGGGGCCGCGGCTCTGGGTCGCGCAAGTGACCGACGCCTGGCCTCGGAGGGACGCGACCAGACGTCTCTCCAGCCCCCCTCACGCTCCGGGCTTCCGCCAAGATGTAGTGGTCTCGGACCTCACACTCGGGCCGCCCCTGAAGCGGATGAGGCTCTCCACGGAGACCGCAGATATTGTTCACATAAATGCACCCTGTTTTTCAAATGCACTTTGTCATGTTTCTGTAATAAAGGCTTTGCCCAAAAAACACAAACAACAACAATATCGGGGGGGCATGAGCTCGCTGTGGAGGGAAACCCCTGGGTTTCCCGACACAATGAGACGGGACCTATTTCCGGTGCCGAGTGCACCCGTTTCGACGGGCACACTCGTCACGAGCCGGACGGGTCATGCCCAATTTTTCTCTCGTCCAGGGAGCTCCACTGCCACAGTGGAGGCTCCCATGGCCACAGAGAACCCTCTGGCTCGATGCCGACCGCAGTGGGAACTGTGCGGGGCATCCCCCTGGGTCCTACGCACCATAGCGAAGGGCTACAGGCTCCAGTTTGCTATGAGACCACCCGCTTTCGCAGAAGTCCTCTTCTCCGAAGCTCGTGGGCAGGCGGCAGAAGTGCTCCAGACAGAGATTCAGTCCCTGCTGGAGAAGAAGGCCGTCAGAGAGGTACCATTGACTCAGAGTCGCAGCGGTTTTTACTCCCGCTACTTCCTGGTCAAGAAAAAAGGGGGGGGGCTACGTCCGATACTGGACCTACGGGCTCTCAATCGGTACCTCAAGACCTTCAACTTCAAAATGCTGACGGCCAAGTCCCTCGTACGTTCCATACGTCCGAACGACTGGTTCACGTCGATAGACCTGAAAGACGCCTATTTTCATATTCCCATTTACCCACCTCACAGGAAATTCCTGAGGTTCGGTTTCAAGGGGAGAGTGTACGAGTACACTGTCCTCCCCTTTGGGATGTCCCTGAGCCCCAGGGTCTTTGTGAAATGCACCGAGGCAGCGATTGCCCCGCTGCGGCGTCTGGGTCTCCGCGTAGCGAGCTACATCGACGATTGGCTACTAAGCGCAGACTCTGCACGAGAGGCGATGCGGAACACCACTCAAGTGGTGCTCCACATGACCTCCCTGGGGTTCACCATCAATCACGAGAAGAGTGTTCTGGTCCCCACAAGGTCGATAGACTTCATAGGCATAGCACTGGATTCAGTCTCCTACACGGCTCGACTGAGCCAAGCGAGGATGGACGCTTTCCTACAGTGCGTGACGCTGTTCAGGACGGGACAGAGGGTCCCCTTCCGAACCTGCCTAAGGATGGCCGGGCTCATGGCGTCGGCCATCTCCCTAGTACGGCTGGGCAGGCTATACATGAGACCTTTCCAGAGATGGATAAGGTCCCTAGGTGTGCCCACCAGGTGCCTGTCACGGCGAGTGACGGTATCTGCAGGCTGTGTACTCGCCCTGAAGTGGTGGTCGAACAGAGGTGTCCTGGTGGAGGGTGTTCCCCTGGGACAGACCCTTACCAGGAAGATCGTCACCACGGACGCCAGCATGTCGGGGTGGGGGGCCACCCACGACGGCAGGACGGCCAGAGGAGTGTGGCACGGAGCCATGAGGCGTGCACACATCAACTATCTGGAGCTCCTGGCGGTCTTCCTTGCCCTGCGGCACTTCAAACCGCTTATCCAGGGGTGTCACGTTCTGGTTCGAACCGACAACACCACGACAATGTGCTATATCAACAAGCAGGGAGGGCTCAAATCCCTGCGCCTGCACACGTTGGCACACAGGCTACTGACATGGTGCCACGAGCATCTGCTGTCGATCACGGCCTGCCATGTCCCAGGACTCCTGAACACAGGAGCCGACCTGTTGTCCAGAGGCCCACTCCGCTACCACGAGTGGTCGCTGCACAAGGAAGTAGCAGCTCAGATATGGGCCAGATACGGCACGCCGGTGGCGGACCTGTTCGCGTCGGAAGAGAACACGAAGTGTCAGTACTTCTTCTCCCTGACAGGGTCCCCGTCTCTGGGCATGGATGCGTTGGCGCACCCTTGGCCGAGGGGCCTGCTTTACGCATTCCCTCCTCTGCCCCTGATCCCCCCCGCCCTGGCCAGGGTGAGGACTCAGGGCCTATGCATGCTACTGGTGGCCCCGGCTTGGGGGTCTTGGAGGTCGGACATAGTCCCACTCCTGTACGACCAGCCCTGGCAGCTCCCGCTGCGGAGGGACCTGCTCACCCAAGCGGGGCAGGAGATCTTCCATCCACGTCCACAGGACCTGGACCTCTGGGTCTGGCCCGTGAGGGGCTGAACCTGGATGCCGAAGGCCTGCCCCCGAACGTCATCACGACGATTCTAGGGGCGAGAGCCCCGTCTACTAGACAACGATACAACACGGCCTGGACCGTGTTCGAACGTTGGTGTGCGGCCAGACCTGTACGGGTTATCCCGTTTCAGGCTTCGGTGAGGCACATTCTGACCTTTTTGCAGGAATTCCTGGACAGAGGTCTAGGCCAATCCTCTGTGAAGGTCAACCTGGCGGCCATTTCGGCGTACCACGTGGGGGTAGACGGCAAGACAGTAGGTGAGAACCTGCTAGTCCGTCGTTTCATGGCGGGCGTTAGGCGAGCCTGTCCAGTTTCCAGATCTCTGGTCCCGTCATGGGACCTGACTCTGGTACTGGACGCCCTTTCACAGGGCCCCTTCGAGCCACTGGGGACAGTGGACTTGAAGTTCCTCACACTAAAGACTGCTCTGCTGGTCGCTTTGACGACTGCGAAGCGAGCCAGCGACATACATGCGCTTTCGGTCAACCCGAGCTGCATGAGATTCAGCGGGAACGACTCTAGAGTCTCTATTAGGCCGAGCCTCGCGTTCTTGCCTAAGAATTTCCCCTCTGGCTGCGCCCCGGTCGATCTGATGGCATTTCACCCGCCACCTTTCTCCTCTGTGGAGGAGAGGAGGTTGAATTGCCTATGCCCGGTCAGAGCGCTGAGACACTATGTGGACAGAACTGCTCCTTTCAGGAATGGGGATCAATTGTTCGTGTCATGGGGTTCCCAAAGTAAGGGAAAACCGATAACGAAGGTAAGACTTTCACAGTGGATTGTGGAAGCCATTCGTTTGGCATATGCCGAGAGAGGAGTGGAGCCCCCAGGGGGCTTGAGGGCTCACTCTACTAGGGGTATGTCTGCATCCTGGGCGCTCGCTAAGGGTGTCCCCATTCAGGATGTTTGTACGGCGGCGAGCTGGTCGTCCCCTTCGACTTTCGCCACGTACTATAACTTGGATGTGGTGCCGTCTGCAATGGCTCATGCCGTTTTAGACGTCGCTTCCAGGTAAGAGGTGGGTTGGGTTGGCCGTCACAGGTAAAAAGCCTGTGACGTTGGTTGGGACTTGTTCAACTGGTAGGTAGCTATACGGGAGTTTATATTTCCCCATAGGGCGATTCACTGAGTGAAGGAGTTTAAAATAACTATAGGTTACTTTAGTAACCCCAGTTATTTAAACGACTGAGCGAGGTGAATCGCCCGAAAGACTACCCTTCTGACTTAACTAAGCAGAAGCCAATCTGGTTAACATGGAATGACCCGTGTGGCATGAGAGGAACGTCATCACCCCGGTGGGAGGGGTGATCATGCCATGGGCGGGTAGAAGTCCCGACCAATGAAATTGTTCGTGAAGTATATGGTTTAATTCTGTGTGTTCATGCCAGAGATGGCACTCCCCATAGGGCGATTCACCTCGCTCAGTCGTTTAAATAACTGGGGTTACTAAAGTAACCTATAGTTTTATACATTGGAAGTACAGTTTCAATTTGCTTTGATGAAATTGTACCTGCTGGTGAATCTGTGGTGATTGTTGTTAAAGGTGCTGCTGTAGTGGGTGCTTGAGTTGGCGGCAAAACCACTGTAAAAATAAAACTTTCATATCAATATCAACGCAGGCCATGATATATAATGAATAACAAGGAAGAAAAAATACCATTAAACAGGTCATTAAAGAACAACACTGTGAGCTATTATCGGTTGAGTCGACAATTCTTACCTGTGACAACAATAGTTGACGTGTTCACAGGAAGGGAGAAATTAGAGCTGGATGCAGCCTCAACAAGAGTACTAGCCACAGAAGAGGCATCTGGTGTAGTTGCATTTTCCTCTTGGTTGAATATTAATTCAGCCTCCACATTTACTGATCCCGAGCTGTAAAAATGATTCATTATTATTAATTATAACATTTATGTTATAATAATTACCAAATGTTATGGTACATTAAAGGTACAAATCAATGATACGTTAATATTTATGTACTAAAAACATATATACTTAATACAGTATAACTACATTGGTGCATACCTGAAGCCGGTTATAACAGTGCGATTGAAATTAGAAAACTTTGCGTTATAGACGATGTCCATCTGTAAACAGAAATTCAGTCATTGAAATTATTACAAAAAAAATTACACAGGAACTGTAAAAAAAAAACTTAGTATCCCACCTAGTTAATTTCATCGTTCATGATTAATAGATTTGATTAATTAATAACAATGTTCTAGAGAACATTTTGAAAGGTGGAGGCAGTCATTTGTTAAAAATCTTTTAATTTGAACTTGTTTAGTTATTTGGTAATTTTACAATTAAAGCAAAACATTTCCATAAAGTATGGTTATTTTTAATGATCATAATTATACATTTGCCAGAGATCAATATAATAGTAATATGCATGATAGGAGGAATCGCTGAAGTTATGGAGAATGTATTGGTAGGTGTTGGATCATCATAATGGTACTTACCACTGAAGCTACTTCGGTTGCTAAGTTCTGGAATGCGACTGAGGATGTGTTTTCAAGGTCTTTTGTGAAGGTTTGCGTTATTTTGAATTCTAACAAGACCTTTGGCTCTATTGGTGGTGCAGGTGTTGTAACTACAGATGAAGCACAATGGGTAGAAACAAACAATCAATAAAACATTTACACACACAAACACAGTGTTGTCAATGAAGTTACCTATACAATGTTTAATCTGAAACACAATTTGATACAATATGTGAGGGTCCCTGCTTCATCTCTCTCTCAGCTAAAGGGTCCTTGGTCAGAAAAACATGAAGACGCCTGCTCTAGTTAGAAATCCTGACACTCCTAGCACAAAACCAGACCTTGAAATTTAGCCGTCCACAGCCAAAGTGAGCATATTTCAACAGGTTATGCTGTTTTACTTTATATTTTGAGCACCTGCCCTGACCTTCTCTCTAATTGTGTATAAAATACTCACTGACAAATTTACAGGCTGTAGTCAGACATGGACTTTCTGGTCTTTGAACCAGCACATAAAACTTAAAATAAAAGTAGGGATAAACGTTTGCCGTACTTGTTATTGTGGTACCAGCAGAGACTGTTGTGGTTGCAATACCTGGACACACATGTACAGTATGAAAATGCCTCTACAATTCTAGATTTAATCTTTAAAATAAAATGTAGATAAACTTCTGATGCCGTACTTGTTGTTGTGGGATGAGTAGGAAGTCTAGTAACTGCGGTTGTAGAATCTGTCTCTGAAACTGGTGTGGTTGTACGAGTGCCTTCTCTTTCTGTTGTGACCGCAATACCTGGGGACACAGATAGGAAAATTCAATTAGTATTCTAATTGAACCATTTTTATCACATATTTTGTTACAGACACAGACTCCACATATACAAGATTTGATGACATTCAAATAAGCACTTAAAATATGATCAGACGTTTCAGATGAGTGCATAAAATAAACTAGAGAAAGACTTTTGGTGCCGTACTTCTTGTGGGACTAGAAATATCTGCAGTTGTAGAATCTGGCTCTGGAACAGGTGTGGTTGAACGAATGCCTTCACTTTCTGTTGTGATTGCAATACCTGGGCACACAGATAGGAACATTCAATTATTTTATTCTAATTGAAAAAATTATATCCATTTTGTTACAGCCACAGACTGCACAACAAGAGTTTATGTAATTCAGATAAAGACTTAAAATAAGGGCGGATGGGGGCTTCAAGATATGGGCCAAGCAAGGGATTAAACAATGGAAGGATGTTTTTGACAAAAAGGGGAATCTATTCTCTTTTGATGAACTAGCTGCTAAATACAATTTACCCCGTACACACTTCTTTAAGTATTTACAACTCAGAAGCTTTATAAGACTTAAAATAAGATCAGGCCTATTAGATCAGTACTTAAATAAAACTAGAGATAAACTTTTGCTGCCGTACTTCTTGTGGGATGAGTAATATCTGCGGTTGTAGAATCTGGCTCTGGAACTGGTGTGGTTGAACGAATGTCTTCTCTTTTTGTTGTGATTTCAATACCTGGGCACACAGATTGAGACATTCAATTACTATTGAACAATGTTGATATCCTATTTTGTTACAGGCACATGAGGCAACACGTACATGAATCCAACATATACTGTAAATGGAAAATATTGTGTAAACAAACAATCAATAAAACATTAATTTACACAACACGAACACAGTGTTGTCAATGAAGTTACCTATACAATGTTTAATCTGCAACACAATTTGATACAATATGTAGTGAGGGTCCCTGCTTCATCTCTCTCTCAGCTAAAGGGTCCTTGGTCAGAAAAACATGAAGACGCCTGCTCTAGTTAGAAATCCTGACACTCCTAGCACAAAACCAGACCTTGAAATGTAGCCGTCCACAGCCAAAGTGTGCATATTTCAACAGGTTATGCTGTTTTACTTTATATTTTGACTTTTGAGCACCTGCCCTGACCCTCTCTCTAATGGTCTGTAACATACTCACTGACAAATTTACAGGCTGTAGTCAGACATGGACTTTCTGGTCTTTGAACCAGCACATAAAACTTAAAATAAAAATAGGGATAAACGTTTGCCGTACTTGTTATTGTGGGACCAGCAGAGACTGTTGTGGTTGCAATACCTGGACTCACATGTACAATATGAAAATGCCTCTACAATTCTAGATTTAATCTTTAAAATAAAATGTAGATAAACTTCTGATGCCGTACTTCTTGTTGTGGGATGACTAGGAAGTCTAGTAACTGCGGTTGTAGAATCTGTCTCTGAAACTGGTGTGGTTGTACGAGTGCCTTCTCTTTCTGTTGTGACTGCAATACCTGGGGACACAGATAGGAAAATTCAATTAGTATTCTAATTGAACCATTTCTTATCACATATTTTGTTACAGACACAGACTCCACAGATATAAGATTTGATGAAATTCAAATAAGCACTTAAAATATGTTCAGACGTTTCAGATCAGTACATAAAATAAACTAGAGAAAGACTTTTGGTGCCGTACTTCTTGTGGGACTAGAAATATCTGCAGTTGTAGAATCTGGCTCTGGAACAGGTGTGGTTGAACGAATGCCTTCACTTTCTGTTGTGATTGCAATACCTGGGCACACAGATAGGAACATTCAATTATTTTATTCTAATTGAAAAAATTATATCTATTTTGTTACAGACACAGACTGCACAACAAGAGTTTATGTAATTCAGATAAAGACTTAAAATAAGATCAGGCCTATTAGATCAGTACTTAAATAAAACTAGAGATAAACTTTTGCTGCCGTACTTCTTGTGGGATGAGTAATATCTGCGGTTGTAGAATCTGGCTCTGGAACTGGTGTGGTTGAACGAATGTCTTCTCTTTTTGTTGTGATTTCAATACCTGGGCACACAGATTGAGACATTCAATTACTATTGAACAATGTTGATATCCTATTTTGTTACAGGCACATGAGGCTACACGTACAAGAATCCAACATATACTGTAAATGGAAAATATTGTGTAAACAAACAATCAATAAAACATTAATTTACACAACACGAACACAGTGTTGTCAATGAAGTTACCTATACAATGTTTAATCTGCAACACAATTTGATACAATATTATGTAGTGAGGGTCCCTGCTTCATCTCTCTCTCAGCTAAAGGGTCCTTGGTCAGAAAAACATGAAGACGCCTGCTCTAGTTAGAGATCCTGACACTCCTAGCACAAAACCAGACCTTGAAATGTAGCCGTCCACAGCCAAAGTGAGCATATTTCAACAGGTTATGCTGTTTTACTTTATATTTTGACTTTTGAGCACCTGCCCTGACCCTCTCTCTAATGGTCTGTAACATACTCACTGACAAATTTACAGGCTGTAGTCAGACATGGACTTTCTGGTCTTTGAACCAGCACATAAAACTTAAAATAAAAATAGGGATAAACGTTTGCCGTACTTGTTATTGTGGGACCAGCATAGACTGTTGTGGTTGCAATACCTGGACTCACATGTACAATATGAAAATGCCTCTACAATTCTAGATTTAATCTTTAAAATAAAATGTAGATAAACTTCTGATGCCGTACTTCTTGTTGTGGGATGAGTAGGAAGTCTAGTAACTGCGGTTGTAGAATCTGTCTCTGAAACTGGTGTGGTTGTACGAGTGCCTTCTCTTTCTGTTGTGACTGCAATACCTGGGGACACAGATAGGAAAATTCAATTAGTATTCTAATTGAACCATTTCTTATCACATATTTTGTTACAGACACAGACTCCACAGATACAAGATTTGATGAAATTCAAATAAGCACTTAAAATATGTTCAGACGTTTCAGATCAGTACATAAAATAAACCAGAGAAAGACTTTTGGTGCCGTACTTCTTGTGGGACTAGAAATATCTGCAGTTGTAGAATCTGGCTCTGGAACAGGTGTGGTTGAACGAATGCCTTCACTTTCTGTTGTGATTGCAATACCTGGGCACACAGATAGGAACATTCAATTATTTTATTATAATAATCCAGTTAATTCATTAGATGTTTTATACATTGGAAGTACAGTTTCAATTTGCTTTGATGAAATTGTACCTGCTGGTGAATCTGTGGTGATTGTTGTTAAAGGTGCTGCTGTAGTGGGTGCTTGAGTTGGCGGCAAAACCACTGTAAAAATAAAACTTTCATATCAATATCAACGCAGGCCATGATATATAATTAATAACAAGGAAGAAAAAATACCATTAAACAGGTCATTAAAGAACAACACTGTGAGCTAGTATCGGTTGAGTCGACAATTCTTACCCGTGACAACAATAGTTGACGTGTTCACAGGAAGGGAGAAATTAGAGCTGGATGCAGCCTCAACAAGAGTACTAGCCACAGAAGAGGCATCTGGTGTAGTTGCATTTTCCTCTTGGTTGAATATTAATTCAGCCTCCACATTTACTGATCCCGAGCTGTAAAAATGATTCATTATTATTAATTATAACATTTATGTTATAATAATTACCAAATGTTATGGTACATTAAAGGTACAAATCAATGATACGTTAATATTTATGTACTAAAAACATATATACTTAATACAGTATAACTACATTGGTGCATACCTGAAGCCGGTTATAACAGTGCGATTGAAATTAGAAAACTTTGCGTTATAGACGATGTCCATCTGTAAACAGAAATTCAGTCATTGAAATTATTACAAAAAAAATTACACAGGAACTGTAAAAAAAAAAACTTAGTATCCCACCTAGTTAATTTCATCGTTCATGATTAATAGATTTGATTAATTAATAACAATGTTCTAGAGAACATTTTGAAAGGTGGAGGCAGTCATTTGTTAAAAATCTTTTAATTTGAACTTGTTTAGTTATTTGGTAATTTTACAATTAAAGCAAAACATTTCCATAAAGTATGGTTATTTTTAATGATCATAATTATACATTTGCCAGAGATCAATATAATAGTAATATGCATGATAGGAGGAATCGCTGAAGTTATGGAGAATGTATTGGTAGGTGTTGGATCATCATAATGGTACTTACCACTGAAGCTACTTCGGTTGCTAAGTTCTGGAATGCGACTGAGGATGTGTTTTCAAGGTCTTTTGTGAAGGTTTGCGTTATTTTGAATTCTAACAAGACCTTTGGCTCTATTGGTGGTGCAGGTGTTGTAACTACAGATGAAGCACAATGGGTAGAAACAAACAATCAATAAAACATTTACACACACAAACACAGTGTTGTCAATGAAGTTACCTATACAATGTTTAATCTGAAACACAATTTGATACAATATGTGAGGGTCCCTGCTTCATCTCTCTCTCAGCTAAAGGGTCCTTGGTCAGAAAAACATGAAGACGCCTGCTCTAGTTAGAAATCCTGACACTCCTAGCACAAAACCAGACCTTGAAATTTAGCCGTCCACAGCCAAAGTGAACATATTTCAACAGGTTATGCTGTTTTACTTTATATTTTGAACACCTGCCCTGACCCTCTCTCTAATGGTCTATAAAATACTCACTGACAAATTTACAGGCTGTAGTCAGACATGGACTTTCTGGTCTTTGAACCAGCACATAAAACTTAAATAAAAGTAGGGATAAACGTTTGCCGTACTTGTTATTGTGGGACCAGCAGAGACTGTTGTGGTTGCAATACCCGGACACACATGTACAGTATGAAAATGCCTCTACAATTCTAGATTTAATCTTTAAAATAAAATGTAGATAAACTTCTGATGCCATACTTCTTGTTGTGGGATGAGTAGGAAGTCTAGTAACTGCGGTTGTAGAATCTGTCTCTGAAACTGGTGTGGTTGTACGAGTGCCTTCTCTTTCTGTTGTGACTGCAATACCTGGGGACACAGATAGGAAAATTCAATTAGTATTCTAATTGAACCATTTTTTATCACATATTTTGATACAGACAGACTCCACAGATACAAGATTTGAAGGAATTCAAATAAGCACTTAAAATATGATCAGACCTTTCAGATCAGTACATAAAAAAAACTAGAGAATGACTTTTGGTGCCGTACTTCTTGTGGGACTAGAAATATCTGCAGTTGTAGAATCTGGCTCTGGAACAGGTGTGGTTGAACGAATGCCTTCACTTTCTGTTGTGATTGCAATACCTGGGCACACAGATAGGAACATTCAATTATTTTATTCTAATTGAAAAAAGAATATCTATTTTGTTACAGACACAGACTCCACAACAAGAGTTTATGTAATTCAGATAAAGACTTAAAATAAGATCAGGCCTATTAGATCAGTACTTAAATAAAACTAGAGATAAACTTTTGCTGCCGTACTTCTTGTGGGATGAGTAATATCTGCGGTTGTAGAATCTGGCTCTGGAACTGGTGTGGTTGAACGAATGTCTTCTCTTTTTGTTGTGATTTCAATACCTGGGCACACAGATTGAGAAATTCAATTACTATTGAACAATGTTGATATCCTATTTTGTTACAGGCACATGAGGCTACACGTACATGAATCCAACATATACTGTAAATAGAAAAGATTGTGTAAACAAACAATCAATAAAACATTAATTTGCACAACACGAACACAGTGTTGTCAATGAAGTTACCTATACAATGTTTAATCTGCAACAGAATTTGATACAATATGTAGTGAGGGTCCCTGCTTCATCTCTCTCTCAGCTAAAGGGTCCTTGGTCAGAAAAACATGAAGACGCCTGCTCTAGTTAGAAATCCTGACACTCCTAGCACAAAACCAGACCTTGAAATGTAGCCGTCCACAGCCAAAGTGAGCATATTTCAACAGGTTATGCTGTTTTACTTTATATTTTGAGCACCTGCCCTGACCCTCTCTCTAATGGTGTATAAAATACTCACTGACAAATTTACAGGCTGTAGTCAGACAGTGACTTTCTGGTCTTTGAACCAGCACATAAAACTTAAAATAAAAGTAGGGATAAACGTTTGCCGTACTTGTTATTGTGGGACCAGCAGAGACTGTTGTGGTTGCAATACCTGGACACACATCTACAGTATGAAAATGCCTCTACAATTCTAGACTTAATCTTTAAAATAAAATGTAGATAAAGTTCTGATGCCGTACTTGTTGTTGTGGGATGAGTAGGAAGTCTAGTAACTGCGGTTGTAGAATCTGTCTCTGAAACTGGTGTGGTTGTACGAGTGCCTTCTCTTTCTGTTGTGACTGCAATACCTGGGGACACAGATAGGAAGATTCAATTAGTATTCTAATTGAACCATTTTTATCACATATTTTGTTACAGACACAGACTCCACAGATACAAGATTTGATGAAATTCAAATAAGCACTTAAAATATGATCAGACCTTTCAGATCAGTACATAAAATAAACTAGAAAAAAACTTTTGGTGCCGTACTTCTTGTGGGACTAGAAATATCTGCAGTTGTAGAATCTGGCTCTGGAACAGGTGTGGTTGAACGAATGCCTTCACTTTCTGTTGTGACTGCAATACCTGGGGACACAGATAGGAAAATTCAATTAGTATTCTAATTGAACCATTTTTATCACATATTTTGTTACAGACACAGACTCCACAGATACAAGATTTGATGAAATTCAAATAAGCACTTAAAATATGATCAGACCTTTCAGATCAGTACATAAAATAAACTAGAAAATAACTTTTGGTGCCGTACTTCTTGTGGGACTAGAAATATCTGCAGTTGTAGAATCTGGCTCTGGAACAGGTGTGGTTGAACGAATGCCTTCACTTTCTGTTGTGACTGCAATACCTGGGGACACAGATAGGAAAATTCAATTAGTATTCTAATTGAACCATTTTTTATCACATATTTTGTTACAGACACAGACTCCACAGATACAAGATTTGATGAAATTCAAAAAAGCACTTAAAATATAATCAGACCTTTCAGATCAGTACATAAAATAAACTAGAAAAAAACTTTTGGTGCCGTACTTCTTGTGGGACTAGAAATATCTGCAGTTGTAGAATCTGGCTCTGGAACAGGTGTGGTTGAACGAATGCCTTCACTTTCTGTTGTGACTGCAATACCTGGGGACACAGATAGGAAAATTCAATTAGTATTCTAATTGAACCATTTTTTATCACATATTTTGTTACAGACACAGACTCCACAGATACAAGATTTGATGAAATTCAAATAAGCACATAAAATATGATCAGACCATTCAGATCAGTACATAAAATAAACTAGAAAATAACTTTTGGTGCCGTACTTCTTGTGGGACTAGAAATATCTGCAGTTGTAGAATCTGGCTCTGGAACAGGTGTGGTTGAACGAATGCCATCACTTTCTGTTGTGACTGCAATACCTGGGGACACAGATAGGAAAAATTCAATTAGTATTCTAATTGAACCATTTTTTATCACATATTTTGTTACAGACACAGACTCCACAGATACAAGATTTGATGAAATTCAAATAAGCACTTAAAATATGATCAGACCTTTCAGATCAGTACATAAAATAAACTAGAAAATAACTTTTGGTGCCGTACTTCTTGTGGGACTAGAAATATCTGCAGTTGTAGAATCTGGCTCTGGAACAGGTGTGGTTGAACGAATGCCTTCACTTTCTGTTGTGACTGCAATACCTGGGGACACAGATAGGAAAATTCAATTATCGAACCATTTTTTATCACATATTTTGTTACAGACACAGACTCCACAGATACAAGATTTGATGAAATTCAAATAAGCACTTAAAATATGATCAGACCTTTCAGATCAGTACATAAAATAAACTAGAAAAAAACTTTTGGTGCCGTACTTCTTGTGGGACTAGAAATATCTGCAGTTGTAGAATCTGGCTCTGGAACAGGTGTGGTTGAACGAATGGCTTCACTTTCTGTTGTGACTGCAATACCTGGGGACACAGATAGGAAAATTCAATTAGTATTCTAATTGAACCATTTTTTATCACATATTTTGTTACAGACACAGACTCCACAGATACAAGATTTGATGAAATTCAAATAAGCACTTAAAATATGATCAGACCTTTCAGATCAGTACATAAAATAAACTAGAAAAAAACTTTTGGTGCCGTACTTCTTGTGGGACTAGAAATATCTGCAGTTGTAGAATCTGGCTCTGGAACAGGTGTGGTTGAACGAATGCCTTCACTTTCTGTTGTGACTGCAATACCTGGGGACACAGATAGGAAAATTCAATTAGTATTCTAATTGAACCATTTTTTATCACATATTTTGTTACAGACACAAACTCCACAGATACAAGATTTGATGAAATTCAAATAAGCACATAAAATGTGATCAGACCTTTCAGATCAGTACATAAAATAAACTAGAAAATAACTTTTGGTGCCGTACTTCTTGTGGGACTAGAAATATCTGCAGTTGTAGAATCTGGCTCTGGAACAGGTGTGGTTGAACGAATGCCTTCACTTTCTGTTGTGACTGCAATACCTGGGGACACAGATAGGAAAATTCAATTAGTATTCTAATTGAACCATTTTTTATCACATATTTTGTTACAGACACAGACTCCACAGATACAAGATTTGATGAAATTCAAAAAAGCACTTAAAATATAATCAGACCTTTCAGATCAGTACATAAAATAAACTAGAAAAAAACTTTTGGTGCCGTACTTCTTGTGGGACTAGAAATATCTGCAGTTGTAGAATCTGGCTCTGGAACAGGTGTGGTTGAACGAATGCCTTCACTTTCTGTTGTGACTGCAATACCTGGGGACACAGATAGGAAAATTCAATTAGTATTCTAATTGAACCATTTTTTATCACATATTTTGTTACAGACACAGACTCCACAGATACAAGATTTGATGAAATTCAAATAAGCACATAAAATATGATCAGACCATTCAGATCAGTACATAAAATAAACTAGAAAATAACTTTTGGTGCCGTACTTCTTGTGGGACTAGAAATATCTGCAGTTGTAGAATCTGGCTCTGGAACAGGTGTGGTTGAACGAATGCCATCACTTTCTGTTGTGACTGCAATACCTGGGGACACAGATAGGAAAAATTCAATTAGTATTCTAATTGAACCATTTTTTATCACATATTTTGTTACAGACACAGACTCCACAGATACAAGATTTGATGAAATTCAAATAAGCACTTAAAATATGATCAGACCTTTCAGATCAGTACATAAAATAAACTAGAAAATAACTTTTGGTGCCGTACTTCTTGTGGGACTAGAAATATCTGCAGTTGTAGAATCTGGCTCTGGAACAGGTGTGGTTGAACGAATGCCTTCACTTTCTGTTGTGACTGCAATACCTGGGGACACAGATAGGAAAATTCAATTATCGAACCATTTTTTATCACATATTTTGTTACAGACACAGACTCCACAGATACAAGATTTGATGAAATTCAAATAAGCACTTAAAATATGATCAGACCTTTCAGATCAGTACATAAAATAAACTAGAAAAAAACTTTTGGTGCCGTACTTCTTGTGGGACTAGAAATATCTGCAGTTGTAGAATCTGGCTCTGGAACAGGTGTGGTTGAACGAATGGCTTCACTTTCTGTTGTGACTGCAATACCTGGGGACACAGATAGGAAAATTCAATTAGTATTCTAATTGAACCATTTTTTATCACATATTTTGTTACAGACACAGACTCCACAGATACAAGATTTGATGAAATTCAAATAAGCACTTAAAATATGATCAGACCTTTCAGATCAGTACATAAAATAAACTAGAAAATAACTTTTGGTGCCGTACTTCTTGTGGGACTAGAAATATCTGCAGTTGTAGAATCTGGCTCTGGAACAGGTGTGGTTGAACGAATGCCTTCACTTTCTGTTGTGACTGCAATACCTGGGGACACAGATAGGAAAATTCAATTAGTATTCTAATTGAACCATTTTTTATCACATATTTTGTTACAGACACAAACTCCACAGATACAAGATTTGATGAAATTCAAATAAGCACATAAAATGTGATCAGACCTTTCAGATCAGTACATAAAATAAACTAGAAAATAACTTTTGGTGCCGTACTTCTTGTGGGACTAGAAATATCTGCAGTTGTAGAATCTGGCTCTGGAACAGGTGTGGTTGAACGAATGCCTTCACTTTCTGTTGTGACTGCAATACCTGGGGACACAGATAGGAAAAATTCAATTAGTATTCTAATTGAACCATTTTTTATCACATATTTTGTTACAGACACAGACTCCACAGATACAAGATTTGATGAAATTCAAATAAGCACTTAAAATATGATCAGACCTTTCAGATCAGTACATAAAATAAACTAGAAAATAACTTTTGGTGCCGTACTTCTTGTGGGACTAGAAATATCTGCAGTTGTAGAATCTGGCTCTGGAACAGGTGTGGTTGAACGAATGCCTTCACTTTCTGTTGTGACTGCAATACCTGGGGACACAGATAGGAAAAATTCAATTAGTATTCTAATTGAACCATTTTTTATCACATATTTTGTTACAGACACAGACTCCACAGATACAAGATTTGATGAAATTCAAATAAGCACTTAAAATATGATCAGACCTTTCAGATCAGTACATAAAAAAACTAGAAAATAACTTTTGGTGCCGTACTTCTTGTGGGACTAGAAATATCTGCAGTTGTAGAATCTGGCTCTGGAACAGGTGTGGTTGAACGAATGCCTTCACTTTCTGTTGTGACTGCAATACCTGGGGACACAGATAGGAAAATTCAATTAGTATTCTAATTGAACCATTTTTTATCACATATTTTGTTACAGACACAGACTCCACAGATACAAGATTTGATGAAATTCAAATAAGCACTTAAAATATGATCAGACCTTTCAGATCAGTACATAAAATAAACTAGAAAAAAACTTTTGGTGCCGTACTTCTTGTGGGACTAGAAATATCTGCAGTTGTAGAATCTGGCTCTGGAACAGGTGTGGTTGAACGAATGCCTTCACTTTCTGTTGTGACTGCAATACCTGGGGACACAGATAGGAAAATTCAATTAGTATTCTAATTGAACCATTTTTTATCACATATTTTGTTACAGACACAGACTCCACAGATACAAGATTTGATGAAATTCAAATAAGCACTTAAAATATGATCAGACCTTTCAGATCAGTACATAAAATAAACTAGAAAATAACTTTGGGTGCCGTACTTCTTGTGGGACTAGAAATATCTACAGTTGTAGAATCTGGCTCTGGAACAGGTGTGGTTGAACGAATGCCTTCACTTTCTGTTGTGACTGCAATACCTGGGGACACAGATAGGAAAATTCAATTAGTATTCTAATTGAACCATTTTTTATCACATATTTTGTTACAGACACAGACTCCACAGATACAAGATTTGATGAAATTCAAATAAGCACTTAAAATATGATCAGACCTTTCAGATCATTACATAAAATAAACTAGAAAATAACTTTGGGTGCCGTACTTCTTGTGGGACTAGAAATATCTACAGTTGTAGAATCTGGCTCTGGAACAGGTGTGGTTGAACGAATGCCTTCACTTTCTGTTGTGACTGCAATACCTGGGGACACAGATAGGAAAATTCAATTAGTATTCTAATTGAACCATTTTTTATCACATATTTTGTTACAGACACAGACTCCACAGATACAAGATTTGATGAAATTCAAATAAGCACTTAAAATATGATCAGACCTTTCAGATCAGTACATAAAATAAACTAGAAAAAAGCTTTTGGTGCCGTACTTCTTGTGGGACTAGAAATATCTGCAGTTGTAGAATCTGGCTCTGGAACAGGTGTGGTTGAACGAATGCCTTCACTTTCTGTTGTGACTGCAATACCTGGGGACACAGATAGGAAAATTCAATTAGTATTCTAATTTAAACATTTTTTATCACATATTTTGTTACAGACACAGACTCCACAGATACAAGATTTGATGAAATTCAAATAAGCACTTAAAATATGATCAGACCTTTCAGATCAGTACATAAAATAAACTAGAAAATAACTTTTGGTGCCGTACTTCTTGTGGGACTAGAAATATCTGCAGTTGTAGAATCTGTCTCTGGAACAGGTGTGGTTGAACGAATGCCTTCACTTTCTGTTGTGACTGCAATACCTGGGGACACAGATAGGAAAATTCAATTAGTATTCTAATTGAACCATTTTTTATCACATATTTTGTTACAGACACAGACTCCACAGATACAAGATTTGATGAAATTCAAATAAGCACTTAAAATATGATCAGACCTTTCAGATCAGTACATAAAATAAACTAGAAAAAAACTTTTGGTGCCGTACTTCTTGTGGGACTAGAAATATCTGCAGTTGTAGAATCTGGCTCTGGAACAGGTGTGGTTGAACGAATGCCTTCACTTTCTGTTGTGACTGCAATACCTGCAGACACAGATAGGAAAATTCAATTAGTATTCTAATTGAACCATTTTTTATCACATATTTTGTTACAGACACAGACTCCACAGATACAAGATTTGATGAAATTCAAATAAGCACTTAAAATATGATCAGACCTTTCAGATCAGTACATAAAATAAACTAGAAAAAAACTTTTGGTGCCGTACTTCTTGTGGGACTAGAAATATCTGCAGTTGTAGAATCTGGCTCTGGAACAGGTGTGGTTGAACGAATGCCTTCACTTTCTGTTGTGACTGCAATACCTGCAGACACAGATAGGAAAATTCAATTAGTATTCTAATTGAACCATTTTTTATCACATATTTTGTTACAGACACAGACTCCACAGATACAAGATTTGATGAAATTCAAATAAGCACTTAAAATATGATCAGACCTTTCAGATCAGTACATAAAATAAACTAGAAAATAACTTTGGGTGCCGTACTTCTTGTGGGACTAGAAATATCTACAGTTGTAGAATCTGGCTCTGGAACAGGTGTGGTTGAACGAATGCCTTCACTTTCTGTTGTGACTGCAATACCTGGGGACACAGATAGGAAAATTCAATTAGTATTCTAATTGAACCATTTTTTATCACATATTTTGTTACAGACACAGACTCCACAGATACAAGATTTGATGAAATTCAAATAAGCACTTAAAATATGATCAGACCTTTCAGATCAGTACATAAAATAAACTAGAAAAAAACTTTTGGTGCCGTACTTCTTGTGGGACTAGAAATATCTGCAGTTGTAGAATCTGGCTCTGGAACAGGTGTGGTTGAACGAATGGCTTCACTTTCTGTTGTGACTGCAATACCTGGGGACACAGATAGGAAAATTCAATTATTGAACAATTTTTTATCACATATTTTGTTACAGACACAGACTCCACAGATACAAGATTTGATGAAATTCAAATAAGCACTTAAAATATGATCAGACCTTTCAGATCAGTACATAAAATAAACTAGAAAAAAACTTTTGGTGCCGTACTTCTTGTGGGACTAGAAATATCTGCAGTTGTAGAATCTGGCTCTGGAACAGGTGTGGTTGAACGAATGCCTTCACTTTCTGTTGTGACTGCAATACCTGGGGACACAGATAGGAAAATTCAATTAGTATTCTAATTGAACCATTTTTTATCACATATTTTGTTACAGACACAGACTCCACAGATACAAGATTTGATGAAATTCAAATAAGCACTTAAAATATGATCAGACCTTTCAGATCAGTACATAAAATAAACTAGAAAAAAACTTTTGGTGCCGTACTTCTTGTGGGACTAGAAATATCTGCAGTTGTAGAATCTGGCTCTGGAACAGGTGTGGTTGAACGAATGCCTTCACTTTCTGTTGTGACTGCAATACCTGGGGACACAGATAGGAAAATTCAATTAGTATTCTAATTGAACCATTTTTTATCACATATTTTGTTACAGACTCCACAGATACAAGATTTGATGAAATTCAAATAAGCACTTAAAATATGATCAGACCTTTCAGATCAGTACATAAAATAAACTAGAAAAAAACTTTTGGTGCCGTACTTCTTGTGGGACTAGAAATATCTGCAGTTGTAGAATCTGGCTCTGGAACAGGTGTGGTTGAACGAATGCCTTCACTTTCTGTTGTGACTGCAATACCTGGGGACACAGATAGGAAAATTCAATTAGTATTCTAATTTAAACATTTTTTATCACATATTTTGTTACAGACACAGACTCCACAGATACAAGATTTGATGAAATTCAAAAAAGCACTTAAAATATGATCAGACCTTTCAGATCAGTACATAAAATAAACTAGAAAAAAACTTTTGGTGCCGTACTTCTTGTGGGACTAGAAATATCTGCAGTTGTAGAATCTGTCTCTGGAACAGGTGTGGTTGAACGAATGCCTTCACTTTCTGTTGTGACTGCAATACCTGCAGACACAGATAGGAAAATTCAATTATTTAACCATTTTTTATCACATATTTTGTTACAGACACAGACTCCACAGATACAAGATTTGATGAAATTCAAATAAGCACTTAAAATATGATCAGACCTTTCAGATCAGTACATAAAATAAACTAGAAAAAAACTTTTGGTGCCGTACTTCTTGTGGGACTAGAAATATCTGCAGTTGTAGAATCTGGCTCTGGAACAGGTGTGGTTGAACGAATGCCTTCACTTTCTGTTGTGACTGCAATACCTGGGGACACAGATAGGAAAATTCAATTAGTATTCTAATTGAACCATTTTTTATCACATATTTTGTTACAGACACAGACTCCACAGATACAAGATTTGATGAAATTCAAATAAGCACTTAAAATATGATCAGACCTTTCAGATCAGTACATAAAATAAACTAGAAAATAACTTTTGGTGCCGTACTTCTTGTGGGACTAGAAATATCTGCAGTTGTAGAATCTGGCTCTGGAACAGGTGTGGTTGAACGAATGCCTTCACTTTCTGTTGTGACTGCAATACCTGGGGACACAGATAGGAAAATTCAATTAGTATTCTAATTGAACCATTTTTTATCACATATTTTGTTACAGACACAGACTCCACAGATACAAGATTTGATGAAATTCAAATAAGCACATAAAATATGATCAGACCTTTCAGATCAGTACATAAAATAAACTAGAAAATAACTTTTGGTGCCGTACTTCTTGTGGGACTAGAAATATCTGCAGTTGTAGAATCTGGCTCTGGAACAGGTGTGGTTGAACGAATGCCTTCACTTTCTGTTGTGACTGCAATACCTGGGGACACAGATAGGAAAATTAAATTATTGAACCATTTTTTATCACATATTTTGTTACAGACACAGACTCCACAGATACAAGATTTGATGAAATTCAAATAAGCACTTAAAATATGATCAGACCTTTCAGATCAGTACATAAAATAAACTAGAAAAAAACGTTTGGTGCCGTACTTCTTGTGGGACTAGAAATATCTGCAGTTGTAGAATCTGGCTCTGGAACAGGTGTGGTTGAACGAATGCCTTCACTTTCTGTTGTGACTGCAATACCTGGGGACACAGATAGGAAAATTCAATTAGTATTCTAATTGAACCATTTTTTATCACATATTTTGTTACAGACACAGACTCCACAGATACAAGATTTGATGAAATTCAAATAAGCACTTAAAATATGATCAGACCTTTCAGATCAGTACATAAAATAAACTAGAAAATAACTTTTGTTGCCGTACTTCTTGTGGGACTAGAAATATCTGCAGTTGTAGAATCTGGCTCTGGAACAGGTGTGGTTGAACGAATGCCTTCACTTTCTGTTGTGACTGCAATACCTGGGGACACAGATAGGAAAATTCAATTAGTATTCTAATTGAACCATTTTTTTATCACATATTTTGTTACAGACACAGACTCCACAGATACAAGATTTGATGAAATTCAAAGAAGCACTTAAAATATGATCAGACCTTTCAGATCAGTACATAAAATAAACTAGAAAATAACTTTTGGTGCCGTACTTCTTGTGGGACTAGAAATATCTGCAGTTGTAGAATCTGGCTCTGGAACAGGTGTGGTTGAACGAATGCCTTCACTTTCTGTTGTGACTGCAATACCTGGGGACACAGATAGGAAAATTCAATTAGTATTCTAATTGAACCATTTTTTATCACATATTTTGTTACAGACACAGACTCCACAGATACAAGATTTGATGAAATTCAAATAAGCACATAAAATATGATCAGACCTTTCAGATCAGTACATAAAATAAACTAGAAAATAACTTTTGGTGCCGTACTTCTTGTGGGACTAGAAATATCTGCAGTTGTAGAATCTGGCTCTGGAACAGGTGTGGTTGAACGAATGCCTTCACTTTCTGTTGTGACTGCAATACCTGGGGACACAGATAGGAAAATTAAATTATTGAACCATTTTTTATCACATATTTTGTTACAGACACAGACTCCACAGATACAAGATTTGATGAAATTCAAATAAGCACTTAAAATATGATCAGACCTTTCAGATCAGTACATAAAATAAACTAGAAAAAAACTTTTGGTGCCGTACTTCTTGTGGGACTAGAAATATCTGCAGTTGTAGAATCTGGCTCTGGAACAGGTGTGGTTGAACGAATGCCTTCACTTTCTGTTGTGACTGCAATACCTGGGGACACAGATAGGAAAATTCAATTAGTATTCTAATTGAACCATTTTTTTATCACATATTTTGTTACAGACACAGACTCCACAGATACAAGATTTGATGAAATTCAAATAAGCACTTAAAATATGATCAGACCTTTCAGATCAGTACATAAAATAAACTAGAAAATAACTTTTGGTGCCGTACTTCTTGTGGGACTAGAAATATCTGCAGTTGTAGAATCTGGCTCTGGAACAGGTGTGGTAGAACGAATGCCTTCACTTTCTGTTGTGACTGCAATACCTGGGGACACAGATAGGAAAAGTTCAATTAGTATTCTAATTGAACCATTTTTTATCACATATTTTGTTACAGACACAGACTCCACAGATACAAGATTTGATGAAATTCAAATAAGCACTTAAAATATGATCAGACCTTTCAGATCAGTACATAAAATAAACTAGAAAATAACTTTTGGTGCCGTACTTCTTGTGGGACTAGAAATATCTGCAGTTGTAGAATCTGGCTCTGGAACAGGTGTGGTTGAACGAATGCCTTCACTTTCTGTTGTGACTGCAATACCTGGGGACACAGATAGGGAAATTCAATTAGTATTCTAATTGAACCATTTTTTATCACATATTTTGTTACAGACACAGACTCCACAGATACAAGATTTGATGAAATTCAAATAAGCACTTAAAATATGATCAGACCTTTCAGATCAGTACATAAAATAAACTAGAAAATAACTTTTGGTGCCGTACTTCTTGTGGGACTAGAAATATCTGCAGTTGTAGAATCTGGCTCTGGAACAGGTGTGGTTGAACGAATGCCTTCACTTTCTGTTGTGACTGCAATACCTGGGGACACAGATAGGAAAATTCAATTAGTATTCTAATTGAACCATTTTTTATCACATATTTTGTTACAGACACAGACTCCACAGATACAAGATTTGATGAAATTCAAATAAGCACTTAAAATATGATCAGACCTTTCAGATCAGTACATAAAATAAACTAGAAAATAACTTTTGGTGCCGTACTTCTTGTGGGACTAGAAATATCTGCAGTTGAAGAAACTGGCTCTGGAACAGGTGTGGTTGAACGAATGCCTTCACTTTCTGTTGTGACTGCAATACCTGGGGACACAGATAGGAAAATTCAATTAGTATTCTAATTGAACCATTTTTTATCACATATTTTGTTACAGACACAGACTCCACAGATACAAGATTTGATGAAATTCAAATAAGCACTTAAAATATGATCAGACCTTTCAGATCAGTACATAAAATAAACTAGAAAATAACTTTTGGTGCCGTACTTCTTGTGGGACTAGAAATATCTGCAGTTGTAGAATCTGGCTCTGGAACAGGTGTGGTTGAACGAATGCCTTCACTTTCTGTTGTGACTGCAATACCTGGGGACACAGATAGGAAAATTAAATTGTCAAATTTGTCTCTGGACTTGGTGTGGTTGTAGGGCTGCCCCCTGTTTCTGTTGTGGTTGCAATACCTGGACACACATGTACAGTATGAAAATGCCTCTACAATTCTAAGCAAACAATTTTGGCTTTCCTACTTTGTCCATGTAGAAACTGCAGAGTAATAATAAGAATTTGTACTTCTCCTTTACACACAACCATACCAAAGTTGTTTGAAGAAGCAGACATTTTCACCTTTAGACCCCTAGCATGGTTAACATTGCAAAGTTACTAGCGCTGTCATTAAAGTATTTTGACTTTGCCTACTGCATGGTTACAAATTAAGTGGACTAACTAGCCTTTGTTGTATATGTACAAAAATAATTGTATAATTATCTGCAATATCACATAACATTAATGCATGGAAGGGCTGTCCAGGTGGCACATGGCAAGTGAAAATGTTTTACTTCAATCTTTGTTTCTGGGGGTCCCTGGAAAAAAATATTTTGAGATGCAGCTTTGCGGCCAAATACATAATGATTTTGGGAACCACTCATATCGCAACATTAGGTTTTTCAGAAAACTGTTATAGGATTTAGAAGACATTTGTAGAATCGGTCTTGACTTAAACAATTGCTGTCGTACTTGCTGTTGTCGGACTAGGACCAGTAGAAACTGAGGTTGTAGAATATGTCTCTGCGCCTGGTGTGCTTGTAGGTGTGGCTATGGATGTAGATGTAGTAGCAGTCCCTGAACACAGATGAATGAACTTCATTGGCTGACTTATTTACTTATTTATGACATGCTTTGTGTGCATGCTGAGGTCCTCAGGCAGGAACCTGCTGATTGTTCCTGAGTAGAGGCTGAAGACTAAATTGCCTCTGCTGTCAGATTTAGCTCTGGAATTACTTGCCTGAGGAGCTCAAGCTGGCTAAATCAGTCTACTCAAATGAAGAAAGAAGGACGACTTCACCCATTTCCAGATATTTGGTCCTCACTAATGTTAAAATAAATGAAATGGTACCATCTTTTTCTACTTGGTTTGTGTACCGAAACCTGCAGTGACATTATCGTCAGTTAGTTTTTTTGAAACAAGATTTCTAATTTTAGATTTTTATTAACACGATAATAGTTTCCATTATAGCATAATAATAACTTTCCAGGAATAGAAAGCCTGCAGATATTAGTTTGGATTCCCCAGAAAAGATGTCACCGGTAGGCGCCTATAGGGTTTCTGAACTGTCCACAACCCTCCTCTGAGACACAAACAGAGTAGACAAAAATGGTACCATATTATAATGAACATTAGTGAGGACCATGTGTATGAAGGTACGTTGAAAATGGGTGAAATTTAATCGTCATTTAATTCACTCCTTAAAATTCCTTTCCATATAAATATATTATAATTTTAATTGTATTGTTTGACGAATTACGTGAAATATTTTGCTGGTATAGAGTTCAACTTACCAGAGGCCACCATACCTGCAAAGTAAATAAATAAATGAATAAATGGATAAAAGACAGATTAAAAACAAAACACACCAATAACCACAGAATGTAGTTACTGTAGGTAAATATTAATATTTTATATTTAATATCAATCACAGAAAGGACAAAAATCTACTTACATATTATCACTAAAAGGAACACGGGCAACATGTTGGCAGGATTGTAGTCTCCTCACCATGCAACCTGCTCAGAACAGAATTGTTATTTTTATTTATTTTCAATTGTCTAGAGACTAGAGACTATATTTCCACCTGTGTCTGTCCATCTGTGTGTCAGTTTGTCTGTGAGCAGCAATTGGATCAATTAGCGTGAAACGTTTCATTATTACTCCTACAGATTGTGTTTGGCCGTGATTGTTTTCCAACGTTTACAGGAGTGGCTCGTTTTGCACAAAATGCCACAAATCATGAACGCAGCCTGATGGCCGTGAAACTTTGCAATACACCACTCACAGTAGGCCATGGAAGAACCGCCACCCCAACTATTTCAAACCGGCCTAATGGTAATGCTACAACATCCTACTTCATGGTTTAGCCTACAACTCTGTCTACAACCATAGGTCGTACAATCAAAAGTTTTCCATGGTTTTGTTTGTTTATTGTTTCCACAATAAACTACCAATTGCTACAATTGCTACCACTCAGATTTTGTCCAACATTCACACAGGCGTTGTCCCTGGGGTCATGTGACTCATGCGTCAGATCATTCAGATTCCATTCCAATTGGCTATGCCTATGACTGACTTTTGGTGAGCCTAACACGGCCTGTCTGAGACCTGTGCTCTGAGGAGCACACTTTTCTAGTTTATCCTGTGTTTAAGTAGGCTAAACGCACATTGAGAGGCAGCAAGGAAAGCATATCTAGAGTCCTGACGTCACTTACTCATCCCCTGGTTTACGGACGTTTTTCTCAATAATAACATTGGGTCATCTTAAAATCGTTTTTCTCGCAGTTAGTTGATTCTTCATATCCATATGAGTGAAACCGCTTGGATGATTTGTTTATTTAGCAAACACAGTTATTATATGAGGCGATCCAAGATCCCCCTATGGGGATTATAATACAAATTTAAAAAAGTACACTAACCCATAGCATAGAGCCCTCTAGCGATATTGACGTCACACTTCAGTGCTCTATAGTTTTACATTTAACATTACAGTTTAACATTAGAACAAACACAAACAAAATCAAGATAATGATAAATAATAAAGTAGAGAATTAAAATACATGAGCACTCCATGGTAGGCAGGTGTCCACTTTTTTTTGTTAGTTTGTTAAAATAATAATTTCTAACAACATGTCTAGATTGAAATTGTTTTGTAGTAGACTGTGCCATAGCTCAAAGCATGTTTCACAAATTCAGTTCTCAAAATGGGAACATGAGATGAGATACACGTTTGTAATCAGATTGTGATCTCCAATCCATTACTCCAATGAATGAGTAACGTGTGTATGTAAGTTGATAGCTGCTTCAGGATAGCTTAATAGAAAGAATTTAAATGTGTCTTACAAATCGTAAAGCAGTATGATAGTGTTTCTAAAATAGGAACACTATATGGTAGGTCGTAACATTTTCATCACAATCCAATAGGCAAAAAAGTAGCAGGCTGCACAAACTGCTTTTTTCCTGCTTGAAAGTTGAAACAAGCCTTGATTTTAAAGTACAAAAAAGAAGCATTATATGTATCCCCCTGTAATCCCCTGGAATACAGAATGTTTTATTTATTTTAAGAGAATTACTTATTTTCTATCAATTACACACTCCATGAAGCCTTGAATTCAGGTAGACTATTTAGTTTTGTCACATTCTGAGCCAATAATTTGATGATCAGGTCATCGGTCAACAGGAGACTCAGTAGGAGACTCAATTGTGTCTCCTACCCACCAGTCATCAAATGATTGGCTTAGGAATGCGACAAAAACAAAACAATCTCCATGAATTCAATGCTTCGTTTTTTGGGAGAACTACTCCTTTAATATAAGACTATGTAGACAGTACATTAAGTGCACATCTTTTACTAGTTATTCCTATGCACAATGATGGAAAGTAACTAAGGTTGTCCGGATCCGATCACGTGATAGGAAATCGGGGCCAATCACATCATTTTCAAATGATCGGATCTGGAGCAAAAAAACGTGTTCGCAACCTCAATATTATATCCATATAATGATATTAGACTGGATATTGTCTGTGCTTTTGGATATTGTAACATTGTGATATGTCCTAAGTGTTCTATAATAATAGAAATATCTGATTGAGAAAAATCGGTATCAGCAGATACTCAAAATCAAATTATCGGAATCGGGAGCAAAAAAACGTGATCAGGACATCCTGTGTATGGCCCCACCTTTATCAGCTGCAATATTAAAGTGATTAACAAATGTTGCATCACTAATTAGAATCCAATTATGATTGCATTATGATTGCTTTTACTTTGTTACTCTAAGTATAATTTGATGCCAATACTTTTACTTATGTAAAACGTGGTAACAGTAACAAAGTATTTCTACACTGGTAATTATGCTATTTTTAATAAGATTACATGCACCACTGAATACTGAAATACAACTGTTCATCAAACCGAAATAATTAAGATGACACCACCGCTATCACCATGATGCAAACACTGGGAAAGCATCAATGTCATTTTTCGATTTTTGTGTTGGCTATTAAAAAATAGCAATCTATAAGCTCAAATGGCTTCACCACGCTGCACTGCAAGCTTGTACATCTGCTATTTTTAGCATTTTTTAAAATATATTTAAGATATCTTAGATCTATCTAAATACAATCAAATTTGAAAACATTTAAATTGAAATTACTTGTTAGCATATAGTTATTGTAGTATACAATGGGAGCCCAGCACACTGTCCGCAATTGACCTTCATCAGGCCTCAAATGTTGCATAAGATGACATTGAATAATAATACCACCACCACCAACGATAAATAAATAATGCATCAATGAATTTGCTTGTCTCAAGTTAATAGATAATGAATAGAGCAGTCACCTGTTTCTGATAACCTGTCTCTCTGTCTCTGTCTCCTGGATTGATGAATCTTTGAGTGTGTCAGAGCTTCTGTGTCACTGAGCTGTCAGGGCATTTATAATAGGACACGGAATGCTACAGATCCACAAACATGTTGCTACACCAGTTAACGAAACTCAATTAAAAGTCTTACCTGACTTAAGCCTTTTGGCCTTTGCTACTATAGGTAACATGGATAATTGACATCTACAGTGTATGATTAGCTGCATGCCATACAATTAACTCTGCCCCGTCTGTTCATGGTGTGGTCTCAAAGATAAGAGGTAAGATCGGTATAATATGTGTCATCTTTATATGATATCAACACATAATGGTTAATTTTTTTTTTGTCCAACCATGAATCCGTGACTGAAGACATCCTCACTGCACTTCTCAGTATACTGCAAGTGACAAAAGTCACAAAATTGCAGTCAAATGAAAGTGACTCAAGAAATACCATATGTCATTATCCAAAGGTTGAGTAGTAGGCTATCTTGCTAACTGTTATGAACAGTTGTGGAAAGTAACTAGGCTACTGTAATTTAACTCGAGTTCTGTACTTGAAGGTAAGTTATATGTTTTGGTTAAAACAAACAAAGCACTATATTCCGATAGTAATCATTGCTATAGTACAGATTGTTTTCTTTTCTTCCGTAACAGGATGTCGCCCCATCTTTCCAGCAATTAAACAGAAAATCTATTTTCAAATGGGTTGCCAATTTCAGCTAATCAGCTTTATCAATTTACACCTTAGTTCCAGTTCCAATTTTGTATAATAATTTCTTTGTCATCACTTCCAATTTCACTGTGTGAGTTCTCTCCCCTGATTGACTCGGTTCTACAGATACATAATGTGAAAATAGCCGATCTACAAGCTTTGCGTTGTGAGTTTGTGATCAACTATTTTCAATGTTTTTGCCTCTTTCTTATATTATTTGACAATTTGGTCAATGTATAGTTTATTGCTTTTAAAAAGGTCTTAAAGTCCTTCAATTTTCACTTTACTGTCATCTTGGAACCCCCCAACCCACAGGTTGAGAACCAAATATCACTTGCCCTACCTACTTTTACTTTACATGAGCATTTCAATTGTTTGATACTTTTTTATACTCCATTCCACTACGTCTCAGAAGCAAATATTGCATGTTTTCCCTCCACTACAGTTTTAGGTTATTATTGGTCTACAAAACCACTCTATGCGCAACATTATACTTGGGCTTTTTGAAAATAGACGATCTACAAGCATTGCGAGTATTACATTGTGGTATTTCTACTTTTACTTACCACCATTCAGGCTTCACACATGAGTGTTTGCACACGCACACACGCGCGCGAGCGCGCAGAGTGCGCGCGCGCACACACACACACACACACACACACACACACACTGCAATATAGAACTATATTCCGTTACAAGTCTGGATTTAAAAATGTACTTGAGTAAAAGTACAAAAGTATTGGCATCAAGGTGTACTTACAGTACCAAAAGTAAAAGTACTCATTATACAGAATGTTCCATTTCAAGTTTTCAAATGTATAAACATCTTTTGAAAATAGCAGATCTAAAAGCTCACAATGTGTCACATCGTGACACATTGTGAGCTTGTAGATCAGCCATTTTCAAATGGCCGAAATGTATTGTGGCAATGTATTGTGGCATTGCAGTCAGAACTGCAGCATCACTCCCAATCTTCCGCCGTAGTCTGAAAACCCACCTTTTCAGACTCCATCATGGCCCATAGCACTTACCCTACCCCTTAGATAGCATTTCAGCAGACTTAGATAGCATTTGATACAGACTTATAGCATGTTATGTAGACAGCACTATAATTACATTGTATATAGTCATAGCACGCCATAGTACATATGTATAGCATAGTAGTATATATGTATAGTTTCATTATATAGATATTCCACTGTTACTTTCTTAGCTTACGCATGTTTCATGATAAATGCTTTTATGTGATGTATTCCCATGCTTTTGTTCTTGCTTTATGTAAGTTGCTCTGGATTAAGAGCGTCTGCTAAATGCCTAAATTGTAAATTGTGGCGATCCGCCAAAATAATTTAAATTAGGATTATAGTTTATATTATATAGGGCTGAAGTTGTTACTGTATGTTTTGTCATAATAATCAAAATCTGCGAAGTACCTATAGTAACTAAAGTTTTCAAATAAATACTGTAACTCAAAATGTAACTTAAAGCTGCTATAAGCAATAATATGTAAAAAATGTAATGACGTTATTATTTATTGGTATTCAGACAGCCAGCAATGGGTAAAACGCTCCCAAAATAAATTCTCTCTCTGTGACACATCTAAGGGCATCTGCATTCAAAGATTTTCCTAGAAGCTTTGTCATTGGTCGATTTGCCTGTCTACTTCCTGATTGGTTAGTCATTGCAACCGGGTTTTTTTCGACCAATGACAAAGCTTCTATAGGAATATCTTCGAATGCAGATTGTGGCCCCTAGATGTGTCACAGAGACTAAATTGTTTTTGGGAGCGGTCTACTCATTGCTGGCTGTCTGAAAAAAAGAGTGTGAAGCTGTGACTCCGCACACCCCCGGGGGAAGTTGTGATTTGATCTCGTTCACTGCAATGCAATTTGCGGTATTTTCAAAACAATATTGCGCAGAGTAGCGATTATCAAACGTATTTGCAATGCCATACGTTGAAAGATATGTTGCCCGTGGACAAGGCACGCTACCTCCACAAGTTAGATATTATCGGCATAGATGTTTGTCCGTATGTGATTAAGGATTGGACCAATAAAGTTGCATTGGCAGCCATAGAAAATTCTTACCCCGGGCTAAAACCGGATGTGACATTTGTGAGCGTTCCTCTCTAGCTTGGTGTCGATGTATTACATTACATTGCATTATGAAAGTCTGTAAGTTCTGGTGCTGATAATGTAATTGAGCATGGGAAAACCGGTCTACATACCTCAATACAGCCTTAAGTGATAGTACTGGTTTTCATGAGGTAGGCCTACTTAGCTGTCTAGTGGAGAGATAACGTCAAACAACATTCATAAATATACAATTAGCTTCACTTCACTTCACACATTTTCCCACGGGGATCAATGATGTATAACTTAACTTTAGATTCAAAGAAGAATCACATCCATCTTCTGAATAATGTTCAAATCGAATAATGTTCAAATCGAAGTCTGTTCGCACTGTGAAAGTCATTAAATAGGCTATATATAATTGCAGACATTATATAAGTATGTGGTCTGTACTGTATTGAGGCCTGTCATTATGTGGACTTAATGTTTGCAGGCAAGTTTAGCCTGGAGGTGGAGGGATGTCTGAGGTTGTCAATTCGCAAAAACAACACTGTAGTTATCAGTGAGTGACCAATCTGAATAATATTTGGGAATTATGACTAGTAATTTGCAAGATTAGCTGCACGTACGCACACACACGCCCGCCCACTGGGCCACACACACACGTGCCCCCCCACACACACGTGCCCACACACACACGCCCCCCCCACACACACACACACACACACACACACACACACACAAATACATTTCTGCCCTCAGGGCCAGAGAGGGGATATTTCACTTGAATGTTTGGAATCATTTCATCGTCTAATCAGTCTTTTATGAGCACACCAGTTGCTTGATTCAGTAATTAGATATTTGATATTAATTTTATCTGACACTGACACGCTTACCTTACAGACATATGCAAAGGCTCAACTTATCTAACTTAGACGTAGCACTATATATGCATAGTTTCATTATATAGATATTCCACTGTTAGGTTCTTAGCTTTTGTTTTTGCTTACTGTAAATCGTGTGTCTGCTAAATGCCTAAATTGTAAGTGTAAATTGTAAACATGGACCTGGTTTAAAATTTGTCAAACGAAACCTATTCCTGCAATAGGTGTATGTGTATTACTAGTTTTTACATTTCTGTTACCAATATGGTCATGACCACGCCCATGCCCTCAGAATCAACTACTCATAGCTGCAGTTGTCTATTGTCTTTAAGTACATTCTTTCTCGGGTCACTTCTATTCCTTCAGCCAATTTGACCCAGCCGCTCCACATTCCTCTCACCTGGGCCTCATTAGACGTCATAAGGAAACAGGACATTGTTTTAAGACAAAGTATGCACTGCAGGTGTAACCAAAATTGCCCAATCTTAAATCATAATGCTGTGTTTTGTGGGTAGTAGCCTACTGACAAGTCAAGCAGAATAAAAAATCAGTTACAACAGTGACACTTGATTGTGCAAACAAACCAAACGCAATTTTCGTGCTCGGACAGACCCAACCATCGACGAAATCAACACTCACTAGATCCATTGTGAACTGTATTCAATGTTCAATGCACACACTCACACACACACACACACACACACACACACACACACACACAGTAGAGAGGATTATAAATATTCACAATGTACAACATTGCTCTAATAAATGATTAATTGTCTGTGATCTGCTGTCGATCCCATAAAAACTGTTGTCAGTCATGTCTACATTTCTATCCTTGTGCATAATCTGTGAATGTATTTGTTATATTTTAAAAAGGCATGTTGTTTGTGATGTGATATACAGCCCTACGTGTAGTTCAAGAGAGAAGATATTGTCATGATACAATTCATTTCTCAAGGCCTAATGTAACCTTTATGAGTCACCATGTATATGGGTTATAGCACTAAACATCTTAGCAATTAGCATTACTTGAAAATTAAGACTCCAATTTGCCAGGCTGCAAAAAGAAATGCTATCCATTTCTACATCATCTGAATATATACTTCCAAGATACATGACCCTTCCCGAGTCCCGACACACCTATTCATTACAATAGGACAATAGGAATTGCAGTAAACAGAGAAGCTTAACAATCTAGACCCATTTAAGAAAAGGTGCACAAGTGAAAAATATGAATGGTAATGATTAATAGATAAGCCCTGAGAGTTATTACAAATAAACAACACTAACAGCCTATTTATGGAACCTAGCTAATTACATTTGGGTGTGACATGCAGTAAATAGATGTGCTAGCCATGTCCTAAAACCAGACTTCAAACTCTAAGAAATGCTGAGGAAGGCCTAGGGCTGAGGCGTGTCTACTGCTTTGTTTGTTCGTTTTTTCCTTTGGGTCGGCACTCATACGCTGAAGTATTTTTGAGTTTTTGAGTTTGGCTGGAATGCCACGGGATGAGAGTGTGAAAATCAGAGGGATAAGAACTCAAGAGATTAGTAGCTACAGTAGAGTCATGCAGTACTGCTGTACTGTAACAGAAGAATGCTACGGATGACAGGTGTCACATGGACGGACCACATCAGAAATCACAGGTCACAGACAAAGTCAGAGAGAGAAGGATGAGGCTGGCAGGGCACTGCATCAGGCACCAAGAACAGTGGCAAGCAAACTGGCACAATGAGTATACACTATGACAATATAGTGAGAGGAAGGCAGGCACTGGAGCAACTCAAACTGTTTAACCCCTTTTGAGGGGCGCTAGCCGCTCCTATATACAGGTTTAATGTTTGTTTTTAGTTCAATGTTTGTTTTAAAAACGCCATTGACAATGAAGTGAACATCTTGTCCCCAACACAAACATTAAATGCCATTAACAATAAAGAGATTTTTTTTTAAATTCACAGGGTGCAAGTGAAAATGTATAATATTTCGATGTATCGGTCACATCTTCATCAGGTCATCGTTGACCTGATGAAGATGTGACAGATTATCGAAACGTTGTCGGAAGGCCAGAAAGGAGAGTTACAATAGTCACGTTTTTATATGACTGATGTCATAGTAGAGCTCAAGACCCTGATGCTAGATAGGAGTGTGGGGGCGGCAGCAATTCAGGAGTAGGTCACTTCTTCCTATGAAAGCAAGTGCCTGCTGTCACTGGAGAAGTTAAACTTTATGCCTTGACTATTACCCATTTATACACACACCGGGTCACACCCTGACCCCCACACATTATTTTAGCCCTTCAGCTGCCATCATAGACAATGTTAAAGGTAATTTCATTCTTCATTGCCGTGTCTGACACCGCTGTGACCCCCATCAGAAAATATGTAATGATTTTATATTAAAAAAAACATAGCAACATTTTTGTAATTTTCAGAAAAGTTTCAGAAAACTTAGCTCAGGATTTAGGCGTTTTTAGAATTGACCTCAGGTCTAAATGGGTTAAAGAGAAATTTTAGTTTGTAGAGACTGTAAAGTGATTTGTAGCTATATGTAAAAAAAATCACAGCTACAGATTATTATTTTCTCTGACTGTAGTTGGTGTTCTGGTCACAAGATGGCAGCAAGAGCATGACTATGTTGCTGATATCACACGCTCAGACATGGATAGTGGATACAGTATGTCACACACTGAAAATAAACTATGAAGGTCCATGTTCAAGTGCTATGACAATATGCTATGACAATTCTCATATAAAGGGTTTGCCGGTGGCAGTGAATACATGTGCAGTGATTTAAAGCAAATAAATATTGTGTATTGTATATTGTCATATAGCCAATTATTCTTTAGCTTAAAAGTGTGCATACACTACTGTATATCCCAAGGAAAGATATGGGGTGCTTTTCAATAACTATGCCTTGACTACACCACTGCAAGGCAGTGACGTACATTGTGTGAGAGAGAGAGAGAGAGAGAGAGAGAGAGAGAGAGATGGGTGGGGGGGACAGGTAGTACAAGAGTGGTTGTTTAAAATCTACAGCTCTGAGTGTTTCACATACAGTTCACCGAATCCTCTGATTATCTGAAGAGTCCAGCTGTGAGGTAATGGTGAAGCTGTCCAGCTTTGGGGGAGTAGTTCAGCAGCACAAGTCATTTCATGGATATTTCTACCCAACATGGATCCAGAGTTTCTAAATGTTTCCATAACTTGTACTTACTGTGCCAGTGTCGACCATAGGTGAGAGTGGATGGATTTTATGACAAGTACTCAAGCACTATGGAGATACACGCCAGGCTGTGCTTCATTTGGATACTCCTGAAAGGGACAGTTTATTTGGTAAGTTAATCTACAACTAAATGCAGTTTTAACTATTGAGGGTAGAAATGTAGGCTACAGTACACATCACAGTAAACATTCTGCATTTTAGTACACATACCCACTCGTTTCCGATTCTGAATGCACATGTCAGTATGCCAACAATATGTAATTGAACCTAACTTAGAATGCATCTTTGTCATCAATGACATAATGTATAGGTGGGTAATCATATCAAATGCTTTACCCAACAAAATCCATACATACTTACCTTTTATTTTATTTTGATTTCTCTATAATTGTGTGTGTGCGCGTGTCCTCCTCTCAGCAGTTGGTAGTTAGCCAAGACCAGACCTATGGCAACTATACCATTGGCAAAGGAACATCGACTGAACTCAAGAGAAATCAAGGACCTTCCACTCTGAAGCACTGGGCGCTCCACACAAAGAGCCAGAACAAGAACACCAAAATGTCTGTCCACTCATCCATCCCTTTCTCAAAGCAGGAATTTTGGGAAATGCTTGGAGTCCACACCAATTCTGACCCCTCTTTACAGATAAACCTTGGTCCCATGATGAAAGTTCACGGAACGTCAAAGTTCTCCAAGATGTTCAGTTGGGGTGACTTTTATTCCAACATCAAGACAGTCAAATTGAATTTGCTGGTCATGGGCAAAATCGTTGATCATGGAAATGGCTCTCTTGGAGTGTACTTCCGGCACAATTCCACGGGGGAAGGCAATGTGTCCGTGAGCCTTGTCCCACCCACGAAAGAGGTGGAGTTTGACCTGGAACGCCAGAGTGTGGTCCACCCTAAAGACTCCAAGACGTTCAACTGCAGAGTGGACTATGAGAAGGTGGAGCGGAGCAAAAAGGTGACACCATGCAACTATGACCCATCCAAGACTTGTGCCCAAGAGCAGACCCAGAGCCACATCAACTGGATGTGCTCCAAGCCCTTCCAGGTCATCTGTATCTATGTATCTTTCTACAGTACGGATTACAGGCTGGTCCAGAAAGTGTGTCCAGATTACAACTACCATAGTCAAGTACCCTACTTAGCCTCAGGTTAATTGCACGTTCAGTCATAATATTTAAGAATTTTGCTTTAAGCACACAAGACACTGCATATTGCTCAAGCAATGTTGAGTCATGCAATGGGGCTCCAAGAGTTTGCAAGGTAAAGAATATTGCATAAAACAATACAGTAGGCTATACTGCATACTGTAGTCTTTATAATAGCCATTATTATAAAGCCTCTTTGTTTGGCAAAGTCTTGCTTGTAGCAACTACTAAATTATACAGTATATAGGCATTTTCACTGACAACTGTCCCCCTGATGTTTGACTGAGGTTTTGGATGGTTAAGGGCTGATAAATCCTTGGAAACAGATGATCCTCTGAGGTGACTCCGATGGGAATTAGCCAAAAGAAAAAGGGCTAATATATCCCGTTTTGGGCAACGTATTTTACAAATATAGCTAGCTAAGCCAGTTACCCTTCAAAACTCAATTATCTCTTTCTACTTTGTTCCTAATGCGGTTGGTAATGTGGCTGGCTCCCACCCGGCGCCCAACAAAGCCGGATGCACCACGGTGGATCCGAACCCACAACCTCCGTGATGGTGCCTTATAAGTGCATTATAAATGTGGTTACCAGTATAACGCATTATAGACCTTAATATGAAGTCTTACTCTCATCTGCTGCAGCTTTATTTGAAGTTGTAGCTTTTGCCAAGCTACCCAGCTAGAGTACATGGTGAAAAAACTGCTTGACTACATAAGACCTAAATCGTTCTGAAAGCTGTGGAGCTACCAACAAGCTACTGAGAAATGTAGTTAAGCTAATAGCTTAGCTAAGCTCCTGCCCTGCACTGATATAATTGATCACATACAGTACACAGATATCAAACTACAGAAATGTCTTTCACCAGCTTATAGTCAGCAATACACATATTCAATATGTTAATGGAATTTAGAAGATTTAGATTTAGAACACTTTCCTGGGGGTCTTTGTGTGTAATATGTTGTTTTAGATATTTTAGATTTTAGCAGTGAGCCCAGTGTCTCTGATGTCATGGACACTGGGCTCACTTACTTCCTGGACTACATGAAGGAAGATTAGAGAAGGAAAGGACATGGTCACAAGGCTGGGCTGCGCCATGACACTTTCATGGATGCTTTCATGGGAGCCAAACTACGACCGGAAGTTCGGCAGAATGCACTGGAGTCAATGAATGCTCAGTGACCAGCTCATGAACTCAGATCTTTTGTAAAGTAATCTGGAAAATGAAAGATTTGATAGATATGTAACACATTGTCTGCTGCTGCTTTTCGATGTGTACACTGTGTAATTTTATAGAGGTATGGTATCAAAAGAGTATTTCCTGTCTATCAGTCAAATCTTGCGATACCTCCGAGCCAGAAACGATACCTGCTGCTGTTTAGATCGTCTGTGCTGCTGTGCACATCGAAAAGCAAGTGATTAGAAAAAAACCTGTGATATGACTTTCCTGAACCGATTATATGATCTCAATTGGTCTCAATTGTTCATAAATAATGTTTGTTATGAGCTGGTCCAGCCAGCTCCATTCACTGCCATGTATTCATTGAACGTCCAGTGTGAGTTGACTCCCATGAAAGTGTCATGGCGCAGCACAGTCACGTAACCATTTTCTTTCCTTCTGAAAGCTTCCTTGGACTACATGTTGTCTCAGTAAGACAGGAGCAGTGCACCAAAGCATTATGGGAAGAGTAGTCCAGGAAGGAAGTGAGCCCAGTGTCGATGACGTCAGACACTGGGCTCACTGCTAAAATATCTAAAACCACATATAACACACAAAGACCCACAGGAAAGTGTTCTAAATCTTCTAAATGTCATTAACATGACATTTAGGGGGGAGGGGGGCTACAGAATAAACGGAAAGGGAAAAAAATGTTTTTACACTTGCACTGTATTCAGAATTCTCCCATGTTCCTCACCCACTAATTTAGAGTGCAGAGTGCATGGGGACAAGATAAAAGCACAGAAATTGGAAAAGTGAATCTCAAATGTTTGAGACAATGAAATGGAATGCTGCTACTATGCATTGTGTCATAATGGTAACGTTTATAGTGCATAGACTCCATCTTAAATGTGCAAGTCTGAAAATATAATGGATAATTGCAGGATCCTTTTCAAGTTTAGCATTTAAAATGAAATGTGTTGATGCAGTGTACGTTCTTCAATTAGGCAAAAGGCTGAAATTCAAGTAAAGCCCTGCAGGCTCATCGTAAAATCACTGAGCGTCTTAATTACATGGCTTTCTGGTGCTCATTAAAATGATGGATGGTGCCACCTAGTTCTAACTAAATGTGACAAAGTATGCTTTTAGTTTACCCCATGATGAAAAGAACAAAAGTTTGGGCTGCCAAGAAATATCATGACAAAGAAAAATAGAGAATGTACGAGTTATCAGGTGTCCTTGTAGAACTCAGGATTCTAGGCATGGACAAGATATTGTGGGTTTCAATCTGGCATATTAGCGTTTCCTTTTCATCTCCATTGTGTGTTACCAGATAAAGCAGTATTAGCAACACTATTTAAAAAAACTATTTGGGACACAAACAGTGAAAGTACTATAAATTTCCCACTTTGCCCATGTTTAATCTGATTCAATTCTGACAAGGATTCAGAGGACCTGACATGAAATGTCACAATTTTGTTCCATGTATAACACTGAGTTGGCCATCTGATGATAAACGAAAGAAAGAAGATGTTCCATGTCTGAGGAAGCTTCGTAAAACCTCTGCCAGCCTGTGACCCAGCGGAGAGAAGACAAACATTCAGCGAAAATATCACATCTACACACGTCACATTGCGACGTACTGTGTGCTTGTAGATCAGCCATTAACTGAAAAGGGAGCGGACCAAGTATAAAGCCCTGGGGGACTCCAGTCAACTCATTACAAGGTTTAAGTGGTGAAGCTTCTTTGGAGAGTTCCTCAGTGTCATAGCAGCAGCACAAAGAGACCATGAGATGCAGATTCGTAAACAATCTGTTAAGGCTAGAAAATGTGTCCCATGGGATTTTACTACAAAAAAATGCCCATATTGCATGCATGCATATCCTATGTTTACAGTGCAGCGGAAGAGATGCACTCATTAGGTAAAGAGGTGAATGTAAGATCCTTGCAAATCTGAAAATCCATACCTAATTTATGCTGGGGGTAACCGACTGTCACCAATAAAATGGCTTACGTTGACACTTTTTATTCCACAGAAGCATGAATTGTCTTTAATAACACCATTTCATTGGTACTATTGAAAGAGAATGAATGCTTGAATGAAAATGGGTCCAAAACACAAGCACATGAAAAAACGAGGCTCCTTTTATCCTTTAAGTATTCTCTAATAAGTGCAGAACAATGCTTCACTCTTAGTTCTTCGAAGGGGAAAAATAATTTGCAACTTTCCTCATACTTTTGACATGTTCTTAAAAGCATTGGTTCTCAATAATTGGGTTTCGCAATATTGGACCTGTAATTTTCATTGAACTTGAATGTTAGTTGCGTAAATATTCACAATGTACACAACATTCCTCTAACATAATTCGTGTCTGTGATCAGTTACTGTACATCTGTTGGTACCACTTACTGATAAAAAAAACCTGTAAGTGATATATCCATTTCTGTTCATATGCATAACCTGTGGATGTAGTGTTACATATTAAAATGCATGCAATATGTGATGCCAATTGCCAATATACTGAATAGCCAGTCCTAACCCAAGTGAGAAGGCATTATGATCCTGCAATCTTTCAGGCCTGATCTATTCGGTAACCTTTATGCGTCCACACCAGGTGGACACTGGGCTGTCAGCACGGAAGATAACATCGGAGGTCAAAGGAGGCTTAATATAACGGCGTATCCCTGCCAGATCATAAGCCTAATATCTCGCCCCTGATCCAAGGGCCAATTCCCCTTTGTTTGAGCGGTAGATGCTTGGATTCCCACTGAACACTGGCCGTTAGCTACTACAACTTTCTCAGCTTCTTTTCAAGACCCTCCCCCAAGTGCAGTCATCTTTTAAAAATATCTGTGCATATTATCTAAAAAAAAAAAAAAAGTCCAAAAGAAAATATGTGGAATATAAAATGCATGTGAAAATAATCAGACAATGAACCAGCGTTTGCATTGCAATCAATACAAAATAGATGTGGTTTATTCCTTTGGGAACAAAAATGGCAACAACTAAGTGTCACTTCTCATAACCAGCAATATCTACAGGAAAGAAAAACAGCAATAGCTCTTATAATCAAAGTCCATTTTCCGCCATGTTAAAACAAAAAGTCCAAATGCAGCTGATACAGTTTGCCTGTGTATGGTTTCACATTCTGTCTTTTCTGAACATTAAAACGTGTTCATTTGTGTGTGTTTTTTATTTCCCTCACTCAAGCCTGCAAAGAAAACATCTGTCTGTATGCCTTTCAAATCCATGTTTTAAAATGTTTTGTTTACATAGCTTCAAAAACACTGGTGTCTGTACAAATTCCTATGAAAAAAGGACATCTGAGGAAAAACAAATATGAAAGCTGTCATAGAAGAACCTCAACAATATGCCTGATTGAATCTGAATGTCATTTGTAACAGGTGCGTGACACTTTGTTTCGTTCTGTGTCATCTCCAAGTTTGTCCACAAGACGCTGTGTTGTTACAAAGACAAGATTCACACATAAAATACATCTCCTGAAGAATAACATTCTGTTGTGCACCGTTAGTTTTTTCTTTTCTTTTCATTTCTGACCTCTGTCTACATTTTATTTCTCAGCGATTTAAAAAATAAAAGAGAAACAGACGCAGATAAAGTAAATTACTAAATGAGTGAGAGTTTGTTGTCGGGTTTTTTGTCACTTGCAGGTAAATCAGCTTAAAGGGTACTTGTTCTTGGTGGTCCAACTGGATTTCTTTTCTTTTTACAGTCCACAAATCTTGCTTCAATGTGTGCTTGCCTACACAGTACTTCTATTTCACTGCTGGTAAGGGTTGACAATGGGTGACCTCTGACGTTAGTGCAACGTTTCCCAACTTTCATTGGGAAAACTTTTTTTTTTCTTTGATTTTTTTCTATGACGTCATCCTGTCTACATTTTGACTAGCCCTCTGGGTCATCTTCCTTTTGGGGTTTTAGGACAGAGCTAGTGGGCCTGTGTCTCCAGTCCCTCATAGGCCCCATTTTGCCCTTTAGTTTGAGTGGCCGCATCGACCTCAGTTTCAAAAACGGAGAATCGAGCCGACAAACAGAGTCAATATGCTAAACTAGACATTTAGAGACCGTGCTTCATTGAGCTACTTTAATGTTCTCCGAGTTCTCTGAACTTCCAAACGATTTGTTCCTGTTGGGGTGGACATGTCCAGCTCTTCCTCCGAACCTCTCCAGACAATTACCACTTCCTCGGCAAGAGCTTGGTGGGATGTCTAAAGAATGTAGGACACGTCGTCACACACACATACACACAGAGCATCAGACCTCGCTAAGCCACAGCCAAGGACAAAAACGAAGGGTCGCAGTCCCCGTAAAAAAAACGACAAAACATCCACTTAACGGTCCCACCTGTCCCTCTCCTGCGTCTTGGTCTACTCCTCCTCTTCCCTCCTTCTTTAGAATAGACTAAATACAGCAGGTTTCGAACGGGATAGAGAGGGAAGAGCAGGGTGGTTGGGTACTAGGTAACAGCTTCAGGGAGAGGTTGTCCCTGCGTGTGCGAGGGGAGGAGGGGAGGGAAAATTGGTGAGAGTGTATGTATGTGTAGGAGAGGAGACTTGCGTGTCTATTAGGACTGTTTAAGACGTTTGCGTGGGGGTCCCAGGAAGGGGCACTGTGCGGAGGCCAGGGAGCGGTACGCCTCGGCAACCAAGTGCGGGTGGGACGCCACCATGGATTTCCAACCTGCCGTTTCCATCACCTCTGCAGCATGGCTGTTTGGTGGGGAGAGGGAAAGAGATATAAGAAAAATGGAGAAAGGGCAAAAGAAATATATATACGGTGTGAACAATTATCACTCGTACTTGAAAAAGACTGCAAAGGTCGAAATGTTGTATCTGCTGCTGTTTTTTGGAGCATTTAAAAGTTAGTTGCAAGCGCCCATCTTGTTTTTCGTGATTCTGTTTTTGAAGTTTGGCTCAGCACCAAGAAACGGAGGATGTGCTTTATTTTTTCTCTGAACATTATTATCACTCACTCATTGTATGTTAGCAAAAGAAGTACAACTAGACCCTACAAAGTCAGGTTGTCCTGGTCTCTCCCAAAACAAAGCAGGATGTAGGATGGAATTGAACAGAAAGACCATTGCACAAAGGAACGGACAGATTAAATTATTTTGGGCGTGAGAAAGAGAAAGTAAGTGAATGAGCACTAAGGGGGTGGGGTGGGAGGGAGAGAGAGAGAGAGAGAGAGAGAGAGAACACAAAAGAGGGCATGTAAGAAAGCTGGGTACAGCTTGTGAAGATGTATTAACTCATGCATGCTCAGTAGAACTCACTAGTTGATGAAGTCGACGGCCTGTGTTTTGAGCTGGTCGGCGCTGTGCAGGTCGGCCAGGATGAGGATCTCAGCAGCGTTCTCCACAGACAGACTGGTACACAGGGCGTCCTCGCACATGACCTTCAGTCTCTCCAGAGCATACTGAGCCAGAGTTGCGCGAGAAACACTTCTTAAAACCATTTCCTAAACATAAGTAGCTAGGGATTCTATGGCGCCTTACAAATAACGTTTATCATCTTGACTACAGAAGAAAATAGAGAAAAGATTTAGGATGCTAAATGAGCATATCAGTAATGATATGCATAATTTCTCAGAAAGAATCTCCCACGGGTATTGAACAAAAAAACACATTGAAATGTCACACCAATGTGTGGTTTTATGAATAAAAAAACACATCTTAACAGTTGAAGGGCCCATGACGTAGACGTCAGTCATGGTACTTAGTACGGTCATGTCCCCGAGACGGAGATTGATTAATCTCCGTTAAATTAGTGATATCAAAACCGGTCGGTTGTTGCCCAATCCTCGGTGTTGCACAATAGTGACACGTCATCGAAAATGTTGCCTGCCTGTTTAGACTTGCGATCTATATCACCCCGTCTAATTATGAAAAAACATGCTGTGTTTGATGGGCCCTCGCTGTCCAGTCGCTAGTCTCGTTATATTACCTCCCGTTGTTGTCGTCGATCGCATCGATAGTGTTGTGGCTATTGTTAGCTGCTAGCCTGCTACACACACATTCACAACAACATCCGGTCCGTCGGTAAAAGTGGTCCAGGCGCTATAAACGATGGGCACATTTTATTAATGGATTAAATAACCCCGGGCCCTTAAGATGTTTCAGGTGTCTGTGAGGTCAGATGTAGAGTTGCTGGCCGGCTCCATATGCAGATCTAGCGTGTCTTGAGTGTACAGGGTTTGACGAGGTCAGATCAACATATGGAATGAATTCTGTATTGGCCATATTATATGGAGCGTGTCACGAGGTGAAACTGACTGACGGCAGATGCAGGTTTTCATCACAATTTGGAAATCTAGATTCTCAGGCATCTTTGTATCCGTCATCAACACAGTCTGTAATGTGTACATTTGATAGTGTTCACGACTCCGTGCTGTGTGCTGTATCTGTATGTTTTGTAGGAGTTTATATTTCATGTTACCTTGTCAGCTGCTGCCAGCAAGTCGTCGGCCATCTTGTCTAAGTTGGGAGCCTTGTCAGTGTAAATGAAGCACATCATCTCTTTGAAAACTTCGGGCTCTACATCGTTAATTTCCACACGGTTCTGAGAGTGATCAGAGTAGACAGAAAGGGTTAGTGGCATTGTAGCCTAATCATTTCTTTGGTTTCTCATCACCTAACTAAGTGTCACCTATAGTTTTGTGCTGCAACTGTTGTCTTTTTTTTAACAGAAATCAACACAGTAAAAAGAAAACATGGTGGCTAAAATGGCCACAATAGAGATTATTTTATTTCAACAAGCCCACAACTGAATCCCATCCGAATAGTTACAAATATACTATACTATACTATACTATAGTTCGAAAACATAAACTTTGAGAGGAGGGGAGGGGACTTTCCCTTGGATTTGAGAGAACATTTCAGTAGCATCTCCTGCTATTTCATTTCTCACAGTTAAGAGTGTACAAACGAGAAAAGCAATTCTGTGCTTCGATTTGACAGCAAAATGATGAATCCCATCCTTGCTGACGGGATGATTTCATTTCGCAAGCGTTCCCATTCACTTTCACCAGATACCTTTCTACCTCCGCAGACACACAACCCATAACTCACTTCAAGTCACCCTCAACAACACAGTGAAACTTTTGTAATTGAACCATTGAGGAGCAAACAGAGAATTTATGTCCCGTCGGGACATAAAAAGTGTGGGGACAATATTTATAGAGATAGAGAATTGAGACTGGAGAACTGCAGTTACCTGCACGTAGGGTAGGCTATATAGCCAGAATGGTCATTTGCGGCGAGAGGCAAGACACAAAGACGATTGCACAACAAAATGGGAACGGTGCTCTAGAGTCTAGACTAGAGAGACCACCAGCGCCGGTCGGGAAAAATTAATAAATAAATAGACAATAGACAGTGGGACATTCCCCAATAGTGCGGGGACATTCAGACCCTTCTGACCCCGTCTCCGGCGTCTATGTCCCCACGGACTCACCTTTTTGCTCTCTTCCATCTCGTGCTCAAACATGGCGCTGAAAACAGGAGAACGTGCTGAAATAAAAAACAGGGAAAGTTGAGACGGCATCTGAAAATGTATGTGCGCGCACATTGTGTGTCTGTGTGTGTCAGTGGGAAAGAAAAACATAAAGATAGTCTCAAAGAGAGACATTGAAATAAGTGGTTCTGTATGTCGCCTGTACCTGCCAGAATGGCTTTATGCGCCTGGAACTCCTGGCCGGCCACACACAGGGAGCAGTCGGTGAAGCGGGAGTTCTCCCAAAGGCCCCCCAGCTCATCAGCTAGCCGACAGTCAGGTACTTTCACCATGTTCATTGTGTTCTGGCCAGATATATTGACCGAGTCCTGCACAACGCTCACCTTGGAAGAATTCAATATAAAGTTGGCAACAGTTTCAATACGTCAATACATGATGACTTTACATTAATTTACTCATTTTTAATAGCTATAAACAAGCCATTAATTCATATTTAGTTTATAATTAACAAATTATAGGAATTCTTTATTAGATAGGAAAGTGTAGAGGGACAGCAAATCAAAGGCAGTGAGAGACGAGCCAGTTGTTGGATTCAAAGATACGTTTTAAGTCATATGAAGCTTTTGAGCATTTAAAATCAATGCATCCATTAAGGCAACTGCATATAATGGCAGATGGCTTATTTTAATTGACGAGTTCTGTACCATATGTTACCATAGCAACCATGAAATAAAATTACTCAACTCCAGCTACGGAGGTCGAAAGAGAAATCATTTCCAGAGTATATACATTGTGTAGGTTACACAAGCATGTTTTTCATATATTAAAAATGAAGTCTACCTACTGGAAGCCCAGTTACTTTTTTTATTTGACACAATTGGGAAGAAAGTTAAACTATTCATTGTTATTAAAATACGTTTGAGAATGTTTTTGGGAGAGTGGTGACCCTGACGAGAGATAGACCCTGACGAAGACCTTTGTGGTCGAAACGCGTTGGTCCATTTATTTGCCTTGCTCATCCTTTAAATAAACTATTTAATTTTTCACTGAAGACGGAGTGCCTTGGATTCTTTTCTTTTCAAGTCTGCAATTTACATTTTTGAGAAGCAGTACCACTTGGAGGAAGAACACCTTTTGTCTATATGGTGAAAAATGTTATTTCCATCCACGATTGTTCGCTTTGAAATAAAATCAGGGGGAAAAAACACCTTGAATGAAAGAATCTCTATCGACTAAGGGGTCTCTCGACTGACTACGGAATTCAAATTGTCAACTTTCAGGGGGCAGCCAGCTAGATGTTTTAAATCTTTAGTGCTCTGGCAAATTCGGTAGCAACATGGATTATAAGGCAAGGGAACTAAATCAAATATTGATATGAGGCCTGAGCCATGGCTCAGTGGTCCAGGCACCTTGGCTGGTAATCCAGTCTGGCAGTGTGCCGCGGGGTCGACTCCCGATCCCGACGGCCTTTACTGCATGTCTTCCCCCATCTCTCTCCCCATTTCCTGTCAGCCTACTGTCTGTCCCTCCATAAAAAATATAAAATAAAGGCGAAAGCCACAAAAAAAAAAAAACATTTAAAAGAAAAATATATATTGATATGATACACGTCTTTCTGAATTAGGTTGAGCAAACACCAACACAGAGCAAAGAGTACACACTTTTGTCTGCATGTCTGAATAGTTTGCCAAGAGTCTGAATGTTTCAATCTACACAAAGTTGGGCGACGTGTACCTCACAGAAGAGAGTGAGCTTGTCATCCGGTAGAAGACCATTGGCTTCGTCCAACAGGAAGTCTCTGCGAATGAACTTCTTGAAGCCCCAATCTTTTCCCTGAACAAAGCGATACGCTCTCTGGCTCTCTGTGCACAAGGACAAAGACACACACAGCACAGCAAGTATGAGAAACACACGCACAAAATAATAACTCTTTAAATGCCTTTTATTTTATGTGCAATTTAAGTCACCTCAAACTGAAGGGAAAACAACTGCACAATACCATTACCAAACTCAATGATTTTTAAAGCTTTAAAGTCTTCCTACTTTTGAGAAAACAAGCCCCATTCTCAAGCATCTCTTAAATGGGAATACCACTCATTTTCAACATTTTACTATGTCATTAATATTAATATACCTTCGAGTTGTAAAAAAGGTCTGAAACTGGAGGTCTGAAACGTGGGGGAATGTGATCAGTAACATTATGAAGTACATCTCAGTGACATCACAAAGATGTACTTCATAATGTTACTGATCACGTAATTTTTATTTTATGGATTTAAAACAAATCAAAATTGGTTATATAGTTTTCTCAATTTTGACCCAAATAACCGCTCTACCTAGAGTAGTTAACATCCAAGACCATGACAAAATAAAGAAGCTAGTACCAGTCTACAATGACTCACTCACCCATGGCTTTGGTCTCCTCTCCCTTGGCGTTGAGGATGGAGAACTTGAACTTGGCGCGCACCTCAGCCTTGGGGCAGCTGACCAGCAGCAGGTAAAGAGACAGGTAGTCTTTGCTCTCTTCATCCAGACCTTTGGGATTAACACGCAAACACCTGGGGTGGGGTGTATAGCGTAAAACAGTTAAGCCTGAGTTATACTTGGTTGTGCATTGAGCAACCAAGTATACCGAAAATAGCAGATCTATAAGCTCACGATGGATCGGAGCTCCGTGCATTGTGAGCTTGTAGAGCCGCCATTTTGGGACACAAGCGCACAACCAAGTATAAATCAGTCTTTAGCAGAATAGTTTTAACTAGAAAAAGTGCCCCTCGGGGCACAGGTCTCCACCAGACCAGGTCAGGTTGTGGCCTCCTGGTGGTGCTATAATAGGCCAATGTGATATATTCCTCAGAGGCGTTTTGTTTCAAAATGGCCAATCCTGCAAACTTTGAAAGCCTATGTTAGCCAATTAGGATGGAATATGAAATCGACAGATCCATCTTGAACACAGGACTATATATATAATCTTTATTTCAGACAGTAGTCCATATCATATATACATAAGATCAACGTACAAAAAACTAAAAGACAAACAACAAGGGAAAAGGATGAAAGAGAGCAATTAATACAAAACAAAGTACAGTAGTGCATATAAAAGTACTGACCTACCTAATCAGCAGCAGGCTGCTGAGCCAGTTAACAGCTCTTCATAGGGTTCGTTAGTGCCACTATGATACCGTTACTAGACACCTCCATACTTTGCATAAAGTTATACATCAGTTGTCTTAACAAAGCATCACATGTGGGCACACCAACAGAGGTAAACAACTGACTGGCACTGCGCCACCTAGGAACACATAGAAGTAACCTCATCATGGCATCGTTATATGCCACTCTGAGCCGTTGCTTGCTTTTTACTCTGTACGAGGACCATAGATGGGCTGTATACAGAGGGGTGACATACGATCTGAACAGTGCACATTTTACGTCTACTGAGAACAGAAACATTTCTTAAAAGCATATTGGCCTGAGCATATATTTTGCGACACTGTCACTGGATGTCACGGTCATCCCTGAGATCCTCAGAGAGGATATGTCCAAGGTATTTTAATTCCTTGGAAACAGGTAGGCATCTGATAGACAGAATGCTGGAAAGGTGGATTTCCTGTCCTCTCTTGATCGAACAGGTGAACAGGTGAACTGAGGTGGCCAGTCCATAGCAAATCTCAAGTTTTCCCAGAGAGGCATGGGCATCTGCTGTGCACACACAATGGTCGAGCCACGATGTAGAGTGCCATGCTTCGCTCACATAAGTAAAACTATTATCTGGTAAAAAAAATTATTTGCTAGATAACATTACATTATTTTCATTACAGAAATACAATGTATTACAGAAGTACATTCATTGTCCTCAATAAAAGTCTGAATAAAGGCTAGTCTGTTCAGGAATTCATCCTCAAACTGATAAGATTCATAAGGTGTTTATATGTTTAAAATTGTAATCTTCTTGCCATTAAAATTAATGTCTAATCCAATGGCCCAATCAACATTTAGTCTTGTTACTTTCACCAACGGGTCATATTTGCGGTTCCAGAGAATAGCCACGCCCCCAGCTATTCTATCTTTAACCAGTTTTGTGCTGAGGTCAGTGGTGGTTTCTCCAGCGCCATGGAAGTCATTGTGTACTGTATTTAACTTGTCCAAATCTTGTTTGGCAAGCCAAGTCTCTTGGAGGCACAAGATGTCACACTCGTTCAACAATGTGTCAACAGTCAAACGTCTTACTTTGTCTGCAGCACTATGCCCCACACGCAGGCCACGTACATTGTATGATACAACACGCATGATGTTAGATGTTGTTCCCTAGCAGGGTTGTCTGGGAGCTTGAGTTTCCCCCGGCTCTACCCGACCCCCCCACAACAGCACCTCTAGACTGGCGAGGTTCATAGTAGCGCTGTACAAAGGAGCCTGTTGGCCACAGTTCCGGCTCGTACATCTCCGCTATATTGTTGCATTCAGCAGTGACACAAAAAGAGCTAAATCTGCTTTGTGCCGATTCGATTTTGCGACATTTCACCTCACATCCCAGCTTCTCTTTCAAGTAGCCACAGAGAGTATCTGCCTCCAAACTCTTGTCAAATTTTGTTGCAAAGACACTCACCATTTTAGTTGTGATGGCTTTTATATGACTAGCAGTACTGGTTCCAGTAATGCCTGTCTTAGGGGGTCCCCCTAAGACAGGCATTACACACACATTACACACTAGAGATGTGTAATGATTTGCGTGATTTTTGGACAGAATCTGGAGGAGTAATAGATAAGAATGTGTTTTTCAAAAGTCGGCCTCCTGGTGGCGCCATAACAGGCCGTTCTGTAAATTTAGGGGCAGAGGTTCATGTTGGCATCCAGGGAGTGTGTGTGCGACCAGGTTAACGGTGCCGGAGATTAGCTGTTCACAGACAGACGGACGGACGGACGGACACACGGACGGACGGACGGAGTGTAAAACATACTCTCTCCCCATGCCTTCGGCCTGGTGGAGGCAATAAGTTACGGTATGATTAACAGCTAAAGTGGCATGAGTGGCCAGATTACATTTTGAACAGTGTTTTCCAATTTCACAGACAAACATTAAGTGCTGCTATGCTACAACCATGAATTCCAACCAGGTTGCTTGGCCGGTGACTAGGGTACTGTGCAGTGACACATAATTTGATTACGCAATAAATGTTGGGTATTATTAAACCACAATACTAGTGACATAACATAATTTTGGACTGGAGGCTTTGTTTTAGATGAAGGTTCACCTCTGCCTCTCACTTTAATTAACTCAAGCTAAGAACTTCCTGAAAGCCGATTTCAATTGTCTCCCTTAATCCACTACATCAGTGGTTCCCAAAGTGGGGTCTGGGGACCCCCGGGGGTCCTTGAGGGAGTTCCAGGGGGTCACCAGCTAAATGATCATTTGGAACCAAATGGACCCTTATGGGTCTGTAATTATACAAATTAAACCAACGGGTCCGTTTGTACACTCAGATAGATAGAAATGTAAACGGGTTGAGAATCACTGCTAGAGCCGTATAAATCTTCTCTTACTGGGTCCCTGGCATATCTTTTCAAATGGGGGTCCGCGGGCTAATTAGAGTCAATTTGGGGGTCCATGACATGAAAAAGTTTGGGAACCACTGCAAGTCGGAGGCAATTTCTTATATTCTACTTGTTCTATGCCATTTCTTTTATATAAACACGTCGTTCATGTCAATACTGTCTATAGTACAGTAGGTGGGGAAATAAGGGAAGGTGTTGAAAGTGAAACTTCTCATCTGAAGGCATTTAGGCATTCTTATGCATTGGGCTTACTAGCCAGTGAAATAATAGTGACATAAAAATGTTCCTCATTTTGTTGGGGAACCCCTAGAACCCACTCAAGATTAAGAACCTCTGGTGCCCCGAGGCCAGAAAGCATTTTGAGAACCAATGTTCTATGTGATAGAATATCATTGCTACAAGAATAAACATATGAAGGCTCCATCAGATAACGAAAGACAATATCCTGTCACTCACCATTTAAGCTTGTCATTGGCCCCAGAGGAGAAGGTGGAGCTCTTGATGACTTCTCCCATCTCCTCACGACAGAAACTGAAGTTGTTGATGGTCCACATGTAGGAAAACTTTACCACTTTTATCTGTGGGGTGAACATATAGCGAGCACAACATTCTTACATTTAGAGAAAGTATTAATTGAATAAGGAATCTTAGTTGATGACAACAGCGTCACTGAGAAGCTAATCAAAATTAAAGAATTTGTGAAATTCAGACATAATTCATCCTAAATTTCTGTGATTTCTACATGGGTCTAAATGTCATTATAGGCTAAAAAAGAAGAATATGTAAAAGAACATGACAAATAACAAGAATAGCAGATCTACAAGCATCGTATCACGGCATGCAGTGAGCTGTTTTCGCTCTAAGTGTACTACATTTCGGACAACTGATCTGGGCACTGGGGTCACACGTGTGTTTGTCTCACCTGAGTGTAGCACCAGCTCTCGGCCACGGGCCCGCTGGACATTTCCGCCGGGGGAGGGGGACTCGGGACTCTTGACATCGCCAGGGTGACAGCAGGTGTGTGTAAATGGGGTGGGGGGGTAGTTAGGGGGCTAGGAGGAGAATCCTTCCAGGCAGCAACGTCCACTCCTCCACCCACCCACCTGCGTCACGATCACGCCAGATGGAAGGAAGCGGGATTCACACTGGAAAAGGAGGACATTTTGAGTAACCCGCCACACTAGGTTTTGAAAACACGTCACAGGAAATGAAGGGCTGTGTGTGACTTGCCCAATGCCTCAGACGAGTTTCCTGAACTTTTCTTGAAAATACAAAACTCATTGTGATTCAGGACGCAGGCACTGTGTGTATCTCATTAATCTAGTTCAGACTCAATATCATTTCAATTCATCTTGGCAAACAGTGAATGAGACAGAGTGTGTGGCCTCAGCCTGCTACTGAGCGGCTTTTGGGCTCGGGCTAGATGAATTGTCCCTGACCCACTGGGGGACAGAAGGCAATCAATGGCCCGTAACCGTTCCAGGATCAATAGCCGCCGCCATGGCAATTAAGTCCACAAATTAACTGTAAATAAACAAGGCGGAGAAACTGGCTCCATGGAGAGGTGTGTGCGTGTGCCGGTGTGTACGTGTGTGTGCGTGGCTGAGTGCGTACGTGCGTGGCGTGCGTGTGCCTGAACAATTCGGTGCCTATGAAAACAATGCTATGGACACACACACACACACACACACACAGGTCTACTACACAGTTTTTGTAAATTAACTTATATATGCGCGTGCATGCACACACACATACACGATACAATGGTCCAACAATCTCCCTGGTGTGGGAGTTTGAGTCAAAGAAAAATAAGGAATTCAGATAAAAACAGAATGCTTTGGAACTTTGAGATTTGGGGATATGCAAGTACAAGGAATGCATTTCCCTTTCCCAAATGTATGCTGTTCACGTGCTCTTTTGCATGCTAGATAACACAACATGCAGGGTTGCACCTGATTTGCTCAGTATCTCCATAGTTGCACAAAGTTCCACTGTTCAACTTCAAATGATTTTACAGAAATAATCTCTAAAAGAGAAAACACCAGCACTCACGGAACTCTGGTTTTAAGGCACATTTATTTTTGTATGGCACTACTATATACAAAAACATAATCCCCTTTTTATTGACTGTCAGAGGATGGTTTTGTGTGATATGTCAACTTTAGTCCCCCAACACTCAAACTACTGGTTCGACTGCCTTGGAACTTTTTGTGCACCATTTTTGTTGAGTGACTTCATGGCTTTTCCTATCTAGCACCATCCTTAGGCTACAATTTGCACACAAGATATCTTAAAATATAATTTACAGATTGCCATGAAACTAGCTGTGTGCATTCATGCTCTCTGGAAGATGAACTCTGGTCCTTTGACTGACAAGAAAAGTAAAAGTCTGAATTTAACCTGAAACTAACCAAACATCTAGGTCTAGACTGTAGCTAGACTCCCAAAGGCAAAAGGGGAACAAAACAAGTATTTGAAATGAATGTGTGAATAACCAACCATTACAGTTAAAGGGACACTTCACCCCTTTTGCAACCAGACGTGCGTGCGTGTGTCTCTGTGTGTGTGTGTGTGTGTGTGTGTGTGTGTGTGTGTGTGGTACGTGTGTAGTTCTGGGTGTGTCACACTAATGCTGATTGTTTGACTTGCCTGTCTCAGTATATATGGACCTGCGTTTACTTGCTTGTTTTTCTTCATACTTGCCCTGATAAGACTCTGTTTGAGTCGAAACATGTGCCCTCCAGGCTATGGGGTCTCAAAGTCTGACTTCCTGCACGTGAATTTCGTTTGTAAACAAAGTGAGAGGCTATATACATATTTTAGCATGACGATTACGTTTAAAATAAGTAATAAACTGTCTGGATGTCATCTTGAATGAGATTAAAAACTGAGTAGTTCTTTAATCAAAACCAGCTGTGTGGAGGAGGACAAGAAGCATGGGAAACAAACTGGTGAGCTTCATTTTCATTGGCTTTTATTGATGTGTATCTCTACACGTCAACTCATCACACAGCATGTTTTCGTTTTCAGGAAGTAATTAAAAAAATATTGTTATGGACTTTTGATATTAAAAACACAAAAGATTTGCCCATTTGTTTGGCATCCATTGTTAGGTATGCCCATATGATGACCACGGATATGGTCTAAAAGTGTGAAAAATGTATTTATTTCACTACGCCTTTAACCTTTTGAGTTCTCGTATTGCTGCCTTTTCATTAGTATTCCAGTCTGATCCTTGAAGCACCAGCCTACTTTACATTATTTTTTTGCATCTCCATCAAGCACCTGGTTGATTTTCTTTTTGTTGCTTTGCATCCAAATATAGTATTCATTCATACACTTGTCCAACCGGCTGTCAATGACCAATTTGCATCCCATTGCCTGGACTGTCAATGACCAATTTGCATCCCATTGCCTAACGTAATGTTATCACTGCCCTACTTTATGTAGCCTTGTCACAGAGTGAGTTTACTACCAGAATAAAACTGTTGAAGTCTGTGCTATCTGTTCCTAAATGTGGTGGAATAGTAACTGTACATAGATGTATAAACATGGAAATAGTCTGTTAGTAATTAGAAACAGCATTATCCACATCCACGATCCACCATTACGTAATCCTGATGTAAACAAAAGAGATAACGTGTGACATGACGTCACAAGTAAAAAATAAATAAAAAAGAAAGAAGAGGGGGGGACCCAGGGTGCCGGCCTGGCGAGCCGCCCCGCGTCCGAAACGAACGAATGACAGAGTTACCATGTGGGGGTCCCCGGGGGGGTCCCCGGAATATCCAGACCCCCGGGAACGCGCCCAAGGGGCCAGGGCGGTTTCCGGCGAGCCGCCCAGCGTCCGAAACGGTTGAGAACTGACAAGAGTTACCGTATGGGGGTCCCTCTACTGTACTGTACTGGCACACCTGAAATCATCATATATACAGTTAACATGCATATATGTTTGTGTGTGTGTTAGGTTGCGCACAGGTGGTGAAAAACAACCATGCTGTTTTCGTGCTCAGACCCACCTAGGCACCCACCCAGCCAGCCACCCACCCACACACACACACAGCTCCGTAAGGGAATGGTTGCACCACTCAAAAAGCATTCGGCATACATAAATCTTGTCCAAATGGCCATAAAATAAATTAAAAAATCTGTTTTTCATAAAATAAAGACATGAACAAACTTTGCAACTGACTCGGCTACAATAAGAATGATTCAGCAGCTTTGAACACTGTTATTCAGAGATATACTGAGCATTTATTGTGGTGTTGCGTTACTTGCTGCAGAAGACAGTCATTTTTGTTTCACCGAGTAGTAGAATGGACATTAATATTGATTTCACTATGGAAAGTCTCCTGCCCAGTATACCATCAGTGGCCCATATCCATTGCATCCACTTTTCATTTCAACATTCTCCAAGCTTTCTTTTGAGAAATTAAGCCTGGGATCCAAGATTACAAAGGGTTAAAAACCAAAGACTCCCAGAGGCACAGTACAATCGCAGAATCCGTTTGACCAAAGATATCTGACATCGAAAAACAAAAAATACAAAAATAAAAGCAACAATAAGCAACAAATATGCAGCCCAACGTATTTGGGCTAAAAAGGCAGTCTCTTGCTAAATGGTTGCCTCCAATCTTTCACAGGGTGAGGGTTACAAATTTTAGTGTAATACACAGGGTTACCAGACACATAATTCAGAGTCATTGTTAACTCATCTAGCAAGTGGCAACAAAGGAATACACTATACAGCTACTATATAACCCTGGTTCAACAATGTTCTAACTGGACAAGGACAAATGACCCGGTCCAGCACATGGTCTCAATACAATGCCAGATTTATGAGCAATTTTCATTTTGCAGCAAGGTCGGTAGCTAAGTGATGGACTGGATTGTGTCGTCGTCCAGCCCCCCGCACACAAACACACACAAACACACACACACACACACACACACACACACACAAAAAGAAATAAATATCAGCTCTATATAACACAAGTCCGTCTGGTCTTTCCGTCGTATCATAGACTCAATCTGTGGCCAATCTTTTCCACCATCCTCCTACAGTGCACAGCTCCATTTCTTTCTCACACTCTGTCACACAGACACACACACACCTTTACTTCTTCATCCATAAATTCAATTTAGGTCAAAAGGCAGGGTGATAAATTCTGGTAGCAGCAGTGAGCTGGCGCTTTCTACTGCTGATGATTGCATTGCACCGCACTGACAGCAAGGCCAACAGACAGTCAGAGGTGAGTTGCATTACAGCACCGCACTGACAGCAAGGCCAACAGACAGCCATTGAGGTGAGTTGCATTGCAGTGGCCCAGCTGTGTGTATACTGTATGTCCTATGTATACTCCAATGTCTCACCATAATTTATGTCTGGACATTTAGGCTCATCCAACTTGATCAGTGGAAGTTATTCAATGAATTGAACTGGGTTACTGGATTCATACCATGCTCCAACACAAAATAGCTGCACAATGGTTAGGACCTGAGGGCCTTGTACTCCAGACAGTGTTCTATAAATCTAATGGAAAAGAAAGAAAACATCATCATAAGGAAGTGTTGGAGGGGGGTGGGTACTCCTGATTCTTGGCCATTGCCAACAGGCAAGACGTGATGGCAGAAAGACAAGAGGCAGCGAGCAACAAAGGAAGAAAATTAAACGTAAAGTAAAAGACATGGGAGAGCAGGCGGGAAATGAAAAATTGCCCACTGGTCTGCGGAGAAATCGAAAGAGATGGAACAATAATTGCAACCACAGAAGGAAAGATAGAAAAGGTATGAAATCATTGCAACAAGGGAAGGAAAAATTGAAAATGTATAAGGGAGAAATCAAAGACTGATTTGAAAACGGGTGGTCAACGACAGCAGGGGTGCTGGAGAAATATCTTACATTGCCGCAAAAAATGGCTTGGGGGATGGAAAACTATTAAACTATTTTCTACCTCTTTTTCCAGGTCGTGCAAAAAGGTATGGGCATATTGGAAAATATGAACATATCCAGCTCAGAAAACCTGAAGTATTTTTTATCTGGGCCAACAACAACAATAACAAACATTAGATCTCCATAGGAAAGTTAATGTACTGGTAAAGCCAGTTGAAGGACTATAACTTTACACGTCATTTAGGTCTTTCTGCATGCCAGTATGAAGTTGACTTCACTGTGGACAAGCTTTTCATGCTGGCACACAGTAACATCTAAACAAGATTCCTGCTATTACCTTCAGCTGTGTTTATTCATCAAAATTGTCTGCTGTGAAGAGTCTACTGACACCAACTGCTCTATTTAGCCATTAAGATCCTATAGGTTCTTTAGGAGTACAGGCCAGGGTGGACAGTTTTCAGACCACAACCAGTAATGCTTAAAGAGAAAAGGGTCTAAACTGTCTTTAGTGGCTCTTGACAACAATTAATTAATGTAATAATAATAAATGTAAAAAGGACAGCAGGTACTCCTCAGGTACTTTTATATATCACCATTAGCAATAATTCTGCAGAGAATATCACGCCAACATGTCTCTTTGAATTAAACCTTTTGATTACAAAATCCGGGGAGGCAAACTATGAAAATAACAACCCAAACCATGCTTAGAAGAAAACAGGGGGACGCTCCGGACAGTTCCGCTTGAACATATCGATTGTGTTAAGAATCAGCAGACGGCACCCCGACTGCAACATAGGCTACAGGATCAATACATGCTAGGTCTTTTTTGCGGCCACAGAAAACCAACCAATTACGCAGTTGCAGTTCTGAGCTAGATTTAGCTTGCGCAAGCTTATGAGCACACTGCACGCTCAATCTACCTACATGTCACGTTGCAGTATTAGGAAGACTTTTTTTTATGAACAGTTGTTCATAAAAAATAATAAGAAATACATTTTTTAATCTATTAAATTACAGTAATTACAATGCATATTATCCTATATCGAGACAAAATACCTTGTGGCACTGTATCAATTTGGCGGGATATTGCAATAAATTGGGGACAAATTTCCATTTCAGAAATCAATCTCTGCTCAAGATTAAATAGTGGAAAGTATAGAGGAATTGCAGGTGGCAATTTCCAGGGGGAACGAAAAAATTGCAACCCCTGTCTAAGTGTCAGCGAACACAATGTCTATCTCCAAGGCTTTGGTTTTCGTGGACTGAGGTAAGCCATGGACAAAACCTTAAAACTATAATTGGTACAGGGGCCAGGGATCGATTGCTTGGGCCTCTATGGGAGCGATTTCATATTCTGCCTTTGCTTGTTGTCCTCCTCCCTTCCTAAAAACTCAATCTCAGAGCGGTATGAACTATTGATTTTGCTACCGTGATCAGTGTGCCTCCTCCACATCCCTGACTTTGTGCAGCCCCACAATTCCATTGAAGGGGATTTGAGGGGGGCAAAAAAGCATTAGCACCCAGGCTTGACCTCTTGCCTCTGTACTTCCTTGCTAAATCCCCTTCACCTCACAATGTGAGGCAGGGTAAGGGAAGGCCAGGGAAGGGAAGAGGGAATTCAATGCATATCTTATGTCTCCAGCCACCTTCTTTTTATGATACTATTACGAGGCCAACTTTCACCAAGATGTTACATTTGACCTCCATGGAGGTAGACCCTCACTATCTGCGTCTAGTCTAGTTATTAAAATAAAGCTGCAAAATAATATTTAGGCCTATGTGTGGAGAGGTAGAAATACCACTTCACTGACAGTGCTTGCAATTTCTATTTTTGGTTATGTGTAGGTGTGCAAGTTGTTCTCCCTTCTTTAACAAGAATGGCTTTACATTTTCCTTACACTTAAAAGTTGTGGTTGACCAGTCATAGAATAAAATGTCTGTGAGCAAAAATCCCCAGTGGACAGAACAGGTTGAGGTTTTACTTGAGGTCAATGGGAAGGCAATACTTGTGCATACAGTGAATGGGTAACGTACCAGGTGGCCAGGTAATTTTACTGGTTATGCAATTGCTAACAGCTTTCTATGTAATGATACACTACCACCGCTTCATCATTCTAATAAGATAAGATATTAAAATTGAACCTTATTGATCGAGCAGGGACTGCCAGGGAGAATTCAATCATTACAGCAGTCAAGAATCAAGCTACATCGGACACATGCAGCCGGTCAGATGGATGTCCATAAAAAGACAGAGGAACCTGATCCTCAAGCCCAATCAGTATAAATTAACACATTTAATCAGTACATATTGTGCAGAATTCCCTTCATCATGGGACAAATATACACCAGTAGTGCTCTGGTTATCAGTGCACAACTGCACATATAGCCTACAGTGTAGGGCAGGCTATGTGCAGTGTACAAGTAGTAGTAGTGGATTAGTAAGTGCACGTACTATTAATATATACAGAAGTGCTAAATGATCCAGTAGTGTAAACTGTGCAAACAAAGTAATCAATGTCTTCAGTCACAGGGGCAGCCTGGCGGCTGCCGTGGTAAGAGTATACCACATAAACAAGGCTAAAGTCCTTCCAGCTGAGCTGAGTAGCTGGCCCAGGTTCGAATCTGACCAAAGGCTCTTTCCTGTATATCTCCCCCTCTCTCCCGCCTTTACTGTCTCTATCAAGATAAAGCAGAGATGCTGATATATTCTCTAACTATGTCCTCAAATTAAAATTATCAACATTAGAATGATCAACAATAGGCTAAAAGTGTCCAATCTGACAGATATTACCTGTACAACAGCAGTGAGCATCATAACATCATAACATCTAGTCAAAATTCTAAAATCAGAATAAATGTGCTAAATAGATAGCTTTAAAACCAAAATGTTTAGTAAAACAAAAGTGTTCAGGCATAGAGGATTTAAACCATAATTAGTTGACCCATGGCTCAGGGCTCTATACTATCTATCAACATCTTTGCAGAAAAAAGCAAATCTACAATCTACAATGTAAGTTTGTAGATCTGCAATTTTGCACAAATGTTTGCTCCAGAAAAGGGATTCTATTGGGTTCATGTTGGTTAAATGTGTCTAATACGTGTTTTCACCACAGTTACCGGTGAAAATCCCAAACCACTGAAATGCTTACTGCACATGAAATACAATTGAAGCTCTGGTAGTGGTAATGATTAGAGTCAACAACACTATACTTCCCATTATAATATATATTACTGTTGTCTCTGAGAGAACTAATGATTATGAATGATTACTGAACCACGTTACCAGTTATGGCAGAAATGTATTCATTTAAATTAATAATGTCAAATCCAGATAGATGCAAAGTTATCCTGCGCTTTCAATTCCTTTCTTGGGCACTGTCCACACTAACCCTTGTAAATCTATGCAAAGTACTACCACCTGTATTTTTAACAACCATTCCACATCCTCTCTTTCAAAACTTAGATATTGTCATTTTGTAATTTAAAATCAAATCAAAATGTCCAAATCCATATAATCAGCCAGTGTCATTGAATCTTACTGTAACTAAAAGTTAGCATGGCATCATATTTTACATGGGGACATTTTTATATCGGATGGTATGGTCTGGTTCTCAAATTATCACAGTAACACTGCACTGGGGACATGGTGGCACAATCCACTCATTTTATCAACTACAATCAAAATCACCCCACTCAAAGATTTCACATGATTCAGCTATAATGTAGACTATTGTTGGTTCACTAACATAACCAAACCAACCCAGGCAGGTCTAATGATAAAGCCATCCACGTCTCTGCTGTGGGACCTTTTGACAAGATGAAACTTTTGTCTTTGACATATTAATCATGACCACAATACCCCCCCCCCCCCACCCCCCCAACACATAACATAACCAATACATTCTAATTATAAACCACCTGTACTGTATTTCTTTTTCACCCAATACATTCTAAGCAAGTATGGTACTGCTGCTACAATGTAATAAACTTTAATTATATTTACAGTTACACTGTCTGCTTATAGTATTATACCCATTTTAAGTTCATGCAGAATACATTCCAAGCTACTCATCTATGGTATTACTGTATCTATTCTATGGTATTAGCAGAAGTAGTTCTGAACCATGACGAAACAGGTATGGTTTATTGGTATCAAGAATGAATTGGCTTGAGTCAACTGACTACCAAATCTTTCCTACATGTAAAATATTCTCAGTGAGGAATTCATTTCAATCTTTCTATATTAACCATGGGCTTTCTATTCAATCTGACAATGTACTGTTATATTTTCAACCGTGCACACGCAGGAAGCAACAGTAATTGTAATCTGCATCACTGATGGGTTAGCTAACCCCTGTTGGTGCTACTTAGCCCTGTCGTGAGGTTGAAGCTGAACTGAAGCAAACAAAAAAAAACAGAACGTGAAATGGCAGCAACACACTGACTATTAGAAACCACAGAGCACTAATTACAGTGTATAGCTTTGACCATACAGCCAGCATGGCACGACACGCTGTTATGTTTATCATCCAACTCACCTTTACATTTAAATATATCGTTACTTGTATGTAGGGGATCTTCTGTTGTTGTTAGCTCCAAAGCTAAGCTGGCTGCTGGAGTGGAGTGGAGTGTGGAGAGCTGGCAAGTGTCGACCATGTTGGTGCAGTTGGAGCGCCCCCTGCCGTGCTGGGGTGACGTGACACGATCACGCCTAACTTGCCTTACACCGTATTGGAAAACTGGCGAGTTCTCCGGATACCGTTTGGGATGTTTTCGCTGTGAGGTTCAAAAGATTACATTACATGTAGATTTCATTGCACGTAGTGCAAATAAATGACGACCCAATTCAGGTTAGGTTATACAACAATCGTTCGTGGTTTAATAGTCCTTAATTTAATTGTTATTAAATTAAGTGTATCTTAATTTAATCAGCAGATTGGATGAGTTATCTGTGATTTAATTACGACGTGCCAAGATCAAAGCGCAAAGACTGATAATGTTTAATTTTGCTCTAGACGGGAATTAATCTATGTACTCATCAATTAACTCGAGCCTTCAAGCCATTCCACCGACTAATTTAAATTCATGATCACCCCATAGTTATATTATAATCGGGTTCATCCTAGTTGTTCTCTCCCATTTTTGATTGTATCTCACATGAAAGCTGCTCAGTGACCTCTAAACAGGGAGGCAGCTTTCGTTCATATCGTTTCAAATTGTAATGTATATATGTTTGCAAATTGCTAAATAAATGTTGCATGCAAGAACTGTTATTAAATAGCAAACAAGGGCAGTATGAATCTGTATGACTGTAGTTTGGGTACAGTTGCAGTCAGAAGTTTAAAATTATGAATTAATGCCATCTGGTGGATGCTTTGGGACGATGCAAGCACTAGTTATTTCTTTCTTTCTTTATTTCCTCTTTATATTTCCCCATCACTTCCAATTCCACCTGTCTATCCTGTGTGGTCCTATAGGCCTATCATGATGAGTTTTCTCTCCTGATTATCCAGGCTGGGGCTCTGTTTGAGCCACTCTGCTACACTCATCCCTCTTTTGACCTCCTCCCACGAGGAACCCCGATCCAGGTCACAGCACCAATGTAACGCCCAGGATTCAAACCCTGGTCTCCCACGTGAAAGTCCAACATCTTAACCACTAGACCATAGCCCATAGGGATATCCTTATGAACTTGGGGAGATATTAGACTTTTGGGGCCATCAGGCTATGGATTGAGCCAGGTTTTGTTTCTCCAGTAAATGGTAAATGGTGCATAATTACCGTGCATTTATATAGCGCCTTTATCCAAGGCGCTTTACATAGGTTGTGCTTGATTACATTCACCCATTCACACACACATTCATACACAGATGGCGGCTGAAACAAAGGCACCAACCTGCACATCAGGAGCAATTAGGGGTTCAGGGTCTTGCTCAGGGACACTTCGACACTGGCTCTGAGGGAGCACGGGTTCGAGGCGAGCTGGCAGCCTCTACCCCTGAGCCACCGCCACCCCTAGCCGGCAATAGGCTACAACCATGTCTGATATTCCTTTCCTAGCCCTAGTGGACTGTCACCTGATGACCCTTTTCTTTATCTTACTATCTGTATTTTTTTGAGTAGCAAAAGGAAACATGTACTGTATGTACTTTTTCTGTCTCCTTTACTGCTCCAACTGTCATTGACAACTGAATTTCCTTCACAGGATCGATGATCGGTCGGTTGATCAGTCAGTCCATCTCACCACAGCTTGCCAACTCGGACGATGAGCTTGCCAACTTGCGCAGCCATTGGGCCTCAGGGCAGCACTGTCAGCGTGCCTGACTAGTTGAAGTAACAAAAACATGCTGTGCAGGTAAGCTATACTTTTCTTGTCTTCTACAAACTGTTTTAGAAAACATTGCAGATTGGACCTTACTGGAATGCTGTTTTGCTTGGTGAATGGTGAATGACAACAAAAACCCTTCACAATCCATCGTCTGCTTTAGTTAATCTTGCACTCAATCCTCTTCTCTCATTTTCAATTGCTTAAATTTAATTTATAAATAACAAACCGTTTCCGGCCATCAAGGTCCTGTATTCTTGATTACATTCTGAATCTCGATGGGCTGGAGTCTGGAGAGCATGTTATGGGTGGAAGAGACAGACACGACAACAGATCATCACATCAATCTTCAATTATGAGAGAATACTGGAGCAAACTGACATGAGGTCATGCAATCTCCACAGAGAAAGGTACTGTAGGAATGTGTTGTGAGGCAGAGGTGACAGCTGATGGATATTATTTTTCTGAATAATATGTCATGTGCCATTTATCATTTCATGTCATAATGATCTGTACTCACTACTCAGTCATGTCAGATTGTTATAAGGGTGAAGCTCTGTGCACACTAGATAGAGCTCTGTCTCGTGTTTGTTGGCCTTCAACTCTGCCCCATATAAATGATTTCTCTCTGTGGAGAATATGTTTTGGTTAAATTGCCACCTGGAAGCTGCAGTAGACTGATTGTTGCCTGATATCGGCTTTCGGCAGTGGCGTGTGCAGACATTTTGAGGGGCAGGTGCTCAAGTGAAAAAAGGGCACCTTGTGCAGCGTGTGGAACCGCTGACTGCCTTAATAGTGTGTGAAATGTATTGATTTTGGGGCATAAATAATATATTACAAGCTTTTAATCCAGAATAGAGGGTATGCGCATGCTTAAAGTGAATGGCACATCGAGTGGCAAAGCAACATGCAAAGTGACTTTAACATTGTTTAACGTTGTTTAATGCAACCAGATTGGACTTTTCTGTTTGGATGCATGGGTTGTCAAGGCCAGAAAGTATTTTTTGCCACTCAGTAGGCATTCCTGCATAACTTCGGGTTTGATGATGTCACGCGCATAGGCCTACCCTCTATTGATCGATGCCACCATGGGCCAGTATACTGTACACTGTACAAAACAAACAAAATTAACAAACTGTCCATAAAATTAACTTTCAAAAGGGCATATTGCTGTCCCGAGTGAAGTACCTCCCGCCCATTGGGGCCGCTGTTGTTAACTAGAGTAACCGAGTCATGGTACGGTGACAGGGTTATGGTTATGAGACTGATATACTCTCCTCCATCGTTCCTTCGTGGGGAGAACTTTGAATGCTTCTGTAACCTATGCTGTACTGTTGCGGACTTCATCTGATCTCCCCAATATAATACATTATCTAAAATCATACTACTGGCTGTCTGTCTACTTTATTTTAGTCTTCTGTTGTTTAAGATGATTTTTAAAGGTGCTTTTCAGTGGCTCTTCAATTTAACCTGGTTTATTTTAACCGACACATGGATATAAAAACTAACATCAACAACCATGCTGTTTTGATTGATTGATTGATCGATTGAATATTTATTAACACATTGAAAATTGTATGGCAAATATAATTGAACAAGCTATGATAAAAGGAAAATATGTGGGGGCTTGTACTCAATTCAATATTCACTGTTCCATTGCTTAATTGACATCCATCTGAATTGCGCAACAAAAACTAATTACCCGTATTTTGATTTTCCAACAAAAAAATATTACAACTTGCAGCCTAATAAATATAGGTCTTGATTCATATAGTGAAGCAACACTGATACTGTTTCAACCAGAATAAAAAACACAAAGACTGAATTTGTTTTTAAATGACATCATTCATTAAATAATTTACAACTTGATGACATCCAAAAAACAGATGGTTTACTGTTTTACAATTGGCATAAATCCTTCCAACTGTCAGGTGGAAATGCAAAAGAAAAAATCAGTTGTGTGAAGTGAGGGGCGCTCTTATCATCGTACATCCTCATACATCATCACATTCCGGTCAATCACTTTTGTCATCCTCACTTTTTCGCTATGGGGCACACACGCACACACAAAGCTGGGTATAGGAGGGGCTAGCGCCCCTCAACAATGACTGAAGTGAGTGGATGATTCAACCGTCTGTATTAAGTGCTATAGTATTAGATAAAAAGTGCACCAGCTCTGCAGAGTAATTGGCAGATACATCCTTGGCTTAAAAGTCAGGCCTGTCCTTCTTCAGCTTGGAGTAGTCCTGGTTGACTGTGATTAGCTGAAGATGCACAAATGCACGCACGCACGTATGCACGCACACACACACACACACACACACACACACACACACACACACACACACACACACACACACACACACACACACACACACACACACACACACACACACACACACAATCAGTCAGTTTGAGAATATGTGAACTTTGAGACAATTATAAAGATAATAGAATAGACTCCAAGGAAGGATGCATAATCAGTACTGTCACAAGGCTCATCAGGCCACTGTAAAACTGCATGTAATTATACTTTGCTGCATGCATGACCATTTGCTTGACAAAAATGACAGTTTCAACTGATAATACATTTTAATACATAAAATTCATGTTGTTGAGCGACACTTAGTAAAGTAAAGAAATTATTAAGTATAAATTAAGCATTAATGTCAGGCCCCATGAAACTAATAATGCTACTCACACTTTTACATTTTAATTCAAGATATATGGTACCTATCTTAGAATAGAGCTATACTTAGTATGTGAATGTACATTTTGCATGAGCAAAGTTGACAGGTTTTCTTAAAAAATCTAAGTACCGTAAATTAACATATACAGTTGGAGAACTAATTTGTTTGTAAGGTGTATAGACAGTGGCGTGCACAGATAGACACTAGGGAGTGCACCCCCTGTCCTTTTCTCTCTGGAAAAAAAAAAAATATATATATACTGTATATATACTGTATATATTTTTTTATTTTTATTTTTCAAAAGGGCACAGAAACGTATATTGTACATTGTACACTGTACAGTATGTGGACCATGGTGACATTGATCAATTATTGATAAAAAGCTTCTAATATCTTATCCTGTGACTATAAGGCAACCGGCCGGTTCCACACGCTGCACAAGGTGCCCTTTTTTTTCACTTGAGCACCTGCCCCTCTAAATGTCTGTGCACGCCACTGTGTATAGAGGTGCATTTACCTTGTACTGTTGAGTGGGTACCATATTATTCCAGGGCTCAGGGTTGCCAGCACGATCCCATCTGGGGATAAGACAAAGAGATACGTCAATTATAATTTGATTTGAACAGATAACACTGCAGACATTACCCAGCTGTATCAATTTTATTACTGTGATTTTTTTTGTTTGTTGCAGAAGCTGGTTTAATGAACGGGAGTGGCAGTGGCTGGAATATTCAGTGGTTGCTGGTGCTGACTTTTGCTTTCCATGTCGGAAATCTCACATTGGTATACTTATTTGGTATGGTAGACTACACAAGTAGGCCTACACAGAGTCGAGGAGGCTGCAACTCTAGCCTACTGACTGGTTAAATTGGAATTTAGCTGGCATATTTTTTTCTGCTGGTTTTATTTGTCATGTCTGTCTGAAACAGGCTATATTCTATATGCTTAATTATTTTTCTCTATTCTATTTTTGTATCATTGTAATTTGTAGCTGTAGCAACTAGCAACAGAATGGTGGACTTGTTACTTGGTGAAGGACGTCTGGCTGGCTTAATTGTCAACGAGCGAGATGCGCGCTGCTCAGAGAGAGAGAGAGAGAGAGAGAGAGAGAGAGAGAGAGAGTGTTTGGTGGAATGGCATTTTCTTGCGTAGCTCAAGGGCTGTATTTTGCGTGTCTTAAGTACCAGGTCTTATTACTTAACTTAAGACCTGGAGGCGTGATCAATGTCATTTGGCTATTCTGAGTGGCCAAAGAGCATTGACCACGCCTCCAGGTCTTAAGTTAAGTAATAAGACCTGGTACTTAAGACACGCAAAATACAGCCCGTAATCTCATATAGTTCTTTGAAAGAGAGAGAGTCTGGCACGCACAGACAGATAGGCTGGGCGGCCTTGTGACTTTGTACATGCACGCACGGCACGCATACATTCTTCAAAATAGCGGTTCGGAATAGTGGTGTGTTTAACCGTCGGAGTGGTGGGGTCTTTACAAAAGTGAAGAAACCCCGCCATTCCGATCAATGGAAGTCAATGGTCGGAATGGCGATGCGTCGGAATGCACTCTGTTCCCCCATTGACCACCACTTGACCACCAAGTGTCATTGACCACCATGTTACCTGTACTGTACTTGAATGGCTTCTCTCCTTTTTTTTCTTATCCTTTTATCAACTGCACAGATGTGCCCATGCCATGTTGTCCTACGTTATGTTGTCAAATGTTTGTTGTTGTGTCTATACTTGCTGTAAACCAAATTGCCCCCCGGGGACACTAATAAAGAACTTGAATTTGAACTTGATGGCAAATCACATCTCACAGAGGGGTGCTCATTCAGGAGAAAGCAGCACTAGCTGGCAATATCACAAATTCACAATATCATCCCCTCCCCCTTTATCATACAACAACAGTTGTGGGTCCGGCTTCAGTTCAGGTGGATCACCACCCATGGCAAACCAGGCATACTTAATGAACTGTGTCCACGTAAAAACAACATTTTAACAAATACTGTACACTTTTGAAAAGATTATTCCTCCTTATATGATAATACCTTATAACAGTGCCGATTCTAGGCCTTTTGAGGCCCTAGGCAACATATTATACAGAGCCCCCCCCCCTCCTGCTTTGCCACGCCGGATAAAAATTGTAAATTTGCCATGAAAATGCTTCAATCTGGTGCACTTTGAGATCAAAATTAAGAAGCTAGGTGGGGGCCACATATGTTTATAAACAAATCCCAAATGTTTATAAACAAATCCCAAATGTTTATAAACAAATCCCAAATGTTTATAAACAAATACCAAAATGTTTATAAACAAATCCCAAATCCCATGAGACTTGGTCCTACCCCCCCGACCATGAGACTTACTACAGGCCAACTGGTAGTGGTCCTACCCCCCCCATGAGACTTACAAATCCCAAATGTTTATAAACAAATCCCAAATGTTTGTAAACAAATCCCAAATGTTTGTAAACAAATCCCAAATGTTTATAAACAAATCCCAAAATGTTTATAAACAAATCACAAATGTTTATAAACAAATCACAAATGTTTATAAACAAATACCAAAATGTTTATAAACAAATCCCAAATCCCTTGGTCCTACCCCCCCCCCGACCATGAGACTTACTACAGGTCAACTGGTAGTGGTCCTACCCCCCCCATGAGACTTACAAATCCCAAATGTTTATAAACAAATCCCAAATGTTTGTAAACAAATCCCAAATGTTTATAAACAAATCCCAAAATGTTTATAAATAAATCACAAATGTTTATAAACAAATCCCAAATGTTTATAAACAAATCCCTTGGTCCTACCCCCCCGACCAATATAATCATGTTTTAGGGTGGCACTCCATCTTTAAGTATATATACTAGACACTTACGAGCACTCAGGGCTTTTCAGGGCTAGCCGACCCACATATGCGGCACACATACCAGCACCGGCGCCAATGAAGACGAAGAGAGGTATCAGCTGGAGGAAAAGAAGAAACATACAAGTTCTGCATTTGTAATATGTTGGACCATCAAGCGTATCACATATGCTGTCATCTCCTCTGGCTCTGATAAACTGTTGGCTGGTCTTTTGGGGGTTGGGTGAGAGGGTTTATGTTTGTATTGTGAATTTGTTTTTCAGGAAACTAGAAGGGTTTCTTTATATCACTGACCTTTTATCTTATCCTGTGACATTCCTTCAATAAAAAATGTTGAAATATTGGAATTTTGGAACGTCCATGTACAACGACATTTAGGTGACCTGTCAGCTATCATCCTCGGAAAGTCTGGTGACGGTGACGCAAGGTTAGTCATAACCTCGGTCATATAAAAACAGGAAAGCTATACTATTGTCTTATTTGTATTTACTCATGTAAAACTTTACTTGTGTTCGAATCTAGCCAGGATAGTGAGGCGACCCAATCATTGACAAATGTAAGTAAGCCTACAGGGGGTGCCAACAGGTAATGTTTGTGTTAGGTAGCCTATTATGATGGCATTACAGCCTAGTAACAGATTGTCTAAATGTAGATTCATATTTATAATAATGGCAATAGGCAAAAGCAGGTGTATTTTTTAGGGGGGGGGGTTATCATGTTCACTTACAAAACTTAAGTAGCCTATAAGTATAGGCTACCACAATGTAGCCAAGTAAAAGTAGCCTACTCATTGTGTATAATTAGCCTACCTGAGATATATAGAAAGGTATAGGCCTACTTAAAAATGTACACTCAAGTAAAAGTATGTACTCGAAATGTAATTAATTGGGTCTACAATACTTGAGTAAATGTACTTGGTTACTTTCCACCACACTACGCATATCCATAATTTCACTGCACACTATAGCCCCTAGGCATATAATTTCATGTATGGAAGGAAGCTGCCGTAAAGCAAAGTTTGACCCATATGATTTCACCCCGTCGTCCTTGTGTGTGCACACATACCGGTATACTGTACATGTTATAGAATGCTTTGCGCATGGCACATGCAGTACTGTCATGTAGGCGACATACAGTAGGCTACGTGCCAAGGTGACTTACACGAATGGTGAACATGTTCAGAAACGTCTCGTTTTGACGTCCATTTCATTAATATTCCAATCAATATTAAACTTCTAAATTATAATTTAACGAGATTATTTTATCATAAAGCCCATGTGAAAAATATAGATTATAAACGTCTAGGTCATTTCCTGCAAAAAAAAATTATCGAACCGATGACACTATTTTAACTTACATACGCGTGAATCTCGAGTTAGAGATGGGCACATCGTGTACTTATTACTTAACCTGTCCTGTGCACGTCCTGTACCCACGGGCGGGTACAAATAAAATAATACCCGAGCTAGGCTGCAGTGGCACATCTTCCAATATCTCATACTCGCAGACCATCAGTTATCCGTAACTACAGTATCTCAGTTTTACAGCGGCACATTCAACAATGTAAAACAAATACGGTGGCCTATAGTAGGCTACAATGACTGCACATCTATGATAGACAATTCATCCACGTCATTTTTAATCTGTCAGAGGACCATTATCTTGTTAAAGAAACTGGTTAACAGACCTCATATCCTATGCTAAAATAATACGATTACAAACAGATTTTAGAGATCATGCTCTCGTCCAGTCACCGGTGGCGCGCACTCGGTCGGCTGGAGCGCACGTTTCAGCGCACTGTCAGACACCAATTATTAATTGGTTTCTGACAGTGCGCTGAAACGTAATTAACACAAACTTACAGCTGGGTGGCTCTTGAGCTGTTTGCCGACTTGTCTTAAGACGTCCATAGTCAATCCGCTCCCTATAGTGTGTTAAAAATAAAAGACGCCCGAACAAGTATAGCGGTTTGTTTGAAAGGACTGTCCGTGCCAGTCTATAGACACCAAAGACTGCTCCCTGTAGTCAACCAATCGCCCAATGCGACGTCACAACTGTACATGCAACTAAAAAAAAGAAAAGGAAATCAAATGATATCCCCAAAGTAGATTATATTCTAGGCCGACAAGGGGTTCAAATTTCATTTTCAAATAGGCTGATATAATTTGTTATATGCTACATTAGCATTGGGCATTTTATCAAATTGTGATGCATGATTTATGTATAATAATCACATGAAACAAAGTTCTCAAATTCCTCATGTTTATAAATGTGGACAGAAAAAGAAAACCTGAGCTAATAACTTTTCCCACAATACCCACAGCTGTGGCGCTTGGATAAAGCAGTCTCATTACTAATACACTAGGGATTAGGCAAAAGATCAGACAAGAAAATCCTATCATGGACAGTACACACACACACAAATTATTTTCAGAGATAACCACCCCATGGTCCAATGTTTCAATAACTATGTATAGGAGAGAAAAACCTCCACCACATAAAAATCCTTTGTGAAGTGCATAAAAATTCACACTGAATACAATGTTCATGTTACACCATGTCTGACCAACAAGGGGGCAAAACTAAAGTAACATCAGAACTTTTTTTTAGCTTATGTTGCAGATAATTGAAAAGGGTGAAGAAAATGATACATATTAACACTTGGTTACCAAAAGAAATAAAGTAGAAAAAAGTGAATAGAAAAATAAAATGTGTGACTCAAAAGTAGCCTTTTAATTTGTGCAAACATTTTCCCACCCTCCCTATTTAACATAGTCAGTTTAGTGGAGAAAAGGTAATGGAACACCTTCAGAGAACCTTTCATCTTAAGGATGATGAGTATACACCTCTAAAACTGATTTAGGTAGTCGACTTAGCTGTGAGAGACCGTACAAAACTATTGAGAAAATACACACAAGCACGCAACTAGAAAATCTAAGAATAAACATTTTCCGATTAACATATTTACAAGTTGCCATTTTGCAAGTAAATAGGAAATACATCACAAAATAACAAAATTCTTTACAGGCTTAAGGAATGCATTAGCTTCATCCTTACACGTCCAACAATAGGAACATTTCCTTGAAAAAAAAAAAACTTTTCAATGATATCAAAATGTCATGTCACAGAGCAACATGTTCCATTCATTAAAAGTACCAAACTGATTTGTCATGCTTTGTTCTTCAATGCCACCAAGGATGCAAGCATAAAAATAAACCATAAACCTCATGCATTTGTGCGTTTCAAATGTGTTTGCTGCATATTTAAAGTGGTTAAAAACAAAATTCTCTTTCAGTTGAAATGTAGATAAATATCTTTAAATATTAAAAGCCATTATATTCGACCATATTCTTCCTCCATTTTGGATAGCATCAAACCCAAAACCCTTTGTATTGAAATGACGGGTTCAGCCAGTCTTCTCCGGAATGACCAAATCAAAGTTGTGAGTCATACATGACATTTCTTTCCAGAAAAATCCAAACTTTACTGTGCAAGTGAAAGATTATCCACAAACATGCGTCCAAACAATTGTGTAACTTCATTACACCTATAGAATAAGACTGGCGAGTTCTATTGGCCATAATCACACAGGCTGCAGGTGCCATTTTTCTTTCACCCCAACCCACTATGACCGTGGTTCAAATTATGTATTGTAAATTATAAAATACTCTCAGGTGCAGCACACTCTTAACCATGTGTGACCAACAATACTTATTTGGTGTATAATCATTTATATAAACACCAAGTCTTTGCTATTCAGAAAGTAAAGTTGCCCAAAAAGATTTTCATATCATAAAAATGATACATATTTCACATCACTGATGACATCACTGCTACATTTTTTAAACCATATGTCTATCATAAAAAAATAGTCACTTTCTTAAAATACTAAAGTATCTTATCAGACTAGTTAAAGCTTTCTAACATAGCCATCAGTGATGTCATCGGTCTGCAAACTGTTGCCGTTTTATCAAATATAGTAATCTGTGGAGTGTAGACCATTTTGAGGTGACAGTATATTCCACCTCTTGCAAAATAGTCAACTGGAATCAAGTGCCACTGGAATGAAAAGCCTCATAACTACCAGTGCATGTTATTCAAAACGGTGCATGTTATTAGAAAATGTAACAAAAAGGGCAGTGATAGGTAGTTTGGCTAATGTTTGAGCATAGCACAGCTCACTCACCATCATTCCAAGTCAGGTTAGCCTGGCTAAATTAACAGGCACACCGCTATATTATTGTGGTTCAGCAATTATTCCACATGGCTCTGAATTTTGATTTCAGGCTTCATATGAAGTCGGGTGTGGAGAAATGGTAAGATGAATATATGATGAATGCTTTTTTCAAAGCAAAACAGTCTACCACCAGCTTTTGGAATAATCAGACGCTCCAATGCATTTGGCCTCGTCACACAGCAGTGGTGACGGGGGAATCTGGGTGAGGATCCAGGTTACCAGTGGAGGGTGTTGACTCGTAGGAGACCGTAACCAGGCCAGAGCTGCTACTTGCGGGAGAGACAACCAAGCTGCGGAACAGCAGGTCCATGGAGGGCAAAAGAGGCTTGAGGAGACTGACGGGGCAGAAGGCAGAGCCACCGTGGGGGGTAAAGTTCACCTTGTTGGGGTCTGGGCACGAGGAGATGAGGGTGGCCTTGGGTTGATGTGGAACACTGAAGAGAGATGAAGTGATGTTGCAGGTGCAAAAAACATTTTGAACCAGTTCAACCTTCAAATAAAAATCCTCTACAATGTAAACGACACGTCGTGTACGGCATTCTCACATGTGGCTACATATGGAAAGCTCCAAAATAGCTCCAAAGAATAGACCAACAACAAAGACTGCACAATGTTTGCAGACAACATTTGTGATGATCAGATGATCATAAAAAGCAGTCTACATAAACTTTAACTTTTTCAAAAAAATAAAGAAAAGCTGACCAGTGCCTTTTAACTAGGTAATGTCCGAGTGTGTATTTGATGCATTCAAAAGTAAAATTTACTTTGCGTTTAGAAAGATTACTGGCTTAAACAAGTCTACAAATTATTTTGTAAGTATATAAAATAGGGCTCAAAAACCTTTGAGAATATCCACCACTAGAGGGCACCCATGCACAACTAGAGGGCACCCATGCACCAAATTATTTTGAGTTAGTCTTTAGTAAAGACATTTTCATTTGGCCCAGTTTTGTTCTTCCATTATGCAAAACGCTGTATTTGCAGACAGAATAAATCAGTAGGCCCTTCAACTTGCTTGTTTTAATGCATTCAGTAGTACGTAAGCAGCATACATACACAAGTAAAGACTTCAATCTTGGTTTGGTTCATCCGTCTGTGCTTCATTCATATGGGGGTGTGTGTGACTGAATCTAAAAACCTACCTGGTCTCCTCAAACACGCGGACTTTCTCACAGCCCTCTGGGGGCTCTCTCTGGAAGCAGTAACTCTTGTTGGGGCGTGGAGAAGAGGACAGCAGCATGGGGAAGGAGGAGTCCACATCATTATGGGAAGTCAACGGAGACAGGAGGTACATCTCAGCACCCTCCATCAGCTCTGAGAATTAAACATTGAGAGGAAATATTAAGTCACTGTTGTCATATGAAAATTTGATGAAAGATTTATTAGCGTCACATTCTAGATTAAATGGCATTGTACACTGACCGTGGTCCAGGTCCACAGGTACACCTTCGACAGCAGAGGGATTTGTGGAGGGGAAGGAGGGAGAGAAGCAGGGTGAAGAGGACGCAGATGATGAAGAAGAGCACACAATAGAGGGTGGTGTAGTGCAGGGGTCACTCTGGGATCCACTGCTGCAGCTTTGGGGAGGCACTGGAGCCCGATGGCCATCTGGAACATCTAGGAGCTGAAATCACAAGACACACTTTACTACATATAGCTTGTTTTTAGTCATTTTTATTATTGCATTTCATCAACTTTCACATGCCTGAAATCAACCTTGCACTCAATCCCCAAGAATTAGGACAGGAGGCAGCCACTGTACGGCACACAAGGCGAGGAACAGCTTCAGCTGTAAGGCTAGGGCCAAATGAACATGGGAGAATATGCAAATAGTTGGCTGTGAAACTGACTTTCTTGCTGCGAGGGAACAACGCTAACCACTGAGCTACCCAGAAGTTTGGCTTCTGTTTTTCAAGGGGAGGGGGTGTCAAATGATACAAGACACAAGAAAGCTAATGTTGGGGGTAAAGTGCTCCTGATCTGCATGTGGCAACAGTGACATTTTTTTACCCAAATACAATATCACCTTGGACAGAAAACAAGCAATAAAATCCCAGGCTGTTTTGCTGTACCAATCACCCACAAGCTTGCCCACACAGGGGTTAACCATAGGTTATCTCCCTTTCCACATATTCACTGCCTACGCCATTGCAGAGGCTTGACTTTCAGGCCATTATGCAAGCAATGAAATGACAATGTCCTATCACTTTCAGAAGGCTGTAGTGAGGTGTCAAAATTACCCCACGCTGATGGTGTGGTGGCTGAGAGATGAACATGCCCTCTAGCTCCTGGTTGAGACCCTCCACACTACGGCGCAGACGAGGAGCGAGACCGTACAGTGGCACGAGGGTGGTAACCGGCTGAGTCTGAGAAAAAACACACAGCAGTTAAAGCAATGTTGAACTTTGAAACACTGTGTCGTACCTGGCCATGATAGATCGTAGTTAAGTCGATAAACTGTCCATCTTTAACCATTGCTTCTGTAATCAAATAACAGGAGTAGTGATTCCATTCACTCTCATAGTATGGAGAAACATGGCCCAAAATCTTTTTTAGCACAACTCAGACCAAGCTGCAAATATACGAAATTCTGCCAATTTCATCTATTGGTGCTGGCATTTCATCTTCACTTTCCCTAAATGATGTAGCAGGAGGAATAAAATACAATGTATATTGGAAGATTCTGTTTATGTGATGCAAGATTTTGAAACACTGTTTCACCGTGAAATGGGCAACTGAAAATACTATAGAAAGAACAGATACATTTATCATATATAATAGCCAGGTAGCTACACAATTCAAGGTTCTACTCAAGTTCACTTTAAATTATGTCTGACCTAATTCAAAGTTCAAACTTATTATCCAAAGAAAAACTGAAGCAAATGTATGCATTACAAAAAATAATACGTTCAAGACACATTCTGAACTAAAATCCAACAGGAACTGGTTAACGTGCACCCATTTTCAGCATCAGCACATATTTCACAAGTGAGTCATCACGTTGACTTGGCACTGATCCTCGGGTAGCACCCAGCCTGGGCAAGACCTACACTGTAAAGACTATCATTGTTTGGGCGGAAGTTGCGGGATTTTAGCGGAAGTATCACCCAAGGAAATGACGTTGATGCATTACAAATCAGTTTAGATTCTCCGCGAATGAAACAAGTGTTGCGATTGGTTAGGAAAATATCGTATCCGGGGGAAATACATCTGACGGATGTTCCGGAGGATACATCCGCCGATAGCTTCTCAGCCTTATGTTGTGACCAGGCTTTTCTTTTCGCAGATAAGTAAGCCTGGGACCGAGGCTAGGTAGCACCAAACTATTATCAAAGACTAGGTATGGCAAGTCTGTATAGTAAAACAGTGTGTGCAATATTGGTAATTATCCAAGTACGAGTTGGGCTTATTAACTCTTTTCTTGTTTGTCAAGTTATTGCACTTTGATCTAGAAAGGGAACTAAAATCAGTGAAGGGTGAACAAATACATTAAGTAACCAGCTGGGCCCAGAAGCAGAAGTGTGTGCCTGAGATTTGGTCATTTTCCTGTTCTCTCAGTGGCATAGAGTAATAAAAGGAGGCCGAACCGGAGCAACAGCCACATATTACACACATAAGACCCCCAGGAAAGTGGTCTAGAAGATCTTCTAAATGTCATTAACATATTTGTTTGCAAAAAGGGTGAAGTGTCCCTTTAAGTGAATGCAGTGGGATCATCATGTCAGTGTCCAACTATTGAGGGATTGTGGGCCCAACACTAGTGAGTGGTAATTCAGAATGTGTGTGTTGAACGTGTTACATTCACAATACATAGTCATACTAATACATACAAGTACATACAAGTTATATAGCTTTCATACCTAGCTCTAGCTTTCATGAAGTTTTAAAGAATCTCTTAAGGAAATGGATCTTTTACAATGTGGACAATGCTGTCAGAAGTTGATGTTGTAATTTGTCCATGTGTGGTCATTGGTCAAGCAATAAACAATTGTACCAATTACATGCCATCACCATTGACCGTGCTCTGGAGCCAGTGCCAACAGAATGCACGAAAAAGCCAAAGAGGACCCTGTGATCCCGAAGTAGTAATCTGCATTTTTTTCCGTCACCATGCGTCCCCTTCTATGCCCTTTTATTGAGCTCCTAACATCTTCCCTCAACCTCATATCACCTCAATCTGAGCATCAATTTGTGCGAGCAAGCATTGACTAGCGACGGGAAGCTAAACATACGGTAAATATAATTTTATGGATATATTTCTGGATTAATAACAAAATATGAGAATTCTCGTCATCTGGCACAGCCGAGTTTAAGCACTTTATACGAGAATTATCTAATCTGGCATAGATTGGGTTAAACATTAACTAAAAAAAAAACTTACTCTAATGCTTCCTAATGTTAATGTGAGCATCAATGCCATGTGTTTTTTATTATTATCCATAAGGCTGTAGCACACAAATTATATCAACTTGTGACAGTCGTTGTCCCGCTTGAGTAAAAGATGAAGCATTTCTAAAAACAATATATATTTTAAAGGTATATTCAGTGATTTCACTTAATTCAAATATCACTTATTTTTTTGTTTTGTTGTGATAATCCTCTCTACTATAGAGTGTGCCGACCATATAAGCAGTTCCTCCCTGTCCCCAGTTAACCCCTGGGGGTCAAAAAACCTCAGGTTTCGTTTTTGACTCTATCCTGATTGGACGAAGGCTTAGGTCCCACAGCCAAAAACGAAACCTAAGGTTTTTTGAGTGAAATCACTGAATATACCTTTAAGGTGATTTTAATTTGTATTATTAATCATTATTATAAGGCTTATTAGCCTGGGATATGCAAGGAATAAGGAATGATGTGTTAGTATAGATTATTATATTGTGTGTACTTTAGCAATAAGTAAGTAGGATTTGGTCATGTAAACACAGCAAAAGCTGGTCCCTCCTCCCCGGCTCAAAACCACCAATGCACATATCTGCCCAAAGGTTGACAGCCAGAAACATCCTAAAACAAGTAAAATGATAAAATGCAGGCAGAGGGAAGGGTCTCTACAGATACAGACACCACCATAGTTTGGGACCTTAGGTGATGACTGAGAGGGATTATTATGACTATAGGGAAATCCTACTCGTGGTGATACCTTTAAGAGATGTTGTAGAGGAAATATACCTGTGTAGTCCCTGGACTGTAGCCCCCTGGAGGAGAGCCATGCTGGCAGTCTTTGTCATGGCCCCCTGAGACGACAGATTTGGTACGCTGTTGCAGCTGCTGTTTCAGCTTGGCAATCTGATGAGCAGGGGTTATTGTCAGTCAATCAGCACATGCACACATTCACAGAGAGGAAGTGCCGGGCTAAAACTGCAGCATGCCACTTTGCAACCATGCTTGCTGTCAATGGGTCCGTGGTCGATTTGTTTGTGGGGGTGGCTGGCAATACAATGTGGTTTGGATAACAGACATGAAATGAGACTGTAGCTTTAGTCAAAACCGGTAAAAAATAAAGGATTCTTCCGAGGTAAGATTAGGTCCGGTGTTACTCAACTTTCAAAATGTTGTTTGTTTAACAAATTAAATGTTTGGACGGAAAGTCGTCAACTTACCTCCCGTAGCTGCTCTGCGTTTCCCCATGATGCAGAGCGCTTGTGCCCGTTCCCATTTTTCCTGCTCCGAGTTTTGTCCGACCAAGAGTCTGGGGTCTGGAGAGTTGAACAGAGAACACAACACGGTCAGTCGGTCACCCAAGCACCCACCGCCACAGGGATGACTGACACATTAACAAATGAAGGAAAGAGCCTGCACACTTGTGAATACTTGCTCCAATAGGTACCACAAATTTACCTTCTAGAACTCATCAAGGTCTAAAGAAACCCAATTCATGTTTTGAAAGGGTTCCATAGCTTGCCTTCTCTTTTCCTACCAATACGAAACAGGCAATGGATGTGTTACAGTAACATTACGGCGCTTTTTTTGGACATGGCAACATCAACTTGCTAAAATTAAAACATGGATGTAAGGAAGGAAGAGAAAAATGGGGAGGATGTAGAGCAAGTCACATTATTACATCACATGTCAGACATACAAAATGAAGGGACGCTCACTGGCCAAGTGGTCCAGGCGCATGCCACATATACAGTAGGCTCTGGCATGACAGCGTGTCGCGTGGTGTCGTATGAGCTATATACAGATATCTTTAGTATCAGGATATCAGCCAATAATCAAGTTCGACGCAGGAACTCATATTGGGAAGGAAAACAATGTGTATAATGAAATTGCAACATCTAAAGTAAACCATTGCACTGTTCAGCCTGATGTACAACCAACTTCACATGTCCACGCCTACAAACCACTTATTTTGTGAACTACACCAGACGAAATGAAAAAGAATTGGTGTTGCACTTTTAGACATATCTGTGCCGGGTCATAATGGACTTGGAGCTATAATAAATGCCAAAGTATATATATATATTTTTAAGACTAAAAGTCTGATCTTAATTACCGGTACTTCCTGTCAAACTAAAACATATGATCAGCAAGCCCCTATGAATAATAATGAACTAGCTCTGGTCCATAGTAGAAGGCTATGGACCAGAGCTAATCATGAAGTTCCATGAACCATTATTATATTCACCTGGAGGGCCAGACGGTACTTTACAAACGTTCCCGTTTTAAACATTACACCAAAATACTAAGACACTTTGTGAGAAATAGGCAGTGCAGTTAACATAAAGCATTCTTTGGCACTGCCTCCCTCTCTCTCCCCTCCCGGTTTGCAAAAGGCTGTGTAATCCCATAGCCCAAGGCGACGGGATGGTTGCACAACCAGCCTCTGTTTTACCCCAAACTTCTCAATTAAGGCAAAAAGCCATTTCAGCTTGATTTTCACCTGCCGTTACATTTAGTCTCATGGCGGTATATTTATGTACACATCTCTGTAAAATACATAGATCTTGATTTGACCCATTTCTATGAAAATTCTATCCTGCGTTTCTTTTCTCTCCTGCTCTTCAGTTATCTAGTCTTTTCCATTCTCATGAAAAGCTTTAAAATGGAGCACACAAAGAATTACCGCTTCTTTAGACCTGTGATGTGACAATAGTCAATTCTGATTTTCAGTCTTACAAAATGAACAAAAGAGAATGGAAAACACAGAATGGGAGGATGTGGGCTTTCAGCAAGCAATGGCCTGCCCTGCACAGAGCATGGGTGCAGCCGAAATGGCCCCATCAGCTGACTCAAGGCCTGTTCACATGGCTATGGTTATCAGTCTGTAAGAGCAACCCAAACACCAGATACTCCCTCCCTCCATCTTCCCCTCGGGTTTTTTTCTCTCCTCTTCCCCCCCCCCCCCCCCCAGTGTGCATTTCCTTTAAATTGGACCCAATGCCTACTGTCCAAGTATGATCCCCCTCATTTAGAGCTGACCTGGGTGGACTTGTCCTTCCGAGGCAGGCTGCATTGACCCTCTGGTTCTTTAGGCCAGTGGCCCTGCAGGTAGGGCCCAAGGATGGCATCCAGAGATACTGTCCGCCTTATGCCAGGGCTCAGCTGGTGCGATTTGGTCTTCCCTGCTGTCAACAGGAAACAGACCATTTAAACATGCAACGACAACGTGGGGCCATCTAAATAGCGACGGCGTCCAACAATAATGAAACATGACAGCAAATTTAAGATCTGAATGCTCATTTATTTATCAAATCTGTAGCTGTAACTATCCTGTTCAATGCAAAACATGTTAATCAAGCCTCAAGGTGGGCTAATGACTGACTTTGATGACTTTGTTAAGTGGTCCGAGTTGTGTGTCGTGATTTAACATTATCAAACAAAATTCCATTCATTCCAGGCAGACACCCCAAAAAGCATTATAATAAATGTAATACACTGACTGCAGCTGCAGTACCTGACTTGCCATCTCTTGGATTTTGTCGTGTTTGTTTGTTGTGCAGCTGATACGGAACTGTTGCTCTGACCGGCTGTGGACCCAAAGTTGCTCGATCCCGGGTCTGTCCAAGTCCACTTCGGCCAGACATCGTCCCAGATTATCAGACTTGGGCCAGCCCAGACTGGACGGTGGATGAGCTGAAACAACCAGTCTTCTATAGGGGTGCTCTTTATAGACTAGTGTGGTGGTGGACTGGTGGCTATACCAGCTGAAACTCTTCTTTCACCCAGGATGACGGTTCGAAGTAGAAGAGTATCGGTCTTTTTGTCCAACAAAGCCCGGTTCCGAGTAAATTCACACTACCACAAACGAGTATGTCAATAGTGATAGTCTGGATGTTAATATAGCAGCCCGGTGACCATTCTTTGCTTTGCTTTGCTCCCCCCCCCCTGGCTCGTGCGAGTTAGCAGCCTAGCAGGCAAACTTTCTTTGTGACGATACTGAGATATTTCACCTCTTTGGACGAACAAGGAAGCAGCTCCAGAACCCCCAGAAAGTGTGTGAACTCACGCCATACGTCCTCGGACCAACAATGAATTCACATTTCATTCTAGTTATTCGGAGCGAAGCATATTTTTGGTCACCCACAAGGTTGAGAGGTGGTGGTCTGTCACTGTGCTGGAGTAGTATGCTGAGCTTTTCTTCATTTACTACTAAACTCCAAACACTTCCACCACCACCACGCTCGTGTGGATTTAATTATGTGGGGTGGGTCTAGCTCTGAATCTCGGTTTTGGTTGGCTGGTGAAATCTATTGCCCTCAGTCCATTGGGCAGTTCACCATCAATCCATCAAAACGTGAACAATGAAAGCAGCTGCACTCTGCAGTCTCCGCCCCTAACACATACGTCATATTGATTGATTTTATTTGGGTCAGAGCCTGATTTGGGTTCTTTGAGAAAAAACTCTCTCAATACAAGCAACAAGCACCACTATATAAAACTGACATTTCAGATTTTGAATTATGAATTTATTTATTTATTGATGCTTTACTAAAACCTGCATTTCCCGTCAGTCGTGTCACACCTCATGTCACGTCTCCATATATGGTCATGCCTCGTGACATCACGCCTCAGGACACGACTCACGCCATGGCCCTCTCCATATATGAAGATCACGTCACTGACCTCATCAAACCCTGGATAGCCATACATAGAGCAGACTGGATCATCACCTAGATCTGCATATATAGAGCTGGCCAGCAACTCTACATCTGACCTGGCTCAAACCTCAAACCCTTAGATCTCCATATATGGAGCTGACCTGTTCTGACATTCCATTATGTTGATCCTTCCCCATCCGTCCTTCCTCTTCGATGTCTCCCTCAAACTCTAGACGGGCCTGTCCCAAAGTTATTAGTAGAGTTCTCAACAGGCCCGAAAATTAAAGACTATCTGGGGCCTTATCAAACCCTGTACACTCAAGACACTGCTGCCACTGCAACCTTTAGATCTCCATATATGGATGGAGCTGACCTGTTCTGACATTCCATGTCGATGTGACCCTGTACACTCAAGACACATATGGCCAGTACAGAATTCATTCCATATATGCTGCCCCCCTCCTGACGAGAGCGCTGCTATTCCTCATGCAGATTGGCTATTTTCACTGTTTGTGAGGACGCACACACAGCCGCTCGTTATTATGCGCCGGAGCCGCAAAGAAAATTGTAATTTGAGGGTCGGCTTGGCACTTTTCTAGCCACAACTTGCCATTGACAGACAGTCCATATACTTGAATTATCCTCTTTCTATCTGCAAAGTGTTTGTAAAAATCTGCCGTAGACGCTCGATTTCAGCAAAGCAACATCCTCCTGCATTATGTGCAAATTCAAAACAGGTGGTACGCAGGGCTGAGGGGCTGTTGAGTGATATCAAAGAAGCACTAACTTTCAAACTCTTAAAATAATAACCTGCAAGGAATTCCTTGACAGAAAGTAGCTCATAGCATGTCTACAGTGGATCTTTTTTTAAGATGTAATAGTTTTGGGCTTTTTTGCATTATTTTATTGTACAAGTGAAGATTGACAGGAAAGAGGGAGAGAGAGAGATGGGGGGAGACATGAACGGGACTCGAACACGCCACGCGCTGTCAGGCCAGAGCCTATATGTGGTATGCGCCTGGAATGCTAGGCCAGCAGCCGCTACAGTGGATTTTTATGAAACAAACACTAACCACAGTTAGAAAGAGGATAGATACCATAATTCAAGCTTTGCATACAGCTGCAATGTTGGTGAGTTTGACGTTGTTTAATACAATGAGATAGGACTTTTCTGTTTGGATGTATGGGCCTGTCAATGGCAAATTGCGGCTAGTTACCACCATTAACTTAATGGCAAGATGGCCATGCTCTGCATAAGGTCAATACACTAAAAAGTATGCTTTCATCAACCATTCCATGAATTTCATTCACGAGTGTACTCTGATGAAATGCATTGCTTATATAGTTCATTTATCAATTCACTCACTCCTGGACTAATTAATTCTTTTTTTTAACGTTCTGTTTATTGAATTTTAAGTGTTGTTTTTTTTACAAAATCAGAAATAAGCGACATAAACAGCTGGACTAATTAATTCTGTCATTGTGCCATCGTGGTGGACATTAAATCCTCGTATCTGGGTGTGTGGGATTTGAGGGTTAACTGTGAGATGTACTGTATCTCCAACATGGGCTGCTTCTGGGTGGTGTGTGTGCATGTATCTGACGGTGTGCTTTGTAGGAGATAACTGGCCTTAAGACTGAATTTAAGGGAGTGTCAAAACCAAGACATGAGAAGAGGCGAGAGCCGCGAGATAACACATGCAGTTGCAGCTAACTTGTGAAGACAGACCTCAGAGCAATATTGAGGGTCCAAAGGTCCTTTTCATCTATCAGTCACAAAACCGGACTGCCCATAAGCCCAATGTCGGACCTCAACCTACACACTAAGATAACAGGCTGTTGCGTCAGCCTCTTTGAAATGGGAGTGAGTGAATGAGCGTTATCACCAAAGTGACCAAAGGGAAACGCATTGAAGCATGAGTTCACCTTGCTCATCTGTCTAGTTTAGCTGCCACAAACAATTGATGTCACTGGAACAAAATGGTAGGCAACAAAAGCCAGACAAAGTCAACCCAACTTTGTTTGACCCATAGGCACCCATTCATTTACAGCCTGGGAGTTAATTGGACAGTATGTCGATGTGGAATGCGTCTCCCACATTATCTATTTCCAGCTACTAACAAGGAACCTCCAGCAGTTGTTTGTGTAGCTCTGTGAATTTGTCTGTGCTAAATAATGAATCCATTAACCTATGACCTCGGACAGGCTTTGTACGACTTAGAGAAGGATGTGATGGTTAACAAAGTTAAGCTACAAAGGTGATTGGATACGAAATATATAAATATATATATATATACAATATATAAATGTAGCATAAATCTAAATGGTTGTGCAATGAGTTTCTTACACATACACTGGATCATTCTGTATGTACAGTTAGTATTATGTGTACAATATGTATGTATACTCTCTACAGAATTAAACAAACAACTGCAAATACACAGCACACATGCATAATAATGTTTAAAAAATAAAAGCAGGTTTATTGCAGTTTTAAATATCATGATTCAGGATCCACCCCAACTTCCATTGATAGTAATTTAAATGAAAGTTCAACAAAACAAGTAATAAAATAAATGATACTATAAAAAAAGAATATAGCACACAAAAAAAAGAGCAAATAAATAACAGTGTTCTCGCGCGCGCGCACACACACACACACACACACACACACACACGCACACACACACACACACACACAAGTCCAGCACAAACGACTCCATAAAGCCAGGTTTGTGGGACAAGTCACATGAAACTCTGCATAGTTGCAATGCACCTTTGGCATTTAATTGGTTTGGATGTTTTCTCTTTGTACACAACAGGACTTGCATGCCACATCCTGGAAATCCAACTTTTCACTGAATAAGGCCTAACCCCTCATTGATCCTACTGTAAGAACACAAAGCCACCTCAACTCATGCACAAACTCAATAGTACAATTTATGAGACAAATGACCCCATTCACTTCTCATCAATTAAACAGTCTGTTATGTTGGATGTTTCTAAAAGGTTATAACGGCTCATCTGTCCTGCTCTGCCAGTGCATTAAGTGCACAGAATGAGATACCACTAGCAGACTGATAAGACAGACAAATGGACATACACTACAACTGTGTAGAGGGAGTTTAAATGCTTAGGTCAGTGGAGACAAATACATCACATACTGTAAGAATGAGCAGCATGAAGCAAGAGAGGTCGAACATCCACTGGTTTGTGGTCAGTAATCAAGTCACAACAATGAAAGACAGTGAAACTGAAGGGGGTCGTTGGGCAGTACTGCAGCTATTCCTGTCTTTTTTATAGTACCAGATAGAGAAACTATCGTAAACCTAGAGAGTGCTTGCAGAACAGTGTTTTGTAACTTGCCAGAGTGCTGGGCTCTGAGAGAAACCGTAAAGGGACTTTTAAATGGACCACAATAGCATCTCCTTCCACCAACTGTTTTTGTTTTTTCACGCTGAATTGTCTCAGTGTCTGTGGGTGGTTGGCAGTGTTTCTCTGACGCCCCCTAACTGGGAGAGAGCGCAGGGCTGTTCTCTGTGCTGATGTTGACGAGGCACTCACTGGACTTGAGGCTGGCCAGAGATTTGCAGCTTGGAAGGGAGGCCAAGGATCCACACAGCCCAATCATAGAAGGCGTGTAGTCCTTATCTGGATGGGAGGGAGGAATATACACAGGAGGATCAGTGTGTGTGTGTGTGTGTGTGTGTGTGTGTGTGTGTGTGTGTGTGTGTGTGTGTATGTGTATGTGTGTGCGTGTGTGTGTGTGTGTGTGTGTGTGTGTGTGTGTGTGTGTGTGTGTGTGTGTAAGAGGTGTTCATTCTCGAGGTCGGCTGTACCTTTGACTATAGCCTGGAAGAAGCCTTTCTAACCAAAGTGCTGAAGTATCAGCAGCTAGTGCAGACCATCTCAAAGCTAGGCTACAGATGTAAACTTTTAGTGTTTATCTTTGGCAGCCTAGGGCATGTGCATAAGTTGGTTGTGAGGGGCTTACAAATGGCCGGCCTTTCCAAAAGGAGAGCCAAGCAGTTAGCGAGGTACTGCTCAGTTTCAGCCATTATAGGAAGCCACTCAATTTGGAGGAGGCGTTGTTTCCTTTATCCATGATTTATGTGTGCTGTCCTGTGTCCGACATGTCAGCTGTACTGTATGTAACGATGCTTTGCCGTCCATGCACGTTGTAACTGGCTGTTCTCCTATTGTCAAACTGCACTGGCAGTGTTTGTGTCCTTTGTACAAGGTATTAATGTACTTCTCATTATGTGGACATAAATAAACATTTCAAGTGTGTGTGTGTGTGTGTGTGTGTGTGTGTGTGTGTGTGCGTGCGTGCGTGCGTGCGTGCGTGCGTGCGTGCGTGCGTGCGTGCGTGCGTGCGTGCGTGCGTGCGTGCGTGCGTGCGTGCGCGCGTGTGTTTTTGTGAACATGTACGTATGCACACAACTGAACGTATGCATGCTAGCCTGCTTGTGTGTGTTTGTTCATGGGTCATTCCATGAAAACAAATAATGCGACCATCAGAAGGCGTGTATGTCTGCTGTACCTGCTGTGCACCAGGCGCCTCCGTTCTGTTTGCCCTCAATCCTCTGGGAGTCGGAATCTAGGCTGACATCCACTGACAGAAGCTCAGTGCTGGGGAAGCTCCTCCTACAGGTGCACAAAGGAAACCAACTATGGTCAACAATGTAGCTGCAACCTGGTTTAACCACTTTGAACCTGCTGTTACATGTGATTATAGGCTCTTAAAAAAGGCAGATCTACAAGCTAGGCAATTTTTTATGTGCGACAGTATAATATGACTAAATATAAATATCAGGCTAAAGTTGTTAATATGATTATTTTATTACTCATAATTAATTTTCACCACAGAAGTAAGATGTTTTGTACCTGCGGAATAGCTTGTTGTCCACTTGGTTGTTGTAGGGCTGGAGTGTTGGCCATTGGTTGACCAAAGGGATTGTAAGGTTTTTGGCCAAATGGTTAGAGTCACATGGAATCAGGCTTGTCCTGAAAAACACAAGGATTAAATGTAATCAAAAGTCAGGTCTCCCAGCACAACGATACACACCGAGATATCTCCCATTAAAGCTTTTTATTATTATTATTATTTATTTATTTCTTAAAAGCTTCCTAAGTGAAATAATGTTTTGAACTGACCTACATGACATGTACACAGATCACCATAATTAGTAAAGTATACTGTATACTGGTGGTCTGGCATGTTTAACCCATTGACTATTTTAACCTACTGCCGACCATCTTCCAAAGCATACAGTGGTTTCATTCATTTTTGAGGATTCATTGGATTCAGTTGATATCAGATTCAGTTGATATCAGTGAAAATCTACTTGTCGACAACTGCTTGTGATGGTTCACCCAATATGCTAAATATAACTGGGAGGTTATTCTTTGTGAAAGTTCTGCTATCAGTGTGTTATAATATATTTTAAGGCTGAAAATAGTCTGTCAATCAAATTAATGGGAAAATGATTATTTACAACATATATTATTGTAAATGGACTTTGAACGGTCTTTTAAGGTTGTTATAAGCAATGTAAGGGCTAGTTCAGTAAGCAATAATGAACGAGAGGCATACAGATGCTAATCCCTCACGGAATGATGCATGGCCAAGAGGCCACCATCTTTAGGTATGCAATTCACATGCAGTTATATGAATACATATATAGTGTATTGTCCATGGTTCCACAGTCCTTTCGGAGTCTGCAGGCAGAGCCCTAGGTGGAGTCATTGGCAAAAGTAAGGTACTCAGAGATGTTGGGTTCCACACCTATACACTTTATCAGGCATGTGTTTGCCCAGTTCTAGATTATGGTGCTGGAGTCTGTGGTCATGGGAGATTCCCTAAGAGTGTAGCTGTACATAACCGAGCCCTCCGATACTTCCTGGGTGTACATAAATATGCACCAATGGCAGCAGTCTCAGGAGATATGGGATGGGAGCCCTGTGAGGTTCGATGGAAGGTCTGCACCGCCAGGTTGTGGAACAGATTAGTCAACATGAATGATAATAGACTGACAAAGAAATTATTTAACTAACAGAATGGACCATGGATAGAGGACATGCGTGACATGTTCTGGGAATGTGGAGTTCAAGATGTTTTCCTCGGATTGGAGCAGGTTAATGTTGTGGGGCTAAGGGAGACGCTTCTAGATAAGATCAAACATACCTGGATAGAAGAGATCTGGAGTAAACCAAAATTACGTACATATAGGGAAATTAAATATGACTATGGCACTGAAAACTATGTTTTATTTAATTTACCAAAGAAGAAAATATCACTTTGTGCTCAGATTAGAGGAGGTATATCTCCACTTTACATTGAAACTGGTCGCTATGTTGGGTTGGATTAAGAAGATCGAATCTGTCAAATGTGTGATCTCAATGAAATAGAGAATGAGTTTCATTTTGTTTTGTATTGTCCCTTTTATGGGAGGGTCAGAGAAAAACTGTTTAATAATATAAACTATGATATGATGGATTTAAATTATGCACAATTTATCAGCCGTTTATTAAAAATAATTAATAATAATTGGCAAACTATCTAGAAAAAGCCTGGGACCTAAGGAAAAAAGCAATGTACAGCCAGTAAGAGCGGTTTTGTTTTGTTTATTTTTGTTCTGCTTTGTTTTGTTGTAATAATCCCATGAGGGATGGGCCACGAGGTGGCATGACACTTAAATAAATTCATTCATTCATTCATTCATTGTATTGCACTCACAGTTGCTCCTGTAGCTCTAAGACAATGGCCTCAAGTTCCCTCTTCTCTTCTTGGCCCTGTCTCTCTAGCTCTTCCAACCTGGCCTTCAGTTTCTTGTTCTCTGTTGCCATGTTCTTCTCCTGGGACTCACGCAGACGCACAAGCTCCTCCAGATAGCCCTGATAGCACATACCAACATAAAACAGCCTAAAAGTGGGTCCTTATATCAATAAATATTATATTCAACCTTTAATAGAGTCCTTTCTTTACTGTACTGTATGTCTGTCCTATAGTCTACTCCACATTGCTGTAATCTCACTGTAATAAACTGCCTGGGGAATGCCACTTAAGGCCCTGAACGGTTTTTACCTTTCACAGGCTTTTACTTATAGGCCTTCTCCTTCACATTTAAAGCAATTTCAATCTTAATTGTTTAACATCTGAAATAAACAAACAAAGAACACATAAACGTACTGGTATATTTGCACTTTAGAAATTTCTGGGTGCAGAAATCATGTTTTTGCAAGAGACCCATCTTCATGAGGATCCTGGAGGGGATGCTGTATCTCAGCTGAAATAAGGGTTTTCCTACCACGACATATATCTTTTTCCTGCTTCCTCTCGAACTCTTTCAATTGTACTTTTTTATTTGTCATGTTTGTTTACAGAGATATTTGGATGTGTGGTGGTAACCTATTTCCGTCATACAATTGTACTACTGTATTGATGTTGTTGTTTGTCTTTTATGAGATGGAACATGACCTAACATTTTAAATCCATGTACTGACCTTTTAGATTAAAAAAAAGTTTTTGTACCTTTTTGTGTTTTTGTTTCTTGTTATGTCTTTGTTTCCTGCCCCCCTTCCCCAAAGGGAACAGGGTCAGGGCAAAATACAAAGGAATTTTGTTTTTGTCTGTTTTGTTTTGTTACTCCCCATGTCCCCGTTCCCCAAAAGGACCACAACGGAAACAAGCTTAACGGCTTTCTTGTGTCTGTATCCTTTTGAATTAATTTTCAATAAAGTTTTCAATCAATCAATCAATCAATCAAAGGGATCCAGGGAGGGTGGGGTACATATGGGGTTGTTTGTCTTGAAAGACTTGAAAAATCCTATAAAAATCTATTGAGCTTTTTATGAAACCAAAGATGGTTGCCCACCTTCTGAGCGTAGACAATCTTGAATCTCTGCTCCATTTTGCGGCACTTGGTGCTCCAGCTCTCCTCGTCAGCGAGCAACGGCACATAGGGATGCTCAGGGACACTGTCGTCACTTGCACTGCTGTCAACACTCTGTCTGTCGTCATCGTCACTCAGGTAGTCATAGCTAAAGGTGATGCGGACAAATAATATTTGCAAGAAGGTTTAAAGGAAATTTGATTGAGAATTGAATAGCGGAACTGAATAGCATGCTTCGATCTTAGTGTTCCAAGTTGCTGCACGCCTTCTGATATATTAGCCCGATAAGGTTAGTTATATACAGCAACATAGGGCTTATAGCAGAGTAGCCTTGCTGGCCAGGAAGTAGTGGTATCAGTGAATTTCCCCAATACTTTAATATATATTGAAATTACATTTCATGTCGTCAAAAATCTAGCCATGGACTGTAGTTGGTTTCTTTTATGGCCTGGCATTTTGTAGCATCACCTCTGTAGGCGTGTCTTTGTATTGTATTTTATTTATATAATGAGTTTGGTTTTGTGTGGGGACAATTAAATGTCAACCTAGTGTCCCATTCTGTAATTGGACTGAACACACTGAGACAAATTCCTAGAAACTGCTATAACTGTACAATTATTAGTCTTGAATTTCCGGTAAGAGTAATGGATCAGATCAAAAAGTGATTTAGCTAATATTATAATTTTTTTGTTTTATATTACTTATATTACTCATTTATCTGTCAATTATATTTTGAAGTTATGTCAGAAATACAAAATGCCTAATAAAAACAGTATTTTTAAAAAAGTGATTTTAGTTTTGCATTGACAATTTGTGTTGTGTGTGAAACGGTGGCAGCAGCACATTTTTACCTCTGTGTGAATTTCAAGTATGGTGTATAGTCAATCACAGACGTTGATTTGCCATCCAAGGCCTCCCCTTTCAGACAGAAACTGCGGACAGAGAGTACCATGAAATCCACCAAGAAACCACACTGTCCATATTCAGATGGTGACCATTTTCCTCTTATGTCAAACTCAGGGGGTGGGAAACGGCACCTCGCCAGAGGTGAATAGGATGTATGTGAATATGATCAATACAGTGCACTCTGCAGTGCTAACAGGTTGGTTTTTGAGTGGTGCAACCACTCCAAGGAACAGCAATGTCCGTGTTAACCTATGTGACTATGTGACTATGTGCGTGTTAACCTATGTGACTATGAGTAGCAGTAGAGGCAAAAGTGGCGCTGTTGTGCCAGAAACAGAGAGAGAGAGATAGTGCTGCACTGTTGCCTGCTAATGAGAGAGAGGGGGGATTCACACGGGTGTGATTTTTTTTCCAGAAGTGATATTCAAATAAATAAGATCTGATCTGATAAAGTTGCGATAAAGATAAAGATGCATTTCACAATAAAAATCTGAAGTTACATACCTAAAGTCTATGGCTCCAAGGCCGATGAGCATCCCTGTTAGGACAGTAGCCTCCTCTCTCAACATGATGGCTCCTTCTCCATAGAACCTCCTAAAGATCACACACACGATGTGTACAAATACTGAAAGATGTGTACATCTCTAAAATGAGATGATGCATCTCAAGGGGCTCTAACCAACATTTCAAAATAAAATAAAATATATGTTCATGTTTATGGAAATTCACCAATTAAAGCACCAATAAATCAACGTCAGAAAAGCTTGTTTCTGACATGACTACTAGAACTAGAGTAGACCATATTCCAGATCTTACACTAAGTCAAAATGGCCAGGCCACTGTGTGAATAGGGTCAATTAGCACTTGTGAAAGCTTGGCACATGAGCTGGTTCTTCTAACCTGGTGGTCCTGCTGTCTCTCAGAGCAGTGGCGATGTACTCGGACAGTCTCTTCTCCATTAGAGCTACTCTCATCCAGGCTCGACCCTGAAAGTTCACACACAAAGTCAAGAAAGAAGATCTTAATGCTTGCTTACTATTCTCTCCAGCGTCTGACTTTCGGAATTAGGTCATATGGCAGCCAAGTCTATGGACTTTTAATGTTAATTTAGGGTACTAAACATGATTTCAATCTTTGTTTATAGCACCTTACACAAACATTACCAGGCTCTCCTCACTTCACACAAGTGTGACTTTTTTATACTTACACCTTAACTCTTTTTTAGTACGTACATATTCGTACCCCCAGCTATGGGACGTTATCAGCCAGGTACGAGCAAGTACCCCCCCCCCCCCCCCCCCCCCCCGCCCCCATATACTCGGTTGAGTGGTTTTGAGCCCCAAAGCAGCTTTAACATTGGTCCAGTTGCTATGCAACACCTCTGTCACCACTGGCTATGGGATCTTTCTTTACAACTCCTCTCCATTTACCTTGGTTACAAGCAGGATTTTCAAAGCTCCATAACTACGAGTGCTGTCCTTGGTGATCGTCATCCATCCAAAGTTCGGATGTCATTTGTGACGTTCCCGATTTGTAAACGTTTCTGGCGAGAGGTAAACAGTGTGCGCTAATGCTAATGATAGCCAATCATTACAGTGATAGTGTGCAGGTGGCTACAGCAGGGATGAAACTGATCCTCTTAAAGTGAACGCAACACTGGCACAGCTTAACTACAATTCTGCTACCATCTAGCGGCACAGAAACAATTCATAAAGCGGCCTATTAAGCTGCTCTTCTTATTCTGATATTGAAGAGCACTGGTTGCACACAAAGATTGTCTTTTCATTCGAAAACATTTTAAAAGTATTATTGCCAAATAAATGAATATTCAGATCCGAATGTAGGCCTTGCCTTGGCGCTGGAGGTGCTGATGTTCTCCATGTTCTCAATGCTGCTGATGCAGCTATTTGGGACTTTAGCACAGGCCAGACGGATGAAGTCCCAGTAACTACGCTGGACATCAAACCAGCTCCCCGAGCCTGCAAAAAAGCAAATTATGTATAAATATCATTTATATAATAATTACATTAACGACTTATTTTAACATTTATGAGTTAAAATCCTCTCCAGTCTGTCCTTTGAACCTCATAATAGTCATTGCCTTTAAAGCGGTGGCTGAGGATGTGTTCCAGGATGGCTGCAAAGTTGATGAATTCTTCTGATGAGTCATCGATGGGCTCGGCTGTGTACTTCTCTAAAAGCGTCTTCACTGAGAACCTGCAGAGGATGGGCGTGTGAGACAGATACAGAGAGAGAGTTTGGTTACTGGTAATCGAGTCATCATGGGAAATTCACTGATCCGATTTATCCACAAATCAGAGTCAAGCTTGTTTCACATCAGCAAAGGTCTGATTAGATTGACATCATGCATCTAAACCGGAAATGAAGTAATTCATTAATGTTGCCAGCTGTCTGTACTGAATGAGTAATGCTGCTCAGTATCATTAAATGTATGAGATCCCTCTCATCATATAGCAAGGGCCATTATGGCTGTGATGTGTGCATGCATTTTACCATGCCTCCATGTGATGACCCAACCCAGTCATGGCCTGCTTGTGTATGAAGTTAACCTTTTACTGTGAGGAAGGCTTTGTAGAGAGTTGTCTGGATTTCTAAGAAGCCAATCGACTTTACCACACAGGGGTGTAATCGTTCATTACACGTGACATGTCAATTTCATGAGTATAAAGTAGAAACAACGAAAGTCCCAAGACTGCACCAGCTTTTTGGAGGGGACAAATTGCCTTATTTTACATGCCAAATGTGGATGTGACAATGTACGCCGGTGTGATAAGAGGCTCAGTATGTTTCCACTTTAAAACATCAGTCACCAACTGTCAGTCATTCAGTGTGATTAGAGAGGATCACACTGAGTCACTCACTATGCACATCATCACTCTCTACATGAACTACATTAACTAACATTCCTACTTCCTTTTGGAAATTAACTGAGCTGACTCATGTGCTGTGGTAACCAACAGCATGAGAATAATATTCTAGTAGAATGAGTGCACAAATGCACAATATGTCCTTAAGAATAAATAATTCAGGAAGTCCATTTGTAGACAACATGCCTGTCAAATCTGCTTTGTCCAAAAAGATGGAGAGATATTGTGTGATGATCAGATGACCTCTACTGGACATTTAGTGATTCATTGTATATATCAAATCTGTAGATAATTCTGCTCTATATTAGTCCATATAGACTAGAGTAACAGATTTATAGATACACATTTGTATTAATATCACACAGCAGTTTATATGATTCATTAAATATTACTCTTTTAGAATTGGTACACACAGTTTGTTTCAAGCTCTGGCATATGTATGCTGTGTATTGTACACGAACATACAAATGGCACAATAGACACAAACAAACATGCATGACATATTGATACACACGCATGCGCTCCACTCACGTGTGTGCGTGTGTGTGTGTGTGTGTGTGTGTGTGTGTGTGTGTGTGTGTGTGTGTGTGTGTGTGTGTGTGTGTGTGTGTGTGTGTGTGTGTGTGTGTGTGTGTGTGTGTGTGTGTGTGTGTGTGTGCGTGCGTGCGTGCGTGCGTGCGTGCGTGCGTGCGTGCGTGCGTGTGTGTGTGTGTGTGTGTGTGCGTGCATTTTACCATTAAGACAATGCTTATCTTATCACTGGCTCGGGAACAAAGCCAGCTAGCCAAGTGATTTCACTCGCCATTGTTCTAAGAGAAACAATGTCTCCTTCAGCTAGTCTGACCCTGGTCAGATCCAGGATAACTGACCCTGGATCAGATCCTGGACAGTAATTAGCTTCCACTCCCCTGGGCTAACAGACAGCAGGGCTACAGCACTCATAGGCTCGCCAGCTGCCCAGCTAAAATAGGTGCAATGTTGCTCGCTTGCACAATTATTGTGTGTGTGTGTGTGTGTGTGTGTGTGTGTGTGTGTGTGTGTGTGTGTGTGTGTTTGTAGGCTACCTTATGGAGATCATAACACAACTAAAATACAGAGACGTTAAATTGAAATAAGCTGTACGGTTGTTATTTTATTTTATTTTGAAAGTTTCTAAAGCAGTCCATATCAAGATGTTTTTCTTTTCTTGTTTGTTTTGTGTTTTTTGTTCGTTTTGTTTCATTAAGTTATGGAAATTAAAAATTGATGATTGATTGATTTGTGACATAATTTCTACCAGTCACCAAAAGCCATTTTATAGGACAATGTTATTTTATTTATAATGTGGTTTGGATTACTGGGTGTTAAAACAAGTTTGGGAGATTGCCGGTTGTAACTAGGATAAGGGAAGGTGTCAGTGAAATTGTCTTTGGAATATAATGTTAAGTCTTGATGCATAAGCCCAGAGGACTAATTAGCAGCGGTGAAAGAAGTACTCTTTTTACTTGAGTAGAAGTAGCAATACCACAATGTAGATATACGCAGTAAGTAAACGTCCTGTATTCAAAATTGGCATCAAACTATACTTATTGTAATTTGTAAGTATGTGCCGAAAGTAAAAGTGCTGTGCTGCTCAGTATGCAGGATATCCCATTTCACAGCTGTTTCTGTTTTGCTTTTAAAAAGTTTTCAAAATTTGTCAAATTCTTTAGAAAATAGCTGTAGTGACTAGTGAGCTTGTAGATCGGCAATTTCTGAATAGATGAAGTATAGTCAAAAATTTCAAAAAAACTTTGTATATTAAGTGTTCAAATCATTAGCCTATAGTAAAAAGTAAAATATTTGCATTCGTATTTTATTTTTATTTGTATTATTTTAATGTAGCTCAAAACTGTACTTAAGGACAGGAGGCCTACTTGAGTATAAATGTACTTATATTGTCTGTAGGTAGGCTGCTGTCCACTCTACACACCACTGCTAATGAGGCCTTGTCTGCCTCTGTGTCCTGGCTGGCTGGCTCCCTGGGGTACGGGTATAGTCGGGTACCATCTACTCATTCTACTGTATGTCCTTAGTCCTTATTCCCGGAAGGTTGTCGTCATAGCAACCACATCATCATCAGGGAGGGAAAAAATCTAACGTCTCGTGATGATGACACGACCACACCAGACAGGCAGACACCACCACTCTCAAAAAAGCTGGTCTTCAAACCTTCTGGTGTGCCTTATTGCTGCCCGACCGATGTTTAAGTTTATAAATAAGGACTTGCTATAAATGGTAGGATAGCCTATAGTGCTAGGCTATACGCTTACCGGTATACGCGTGGATCTCGAAAATATTTGTTGACTTTTACAAGATATTAGGCACAAGCAGCACCACAGTTAACAGACTCAACACGGAAAGCAAGTTAGTCTTGTGTCTATATACTGTAGACATTAGACACTTACATGATGTAAGTTACACCAGCAGAGCTTTTAAATATTATAAAGGAATCAGCATTATAGGCTACGCTAAATAGCATCGCCTTTGTTCAAAACACAAACGCAAACTAACATGCACATATAGCGATACGCCCTTTCTATAACAACCAATATTGTTATACAACAGCATATGATATTAACATGAAGGAAGGGTTACCTGCAGACGGTGAGCAGGTTTCTCCGCTCCACTGACACATTGCGAGTGGATGGCTTTTTCGCGACATCTCCCATAGCCATCGCTGCCTGCACACAACCTGGCTCCATCCAGTACAGGAGAGTAGGCTACGGGACCCCTCCCTACCGGCCGACGGTCTTCATGCGTCCCTTCCTCGGATCAGATGAAAGAATGAAGGAGGCAGCTGCTTTCATCAAAGCTATTGCAACTTCCCCTCTCAGCTTGTTATTGTTGACGCTTCACCATGGCACATGCATGCCTCACGGTCACTCACAGCATATTAGGCCTCCTCCCCCCAACAACAGTGATAAATTGTCTCTGTCGCCTGACGACTCTTCTTCCTCCTCCTACTCCAACCCTCTGTTTTCTCCTCCCTATCAGCTCGCCTCCTTTTAATTACTTCATCATGACCTCAGCCCGCATCTTGCAGACTAGAAACATGACGAGTCATACAGTAAATGGATTATCGATTCGTTTTGATAGCAATATGCTGAGGTAGCCTAGTGTAATGTCGTTGTCATCATCAAAGTAATCAACTCCCCATTTCCATTGTATAGGTTGCCTGTTGCCATGTATTGATTGTTGATTGATGATTGATTGATTGATCGATTCTCCTACTTTATTAACCTAATTATTATTTAATGACATACAAATATAGTACTATTCAGTATGCAAAAACATCTTAAAACGGTTAGAAATCTAAAATAAATAATATGTAGGCCTACCATAAAGCTTTGACTTTTTACTGAGGCCAGTTTCGAACTGCATCCACCTTGGAACATGCAGCATTGCCAGAGCCAGCTGAATTCTGATTTGACAACCTTTTAAACGTTTATGGGTTTCTGCCAGTGCCATAAATTGGGGAGACAGAGGGCTGTATTTTGCATGTCTTAAGTACCAGGTCTTATTACTTAACTTAAGACCTGGAGGCGTGATCAATGCCATTTGGCTATTATAATTTGTTTGCAATTCAAATTTGTCCTGCTCCATGACTCAAGTTACAGGCAATTTGGTTCACTGTAGCCTACTTACAAAAGTGCACAATTTCCAATTAGAAGATGATCTCATGGATTTAAATTGATATGCTCATTCTGTCATTCACAATAAAGTGAGAAAATCAGAATACTCCACCTTGTAATGTTTTAATTTGTACAACAGGGGGCAGAGATGCATCATTTTGTTTTCCACAAGAAGGCCTATGCACCTGACATGAGCTGGCATTTATGGTAATAATCTTTATTTTAAAATAATTTAGCAGAGAATATTGTTCCACTGGCTTGGGCAGCTGGCATAGTGGTCTGGGCACATATATGCTGCAATAGCAGGCTCAGTGTCACAGGTTCGAATCCCGATTCTGTGTGTCACTCCCAATCTCTCTCCCCATTTCCTGTCAGTCTCTAAACTATCCTATAAATAAAGGCATAACCTCCCTTGTTCTACTGTATTTGACTATATGTAGCCTAACTACATTATTGAATGACAGCATTGTGGCCTGTTCACCCCTCATATGTATTTGTAGTGGTATGCAACAAATTCATTTGAATTCCTCACAGTGTTCTAAAAACATACAATAAAACAACAATTGTTCAACAACAAAGTTTTTCTCGTGAACCTGTAGATGCAGAAATATAGGTTACAGCTAAATCCTCATTGTTAATTTATCCATTTGTAAGTCTGAGTGTACAAATGTAACCAAAATAATGGTTACAACAAGAACATTCAGCAATAAATCTTGTTTGGGCATAGATCCTCCATGACTTGTATATACTTGAGTGCTCTTTTTGCTATGAAATGAATATTCTTAACCACATCTCCACCATATTGGACTGATGTTTATCTTGCAGACAATAGTGACTGGTGGCTTGTGAGTCAGCTTTGTCACTCAGATTCAAGGACTGTAGACAACCCAAATGCCTCTTGCTTCAAGACTTGGCCTAAGGTCATTGTGTGAAATACTGGATGCTGTTGTGAGGGCGTTTGGGGCAGTGGTAGCAGGGAGAAAGTGCTTGAGGGTTGACCTTTCAGGGGTGAAAGGTTGTAGACATCACCTCTCTGGACCCTTTCAGACAGATAAATGGTGAATGAGGCAGTGGACACCAGACAGTAAATACAAAGTGAAATCCTCAGAATTAAATGGGAACAATGTATTTTTCTCTCTCATTATGATGGAAAGGAGAAATGCTGTGAAGCATGAGAGATCACTTTTGCAGAGCAATCATGGGGAAATGGAGACTGAATTATGGAAGTCAATACTTGCCAGCAGCAGAAATGAGAGCATCTCTAAAGTAGACATGGCAACAGCAACATATATCACGTCTGTAGCCCAAGTCAAGTAAACTACTACGTATGTGCATGCGTGCGTATGTGCGTGTTTGTGTGTTCAATTCAAGATTAACTTTTGTGTTTGATTGTGACGCAGTAGGCTATATAAAATAGTTTCCATTCACACATGCACATCTTTAAAACAACATAGGAGTTATGAGGAGGTATCGAGGTGAGCAATTCACTCATGATCATGGAGACCTGTGTCATTTGTTAGATTTTTTTCACAGATTCTGATCAGCTTACAATTAACTGGTCTTTCATATATTCTTATAGGAAAAGGAGTCTTGTTTCACAAGAACCTCATTTTTAATGAACATTATTACAATTTTTACAATTTTGTTTTTACAATTCTTTACAATAAATATGAAGGGTGTTTTTAAACACTCTTTTTCAAATCGGACCGTTTACATGGCTTTACCATAGCACCAATGAATGATGAAAGGAACATAAATAAGACTATTAAACACAATAATTCTCAATGGATATCAGCGTATGTTAATTTTTCTACATACGTGTTTTCTAGTGCATGTTTAGGCCTAATGAATGTTAGCTTATACAATTGTTTTGAAGTTGTTTTATCTGCAATCAATTTTACACCTACAGGTTACTGTATACTGTACTTTCCATTCGTTAAAATCTAAATGGAACACACAATGCACAATAATTTAGCTAAAAGCAAAAGGTGCATCATATATCAGATAATTTCATATAAGTCAGATCATTTCTAAAGGAATTGTGATAGCATGATGCATGACCAATTGGAAGAACTAGCCTACTAAGAAAATACCATCACAATGCGTAACTGAAGAGGGGGAAAACATTGAATGTGATTCTATTTTCAAAGTAACTTTGCTCAATAAATAATGTTTATATTACCTGTTCATTCCTTAAACAAGGAATCTAGGTTGAATTTCAGGTATGTGCAAATATACAGTGACAAATAACCTAACAACATCAACCAGGTGAATCCATGAACCATCCATGATGTACCAAAGCATCCATAGTACAGTGTTAAACCACTTACAACCTACTTTATACTTAGGATTAACCAATTAACAATTCAATTAGTGTGAACCTTTTTGAAGATATTTAAAATGTATCACCTATAATGGCATGCACAAAATATGCACGTCAGGGTGAAAGTGGTTAAGATCATTCATAGTGTGTGTAGATGTGCAGGACTCTGATCAGCTCCACCATGTAATAGACCATGCATTTGTCTTGGTCTAGATGGGTGAAACACATGGATTTGATTGTTCAACTGATCACACATCAGAACAGTCACAAGACGGTCTCCACCTCCTTTAGAGACAAACCGCTGCCTGGATCTTCTGTTCCTGTGGATTGTGTTGGATACCCTGTCCCTCCTTGGCCCCCAGGGGCCCCTCCATGGCTTCCCTCAGAGGCCTTGGCCAAAGCCCCAATCCCTGAGCCAACAGCATTAGCCGGTCTCCTCAGAGACAGAGTCTCCGTATCACTGGGCACATAGCCTGGCAGGTTGGTGAGGGGGTGGAGGGAGGTGAGGCGTGGCTGCCTGACCCCTACCCCGCCACAGCTGGGACTTCCTGCACCCATCACACCTCCATTGAGTGACAGTGCTTTGGGATTTGTGGCAGAGAGGCTGATGCTGTGGGTGGTAGTGTGTGACAACATGCCCCCACAGTAACTGCCTCCGCCCCCACTGCTGGTCATCCTGGCTTTTTGTTTGAGGTCCAGTGCTAGGCTCCGCCTTAGCCAATACTTCTTTACTTCTGCCTTTACCTGAGAACAGGAATGGAAGAAAAGGTCATTTTCTTACCAGAAGCAGTAATATGTTATTTGTCAAATTAGGAATTAGCCTACATACTTCTCCATTGAAGAAGCAGTAGATACATGCAACAACAAAACCCTGGAAATGTAAAGCAGATAATTAAAAGTAAACAAATACATCCATTCATGCACTTAGTTTATAATATGTTTTCATGATGACCTCTGAAATCCTCATTCAGGATTTGGGAAGGCGTGTGGGCTTGTTGTGTCTTACCTGGGAGGAGTTGAAAAACATATCACAATGCATCTGCACCTGCCACAGCAGCCCAGTGACCTCTGTGTATGGCAGAGCCATGAACACCATGTAGTGGACTCCAAACAATGGCATGAGAACCAGCGTGGATTTGAGCAGCTTCCTGTAGATAATGAACCAAGTGGTACATACTGTACACTTTATAGTGTTTATACTTTGTCGTACAAACAGTAGTGTGTGACAGATCTAGGCTATACGTGAAGCTTTGACAGTGTAGGTAGGAAAAAAAGAGCAATCACCTGTACTGCTGTCGAGGGTCCAGTTCACCACTGTTGGTTCGCCACAATTTGGAGGCCAAAGCTCTAATTATGTTAAGGAAGAGGAAAAAATTCACCTGCCAGGGGGAAAATAATAGGGGTCAAATAATCACGTCTGGAGAAAATGCATGAAATGTTAGCTTCTCAAATATCTTTCAACAGTTTAATCATCGCCTTACAACAATGGAAGCCAAAATGGGAACTTGATAGATCCACTTAAGATTTCCTGCACTGATGTCCCAGCATCTGCAAATAGAGTAAAGAGGAACGATTGGAGTATATTTGTGTATAAGTGGTATTTCTGTAAATGTTAGCTTATCCACTGCTCTGTAAAAGACTGAGCACACATGACTAGATTTCATGACTCACTGTGTGTCAGCCAGTGATGCTCGCGCACTGACCCAGATGGACACAAACACAGCAGGTACGCCTGGTGACGAGAGGAATGATGAGGTTGCATTAAGTTGAAAGTACAATAAAGCATGTACATGAGAAATGAAAGGAAAATTGTTTATGCTAGATTTCTGCAACCTCTCCACTTAAACTATTGGGGATGGGGATGCTATTGGGGATGTCATTCACAAAAAGATTGTCCAGGCCTATATTCTTAATACCGGTATATATACATTGAATTCCAGTGATCCGCAGCAATAATAACAGCTATTTCCATCATATAATGGTGTCAGGCTTTCCAGAACCTTACACCAAACTGTGTTATTGATGTGGAGTCAGTATACTACAATTTTAATTCCTCTCTTTTCTTTTCAATCTCAAAAAGCCAAGTAGAATCTTTTAACTTTGAGGTATATTGTAGTCTCTGAACAACCTTTGTATGTCCCAAATTTCTCACAGTTAAACAATACAATGAGGTGAGCATACAGACAACAAGGTGAGAACATGCAGGCAGCATTGCTCAGACCAGCAGTAGTTCTCACCCCAGCCGATGATACTGAGGACCCACAGGAGGGACTTCTTGTGGGATAGAAAGGCCATGAAGACTAAGCTGTAAAGGTACAGTCCTTCCACGAGGATCCAGAAATGATTGGTAGCGAGTGAGTAGAGGAAGAGAGTAACAGCAACTTTACAGCCAACCTAATTATAAAAATAAAATAAAAAACTATAAAACAAAGTCTGCTATGGACATTTCTTATATATACATTTTTTTAAATTACTTTTATTACTTTATTACTTTTACATATTAATATACAGGGCTATTGGCTATTCCAAAATCTACTAGCTTACAACATCATGATGAAAAATGTTGCCAGATCTTCTCTTATACGTAGGTGTCCCTGGCACAATTTATTTTCAATTGTGGGTCCACAGCAAATACATTTATATTAAATTTGGGAGTCCTTGACATAAAAATGTATGAGGATCACTCACTGGTCTATACTAACACTTATCTTAAATTAAAACAACAACAACATCAACAATACCAACACTAGGCTTGCATAAAAAGATTGTGGTACTTTTACCATGTGTAGGTCGGTCTTGTTGCTGTCATCACTCATGGAGTGGAGCACAGCGTCCTTCACGAAGATGCTGACCGCACGAAACATGAAGGAGATGAAGAGGTTTATGTGGATGTAGACACGTGTGCAGTGGAGACGTCTGCCAGATGTGCGTGTGTGTGTGTGTGTGTGTGTGTGTGTGTGTGTGTGTGTGTGTGTGTGTGTGTGTGTGTGTGTGTGTGTGTGTGTGTTGCAGAAGTGTGCAGAGAAAAGAGAGGGTAAGAATTCACAGTCAACCTCAGCACCCTGGAGACATCATCCTTTTGATCCCACCGACCTAACAGTGGTGGAAGAAGTAGCCTACTCAGATTTGTTTACTTACGGAAAAAGTACCTCAATATATAAATACTAATACAAGTAAATGTTCTGTATTACTTTTTTTTTTTTACTTGAGTCAAGGTTTAAAAGATATACTGTCATCAAAATGAAGTTACAGAATACAGTATAAACTAGAAAAACTAATTGGAAATACTCAAGAAGCCTAAAGTAAAAGTAACTCAGAATTCTACCTTGAGTAAATATACTTCACTTGGTTATTTTTCCGTCACTGCAGTGCAACCTAAATCAAGCAACTCTCAGCGAACCATCACTGTCACAAAAACAGGTCTGAACTACACATGATGAACCACAGTAACTAACACTGTGACCCTGCAGCAGACTACAGCCGTGTACCAGACAAGCTTGATCCCAGCAGAGATAACCATGGACAGACAGACCAGCCTCGGGCTACGTAAGAGGCTCACCGTGTCCATGTGTGCATCATGCGTGCACCGATACTCATCAAGGTGCAGCCTCAAGGAGAGAGCAGGTCAGTACCTCTGGCACGGTTATATCTACGTAAATAAGACACGGCAGGACCTATTATGGGAATAGTCCCGACCGATGCTCTATAGCACGGTTTCCCAAATGTTATTAATCTTAAAACAAACAAATCTAAGCAAATGTTTAATCTCTCTTTTGGGTCTCGACCTGAACCACTGCTCTATGGGAATTGCTGAAAATCTAATACTGCTTCACAATTTAGATACATTTGTTGTAAAAGATTGTCTATGATTAAGAAGTCACGAGTCACGACTGTCAGCTACTTAAGGACTCATGGTTTATACTTTCTGAAAGCCTTCTCTCATTGTTTGCATGAAGCTACTGGCTACAGTAACATTTAGAAATGTTTTTAATTCACCCCAAATACACATCTATTAACAAAGCAATGTTTTATGACATTTCTTACCTGAAATAGCAGAGGATGGAGACTGCAACCAATAGCGACACGAGAGAAATGGAGTAGCCAATGGTGTACATCAGATGGAGCCGTTCAAACACCTTCTGAAACAAAACAGAAACATGCTTAGAGTGCGTGCGTGCATGTTGAGTCAGTGTTTGTTCAAGAGTACTGATGAATTCCACAAAGTAATGAGAACAAAAGCTACACAAACACAAAGGTTCAACAGTGGTTTCTTGTTGTTCATTGCAGCTGCCTGAACACAACTCATGTTCCAACTATTTATTTTCATATATCAATGATGAAAGCTTTCTTCTGTACATGAAAGGCTGCAGGCCCATTCATACATGTAACATTTCACAACAGCAGCCATTATATGACTTTATTACGTGGCTTGGTTGAATGCTTGATTCTGATTGGTCAATCGCCAAATTCAACGGTCTGTTATTTCTGGATAATGACTGCTCCGCTCTATATCAGACCGATGCCTAATCAAACCCTCGGAGCACCTGCTGTGCCCCGCTGATTTACTGCTGTTGCCAACATGACAGCCATGTAAACACACACAATATGTCATTTACAGCTAAACATTGCTCTCAAAAATGTTTTTGAAAACATTTGAGCGAGGAATAGACGATGCACCTGAACGCGCGTACGCACGCGCACACACACACACACACACACACACACACACACACACACACACACACACACACACACACACACACACACACACACACACACACACAATGAAGACAGACGACAATACGTACCTCCTCTTGGGTCCTCTGGTTTGAGGTCAGGTAGGTGGTACACTCTGTATAGTTAGCCCAAGTGCGGTTGATGCTGGACACCTTCTCCCAGTTCCCTGATGCATCACACTGACGGTAAGCCTGACCTGGTCCATATGAATCATAGTTTTATTTAATCAGGTCAAACTTAAATTATCGCATGCACAGAGATACCTGAAGCTCAACCCCAACAAAAAGAAAAGTCATAAAATGTTTTCAATAATGTGGAAAGAATTAAATGTGGTAGTAATAATAAAACACATTAACATGACATAAGAAGCAATGGAATATGGTGCCCAATCACAGGTAGAGCAGAGTTCAATAATGTCAGTGACTTAGTCAATATATCTCCCCTAGATGGCCATCTATGCCGGTATCAACAATAAGACGGGGATATTCCAGAAAGCAACTAACTGTTGAGTGAAAGTATCATACTGTACAGTGTACAAGGACAATTTGAGGTTATGAGCGCTCTACTGTGTGTACCTACCTCTGTGGTTAAAGTCATAGATGTACACTGGACACAGCACTGAGACCACCTGATTGGCTTTGCTCCGTGGCCAGCAGATCAGCCCATCCCATTCCGGTTCACACTCGCCTCCTGCCCAAGCAAGAGAATGTTGAGCATTATTACTGCACGGAATGTGAGTATGAATATCCATTTTACTATACGAAGTTACGAACATATTGCTCACTTTGTATCATTTTAGATTGTCTTCAGCATCTACACAGTAAAATCCTTTGATAGTGTAAAAAGGTAAAAAGTCAATTTTGACAGGATTTAACTGTATCAATATACCTTGTGTACCGGATTCAAAGTCAAAACATGTATGATGGTCACAGTCTCCATTGACTACCTCCATTGTGTTGTGTTTCCACTTCTGGGAAATGTGTAATTTCATGCATTTACACATTCAAGGCAAGATATTATGTCTGGGTTATTTTTGTATACTGTATTATAAATTTATGCCTTAACTGTGTTTAATACAAGGTGTTTTCTTCCACCTCCTCTAATGCCCCAGAGACAGCCACTATCAAGACCGGCTGTCATCAGCATTTGCCTCATAGTCTCAATGATAAATGCGCTGGCATTGTGAACGCCTCAAGGTAACACCTTTCTATAACAGGGGTACTCCTCAACAGGATATTGGACAGATATGTTATCTGATCCATAATACATCTGATGAAAAGAGCTATTTGTGCTCTGATTGTACAGTACAGACACCTGTAGTGAACTAAAAGCCCAATCAATACACATGAATGGCAAAAGTGACGTCATTTATGGATATCTGAAATGACAGTTGTGGATAGGAGGAATGTCATTGTGGATATCTGAAACGTAAATTTTGATTAGGAAACTAGGAGAAATACAATTCTAGATATCTTGAAGTAAGAATGTTATTATGGATATCTTGATTCAATTCATGATTTTTTATATCTAAAACAATATATTACAGATATAATAGGAGACTGGTTCGATTAAATGTTAAAACGACTTGCCATACAGTATATGACCCGTCTGTTTTCTTGTGTTGCCAGCGGAGTTGCACCAGATAAATAATACTATAAAGGCCAATAATCTGGATCTTAAAAAGTCTCAGTTTTAATGGTTATTATTAGTGATTTTGAAGTAGCCTACTTTAAGTATAATGACTAGTATCAGAGACCAAAACATTAATGAAATCAAGATCCCACAGTGATCCACAGGAATCGGCATGGTGATCTATGATGCATGACAACAAATTTGGGGAAAGTTTCAACCCGATCAGCTCCTTTGGCTTCCATTTTTAAATTAAAAGTTTGTATGTATATGTTTTAACTGTGGATGCAGCTTGCTTACTGATGTTATCGTCCAGAGTGGCTTAGATTGACTAAGCAGGAGTCAGCTGGAGTTCAGTGTCTTGACAGTTTCATTTGAAAGGATACATGATATATTGACATGATATATTGACTGTTATATGACATTGCCATAGGCTGTTACCATTGTGAACAGAGACCAGAACATACTAACCTTTAATTTGGGCCATTTGTACCCGGATACTCCTAACACACTTTTCACGAGCCCCAATTAGAAGGTATTCCTGTTCGTCTCTTGTGATGACATCATCAGCGTCTATCTGTAGATAACAATGACAAGACTCAATGGCAACATCAAATAAAATGCTGATTTAGGAAGGACATAATAAACGTGTTTTATATACAATTAATTAATTAATTATGTTGTCTAAAAGTGCAGTAGTGAGAGTTGAATAACTCTTTAAACTACTGTTTCCCAATCAGTGGATTGGGTCCCATTTGTGTTTGGGTCATGATTCTTTTTACAAAACAACAAATAAACAAATCTAAGAAATTCCATAAATTCCAAAAATACATAATTAAGAAGTAGTACAAATAGACAATCTGTTATTTTCACCAGTTTGGGTCCCAGACAAATGTCCAATTTCTCTTGTGGGTCATGAGCAGGGACTCGATCAGCCCCCCCTAAGGCTCCCCTGAGTCCCTCCAAACAAGCCCAATTGACTGACTTCTAAGTAAACCAAACCCCGCTCCCGCTCTAAATAGCCAGCCAAGTGTTTTATATACAATTAATTAATTATGTTGTCTAAAAGTGCAGTAGTGAGGTCAGATAACTCTGACACCCCCCGTCACCATTTTCTGGAGCCGTCGCTGGTCATGAGTTAAAAAGGTTTGGGAAGTTTGGGAACCACTGCTTTAAACTGCACCATGACAGATAAATGTAATGTTTCAGAGGTTCATGGTACAAAGGGGATCTATTACTGTAGATGTACGTTTCGTTCTAATTACACTTTGTCGGCCAAAATGCCTCCAAATGTTTATATTTTAAAATCTATAGCCGTTTCTTTCACTCGATTCAATATAAAATTCAGATTCTAAATATAATTTAGACATTAGACATTAGGCAACAAATGTTATTTTTTTCTTTTTACTCTGGACAAACTTTATAGCTCCTCTATTGTTATTTAAGAGATTAAAGGTGATCTAATTGCAGCCTCGCTAAACTCCCTCTCCCACAGGGGTGATTTGTCAACCACAACTCACTCCCAACGATCTGATGTGCTGCCTCCAGGTGTTGTGAAATAGTTGTATGGGGGTGCGGTATGTGGCGATGCCCCGCCAACCCTGTTTTCCAGTGGTGGGGCTTCTGCTGGCCGCATCGGGGCCCTTGTCTGTCGAGACCCCAGGCTTGTGGGTGAGAGCGAGCCCCACACAAGTAGCTTTGTGTTCCTGGGTACATTTCACAACCGCACAACAAAACTAGCAGCGATTCAGCTAGCCACCTCGCACGAAGATGGCTGGCCAGAGAGAGGAAAAAGAGATCACAGGGCGTGAAAGGAAGAAAGGAATACAGCTAAATAAAAGGAAGAAAGAGAGAAGATAAAGTATAGGACAGTCTAGATAGTACTGTCCTACGTCAACTTCACAGATGAGAATTTTGTGTGCATAATATTATTTTTTCCACAAATGTGTGTGCATACATTTTACAGGAATCCTGGGGGCCACTCCCACCTCCGCTAAAGGAAACCAGTCAGTGTCACTGAATAAACCTGCTCTCTCCTGGAACAACTCATACATCTGGATATGTGATAATTAACCACCATGTGAACCATAGTGTCTGTATTCTAGTTTGAGAATTCGCCGGAAACAGCAGATCTACAAGCTCACATCGCAATGTGCTGTGACGCGTTGTGAGCTTGTAGATCACCAATTTTCAGTGAAGATATCTAGTGAAAACAGGAGGGAGCATAGTCGCGGGGGACTCCGGTCAACTAAGGTTACAGGGTTTTTTATGTGATTAACACATTCTTTGCATACCCAAAGCTATAAACTGGCAATGGATGAGTAGCATTTCAAATAATGCAGCACCCAAAGTCAGCTGTCATATTTATCACAGGCTTCACAGCTATCATCATCTCCTAGTGTGGTGGAGGAAGGCCTCCAGCCAAAACCGATGAAGACACCTCAGCTGCCAATTTGTGTCGCTTGCCTGGAAATCTGTTATTTAAAGCAGTTATTAACCCTGGAAATCAGTGATTTATGGTGAATGATAGTGTCATATGAATTAGGCTTAAGGGTTTATTGTTGGACTGTGGACACATACTTGCAGGGCTCTGTGTGTGTGTGTGTGTGTGTGTGTGTGTGTGTGTGTGTGTGTGTGTGTGTGTGTGTGTTTGTGTGTGTGTGTGTGTTTGTGTGTGTGTGTGTGTGTGTGTGTCTGGTCAGAGGCTTGAGGATTCTGGGGTTGTCTCTAGTGTAAGGCAAAAGCAGCTCGCAACATACTGTTCAATCTCCTCCATTATAGGCAGTCGTCTATTTGGAGGAGAAGGTGCTTTTTGTACCCATGATTTTCTTTCGAGGTTGGTAATATGACAGACTGAAGTGACCAATGTTGGCTGTGAATAAGTTCATGTGCATTCTGTACATTTAGGGCTTGTTTGGATTCAAGCACTGAGACACATGATGTTTCGAGTGTGTGGGATATCAAAAGCAACTGAAATCTATTTGTGCCCTTGATAATGTATTTTATAAATGTGGACTCAAATAAATATATATATATATATATTTTAAAGTGCGGTCATGTTATATAGCATAATGGAATGCCGAATGCTGGGACTGACAAATATGGACCATCCATGGTCATTGTACAAATTGCTGACAGACAAACAAACAAAACAATTACTGTTGGACATCTCCTGGTCATTGCGTTTTAATTAGGTTTGTTTGGTGCAGGGTGATTTTCAGGTTGACTGAGCAGCAGGTTATAATTCTTCCAAAGATCAACCCTGAGGATCGATTTTGGAGAGATGGAGAGTTTGAACAGGGACTAGACTGTGGCCAGCGCCTACTGCAGAGGGGTCAAATTTGAGCAGTTTAAGGGGTTAAAAGGTGCAGACCAATCCATTTTTCTGAAGTTAGCAAGACCTCAGTCCTCAGGGGGATTTCTGATTGTGGAAACTGAGGTGTGTTGGCAGTACAACAGCTGTCAAGACAAGTCAGGACATAGGGAGAACCTTTTGTGGTATTATGTTACCAATGGTCAACAGGAATGTATTTTTCTGAATAAAGTCATGGTCATTGAATTGTGGTTTAATTTCAGTCAGAAATCTTTAAGATTATATTTAAAAAATAACTATCGGCATCACAATCTGCCACTCTGTTATAAATAGATGTAGGCCTATTTCAGTGAGCCATTTATTTTGTCAGCTACTGGCATTTATTTGATGCTTCTCTCGATATACGTACTGTATGTATGTACAGTATGTTATTTAAAGTTGGAGCTACACTATGTATGCATGGCCATTAGTTAACAGATTCAACAGTTCAGCAGAATAGTGATCAGCTTCACATCATCAGTCTGAGATAAAAATAAACTTGCAGCATCCTTTTTGAGTTAACATTGTGGGCTCATTGTTGGCTTGCTGCCTGACACACAAGACAAATGTGTCTGCACACCCGACAGTGTGAACCGTCAAAGAGAAAGTCCCATATGCATGAGGTTTTCTATATTTGGCCTGGTGTTTAGTCGTATGGAAATATTTTGCGTCTGGCCCAAGTGCACTTCCACAACAAGATGAACACATTAACAAATGCATTTTAAATTATGCACATGGCAGCAGATGGAAAATCTATCAAATATATTTTAAACGGTTATAGATTTGTATTTTATTGATGAAGTTTATGTTCCCCATAATAACTCACTTGATTGAAGTACAATCAGCACAAATCAAACAATCTCAAATTGTATGGAGCAAGACATGATCATTGTCAAGCTGTTTCATAGGGAATGCATGATTCTGATATCAATGCTATTGAATACTATATAATTAGTGAAGTAAAGTTAAAATGCTTCCTATAAAATAATTTGGTTTTCAATGTTTTGTCAATAAACCAATAGGCTAAAGACAAAAATATAGAAACTCCTTTGGCAATACAAGATGAGGAAAATCAATTAATACATGAATGAAATACACTGAATGAAGTTGATGTACTTACCAATGCTGTTACTGTCACCAGGACATGGAAGAGAACCAGGGTGCTCATTCCACCTACTGACATGACTTTTGTCCGACCTTCAACTTGATCAAGACCTTTAATAGAGACACAACCTTCTACAGCATGCAACACCTTATGCTACTCCTCAGGGTGTGGTGAAGGAATCGGTCTTCCTAAACAAAGACTTGTGCTCCTCTGGTCCCATTTCTTCTCTTCTTGCCTTTGTTGTGTACGGTCCACTTGAAGGCTATGAAGGTTCAGAATGGAAATGTGTTTGAGGAAGTTAAAATATCAAATCTACTCAAGGACATGAACTCGTAGGCCTATAACTATTTAATGGCTGAATGAGAAATTATCTGCAAATAGTAAAACCACTTTTGAAGATGTGCTAAAAGCGCCTGGTGGTTCCTCTGCAGTCTGCATAGAAATTATCCCTCGAAACCTTCTCTCCTCTCTCCTTTGCTCAGTTTTCAGAGGATCAATGGGCACCACTGGTCAGGGCCCATGTAGGAGGATCTGCTTGTGCTGCGTTGTAAGCAATCTGTGGTGTGAGTGGGCTTCTGTGCAGAGGAGGGAGCATTTAAGGACCCCCCCCCCTTCTGTGCAATTCCTTCTACTGTTGAATGTTAGCAGCAGAATGGCCCCTGTATCAATTAACTCTTTGTTCTCCTTGAATCTGGAGTGACACATGCCCATCTGGCTCTCCAAGTTCATAATTCGTACAACAGGTTGTCTCTTTTTACTTCATTTTTTCTAGTCCTAGCCTCGCTCTTGATGAGGATGTTCAAAATGTTTAAGTGTTGTGTTCTGTAGGGGGGAGGGGTATACCTGGAGAGAGACTGGAGAGAACAGGCAACAGCCAGGAAAACACACACCACACCACACATTATCCCACCAAGTATTCCCCAAATGATGTCTTATATTGTGTCTTCTTGCCCTCTGTTTAGTTTCTCATGAATTACACTGTTTTTCTTCATACAATTATGCTACTGTAATCAGACTGGGGTTTCAAATTACCCAGACCTACATGAAATGCTGGTATCTTAAACTGTGTGTTCAGGTGGTGGCTGAAATTTGTAACTGCATGGCTCCGGTAAAAAGTAAACAGTCTATCACTGGAAATGACCCACCCCCCAACTGTTTACTGTACATACTGGTGTCTTTATTTTTGAGGGGTGCTAGCCCCTCCTATGTCCAGCTTTGAGGGTTTATTTTGCTACCACCACCTATAACTAGTTTTGAGTGTTTGTGTAAAAAAAAAACTAGAGTGTAAACACAAACATTAAATGCCATTGACAATGAATGGACAATTTTGAGTGTTTGCATAAACACAAACATTGGTGACGAAGGGGAGGAGCTGAGGACGCAAATTGTGATTGGCCGGAATGAGATTATGTATGATGATGTACGATGATAAAGAGCGCCCCTCACTTCACACTGGTGTGATTTGTATAGTAAAGTAAAGTAGTGTATTTGTATTACACTATACTCATATAGGCCTACCTTATTATGTTTTTGCATATTAGCTGTATATTATTTGGTCTTTAAACATCTAATGGAAAAAATTAAGCCCTGGGCTTATTTGAGTTATTCTTTTAGCATGCTTTTGTATAAATCTGTGCAATTTTTAGCAAACTGTTAATAAAGTATATTCAATTCAATCAATCAAAATATGCTATCCGTTCCTAACCAGAAAAGAAGTGTGGTTTAATTAAGTTTGGCCTTTTTATTGTTTTGACTGGATCCCATAACAATTTTTAAATTGTCTAGACAAACTAGACAAAATAGGCCAGTTATTTAGAACAATATGCTAATCTTACTAATGAATACATGAGCTTTTATTCTGAAAGCGGCACGTACGTTTGACGTCAACTCAACCAGGAAATGTCAGTTAGTTTCACACAAGGACAGCAGCCTGCATGTTGTTATCGTACTGCAGCCAAAGCAAACTGTAAGTTCTCACAGAACACCTTTCATTTCAATAACTTTCAGTCAGTCATCATCTACCGTTGAATGAATACATTGCATATTGAAAGTCCTTTCTCGTTGAACATTTTGACGTTGATGTTGGAGCAGACGAGCAATCACATTATATATCAGCTTGCTTGCAAGAGACAGACATAAATACTAAATAGTAACAGTTTGTTTCTGTAGCTGCATTAGCAAGCAACCGTTGTTATTATTGAACTGCTATACATTACCGCTGTCTAAACCTTGATTTTGTATCTCAAGGGCAATGATGGCAGGAGAAGTGATGCGCAGGGCTGTGTTGAACGTCTGCTCTCGCCGAATTGCCTGGACTACCTCTTCAATAGGTGGAAGGATATCCTGGACTAGCTCTTCAGTAGGCGCAAGGATATGGTCTACTCACACCGAAACAGCGCCCTCAAGTTCACATCACTTTTTGCCGTGGACTGTCTCACTCTCACCTGTCAGAACACTACACCTGTGTGCTAACTTATGTGCTGGCCACAACAAATGGTCTAAGGTCAAACACATAAAAGGACCCAAAGATGAAGCACGAGCTAGAATCTTCCAAAAGTTTGGTATGATGATAATGATAGCTGTTAAAGGTACACTTAATTTTCAACAAAAAATTAATTACATAATTTCAAGAGTTTTTCCCCTCTTTGGCTTACTTTATTCTCAACCAGCCCTGTGGTCTTTGCAGAAGGAGGATCTAACCCGGACCATAATGTAGCATTGGCCCATGCAATAGAGCAATGCAGAAACAAGAATATGCCTAAAGCATCTATAGAGGCTGCCATCAAGAGTGCGGTATGTTATGCTGTCAAATTTAAAAAAACGTTTTATCCATAGGCTATTTGTATTGTGTCCAATCCTTGCACATATTTTTTTAGATTATAGTATTTTCAATTGAATACAACACATTTGATGCACGAGAAAACGATACGAAAATGAGTCGCGATTATTTCACGTCAAATACGATATATTGATGATGCCTCCATTCAATACAGGAGGTATTTGTGTACTGAATTAACACTCCTGCATGTGTGTACCGTGCTACCAGCCTTCTGGCTTATATTATCCCAACACCAAAACAAGGTACCTAACTACCTACCCAGTAGAATTATCATGAATACTTTCTCTTTTCGTAATAGAAAGGAAACCCTTCATACCTTGTAATTGAAGTGGCAGAGTAAGAACACAGGTGAACAGAACAGATTAACCTATTAAAAGCTGGAAAGCATCTGTCATTAGGAGATTTTAGCATTTGCTAATTGCTATTCAAAAAGATCAGATCCACAAGCTCACATTGCGTCACTTTGTGCTGCGCTGCAAGCTTGTAAATGTTTTAATTAAAAAAATAATAATATATATATATATATATATAGAGAGAGAGAGAGATCAATTTGTGTTTTTGGTTGGTGTAGAAGGCATTTGTAGAATCAGCCTCAGATTTTAATGGGTTAATTCCTAATAAGCCGTCTGTCCTGTCTTCACAGGAGAAAACCAAATTAGGAACCCAGCACAGCTATGAAGCCCGGGGGCCTGGTGGATGTGCCATGCTCATCCACATCCTGACTGACAACATCAACCGTAGCCTCGCGGAGCTCAAAAACACACTACACAGGAATGGGTCAGGAAAAGTGACTTGATGCTCTGTTCTAAAATGACTGTAAACCACAGCCTCTTTGGGCTTATTGCTTTAGTAAGGTTACTGTTATGTAGATACAATGGAGATAGAATGATGAAATGTATAAACATACAAGGTACTGACTTTCCAAAACTCTTTAAAAGGATGTGTAAAGTGGCAGTCAAAGTACATCTGAGACACTGATGAAGTTAAAATTAATTTTCTTATAGTATTTTATTGTATTATCCATGCTACAATAAAATATATTTTTATCAGAGTGGGGATCTCCGGATGTGGAGTGCCTCAGTGCCTTTTTGACCACTTTTAAAAGCTTTTTGTAACGGGTTGTACAGTTACTGCCTTTATTGTGCATAAGTATTTGCATTCAAGACTTGCTCCTTATATGGCCAGTACAGAAATCATTCTGTTGATCTGGCACCCCATGCCAAAGCACCAGTGCTCGCCCAGCACCCTGCTGTCAACAAGGCGGATGCGTGCACGCAACCTCGCTCTTTAGGGCGAGGTTGCTTCTCACCCTTAGGCGTCTTACTGGTAATAATAAAATGATTGAAAGAAAGAACTAGTGTATTGTCTGCTAGCGTGCTGCTTGCTTATGTTATGGATATACATACTGTTGACTTTTACTTTGTCATCAGTAATATACTTGCAATACACGCACAAATAAATTGCATTAAACAGTGCTGCAGGGCAGGTTTTGTTAAAGATAAGCATTATAATATTTCAGTGTTCTTTAAAATGTCCCATGCCCCACAATTCTCTTGTGATGCTAATTTCAACTTCCTGGTGTCCGATGGTCTCTGAGGGGGCGCTTGTTTTACAGGTTAGAGTTAGGTTTGGGCATATAGTTTTACTGAGGTTAGGTTTAGGCATAGTTTTTGTGAGTTTATATAACTCCGCCCTACTATCAGTAGCCGGCGCTGTAAAACAAGTGTCCCATCAGCGCCCATCGAAACCGAGGCTCTGCAAAAAAGGTAGTCCCTTGCCAGTTCAGGTTCATCCTGGTCGTCTGATGGTAACTAAAACGATGTATGTATGTACATTTCCTATGATTGCTGTGCAGATAAATCTCATTGAGTGGCTAATTCTGTGCTTTTCCACAGGGGGGCACTAAGAGACGGCGCTCGCCATAACTTCAACAGGAAGGGAGTGATAGTGGCCCCAGCTGGAGACATCACATCAGACAGAGCTCTAGAGCTGGCTATAGAAGCAGGAGCCGAGGACGTCCAGGAGATGGAGGACGAGGACGACAAGCCCGTCCTACAGGTCAGACTGAACACCTGAAGGTGGAGCACAGGAATCAGCAGCACACACACATTTAAACCTAAATCTGTCAGTAGCTCACACAGAACAAATTGAGAAGATGATTGATTGTACTGTTTACATTTCTGCCAATAAAGTATTCAGAGTACGGTCAAACACACGTCCAAAGGGATCACCGAAAAAAGTACCTGCGGTCTTGTTTCCATTCAGGACGTCCTGGGCATTCAGTTCATAATCATCAAATCAAAAAGACAAAATTCAAATCATAAAAAGTAAAGTATAGGTTGGGGAAAAAAATTAAGGGGCTTATAAAGATGTGGGGGGGGGGGGGGGGGTGATCACTTGACTAAGGGGGGAGCAATCATTTCCTCTGAGGTACTGAGGGCACTGAGGTGTGTAATATATTTTCTTGCGCTGGTATCCATTAAAATTTTGCTAATAAAATACACAGCTGCTAACTCGAGAAGCCTGCTTTTCTTATTGTCAATAACAACATTTTCCATCAGCAATGGTATTCAGAATATCTCAAGTAAGGTATTGTAATGGATAGGATACTGAAGATTGTGCCAATTAGGACATTTTATCTCAGCATTTTCATCAATTGATTCACCCAGTGATATTTTTCATGTCATGTTTAAATGTTCACCACAACCTGCACACTTAACTGTGATGTGCACTAAGAATAAGATTCCCACTGTTTTGGTAATTGTTTCTTTTCTCGCCTTAGTTTATCTGTGACATACAAGAGCTGAAGAAGGTGCGGACCTCGCTGGAGGAGCTCGGGATACAAATCATCTCAGCAGGGTTGGAGTTTGTTGCCCACAACCATGTGTCCCTGGCTCAAGACCACCTGGAGGGAGCCTCAGTCCTTATAGAAGCCCTCAACAACTGTTCCGACGTGGTTCGAGTCTGGGACAACATCCAGGCCCAGAGCTGAACACTCTTTTATGGACACAGGATTTTGAGCCGTGAATTTCATGAGAAAAGCAGCCTGTTGGCAGATACTGGCGTACATCATGAGATCCTGCTATTTCTTTTTTTTTTTTGTTATCAAATGTTTTTTTATTTAAGACAATAAATCACAATAAGATGTTAACACCATGAATGAGATCCTGCTATTTCTGAGTGTTTTTATATCAGCTTGTGGAATAGATAGAGGGTATGCACATGCATAAAGTGAATGGAAAACGAGTGTCAAAGTGAGTTTAACGTAGTTTAGAAATCAGATGGGACTTTTCTGTTAGGATGTATGGGTGAAGTAGTCCAAGAAATTACAATTGTATTTCAAACTACCGGTAATGCATGCATGCACACAACAGTACAGGACTACATAATATGAAAAAGATAGCTGAAGGTTGTTACTGAAGGACATTTAGAGCCATATGTCACTTAACAGGTCATTACCCCTCATATTAGAATGTTAACGTTGCAGTCGATAAGGTTCCCACATTAACTGTACACATGCCAATATTGAGTGACTGACATACCATTTTCCAACTCGTTTTTGTCATCACACTGCAAGATTCATTTAATGACGAGTCCGGCCACACACATTTTGAACCTATACTTTTAACATACGAGATATAGGGAAACTGAGATGGTACTGAACTCATATCCTCAGGGTTATCAATGATTTGCCATTGATTGTGCTGTTAGAAGCTCACTGCTATAGCATGCCATTGATCATTTCCCCAGTGTTAGTGAAAGTTGTGTTGCTAATGAACATGCTAACCCAGTCCAGACCACTGTCCTATGCCAGTACGACCCTGAGGTCTGCATTCATACACACTGAGTAAACCATTTCTTCCTAAACATGAGCTACAAAAGAGATGGGCGAATAATTTTGAACAAGCACCTCCACAAAGTACTCTGAAGAATGAAGAATTGGACCAATCACGACTAGCACCGGATGCCTGTAGTGGGATTTGACTTTCTGACTTCTGAGTTCTGAGCTTATAAATCAGGTATGGTGTTGTTGGCTTGCTTATCAGAAAATATGATTTGGTTTAAGAATTGAGCAGCTGGTGAGAGTAGATCTTTTGTAGTTTGTGCCAGTGAGATTAAAAAAAAATACAATAAGAAGCATTTAACATGGTGTGTGTGTGTGTGTGTGTGTGTGTGTGTGTGGGGGGGGGGGGGGGGGGGGGGGGGGGGTTATTTTGGGGAAGGGTGCAGCCTAATGAGCAAGGGTGCAGCCTCTCTGGGAGACAAAGGCAGCCTGAGGCACCTGCAGAGGGGAGGTGCACAGCATGACATTTACTGGGTTCTATAGCGTCTGCTAAATTCAGTCTGAAGTGAGATTACGAACTTGTCTTTATTGAAGAATTGTCTTTATCCAGTAGTATTATTCAAATACATTTTAAAATTATAAAACTATTAGCCTATTTAAATATTATTATTTAAAGGAATGCATAATACATGTATTATGTATATAATGGAAATCAGTACCATTAACCAATATATTTGTAAAAAACGTTTGGGCATTGGTATGTTTGAATTGGTTTGGTTGTGAAAGTCTAACCTCTTGTCACTGCACTTGTAGACCAGTATATAGCTCCATGTCTGACTCGGACCTCATGACGAGTGGTGGACCACTACCCAGTAGGGGCACTGAGCACCTGCCCTCACCTACTCCACTGGTGGAGCTGCTCAGCCCTTCCAAGGTGAAGGACCGCACGCACAACGTCACAGAGAAGGTCACTCAGGTACGGGGCCCGAGAACATCTGGCCTCAGTCTCTACTCTTAACTGTGTGTCTCAGTGGTTTGTATACTGGAGGTGTGGAATTGACCAATAATTAACCACTTAAACCCTATATACTTGGTTGACCGGATCGAGTTCCCCAAATAGCCGATTTACATGTTCACAAATGTAGATGTGCTATAACACTATTCCTGCTGAAAATGAGTTTTAGACAAACGCAGTGTTATGATGAGTAAGATAAGTAATGTATCAATCTGCTTGACTTTGACCAAATTGTGCCATAATACTGTATGCCAAATATTGAGTTACAAAGTTTCATAGTCTTCTTATGTTGTAATTTCATTCTGACAGTGTATTGAACCATTGCAGACAAAGTGACATTTATATATGGTACATAATTGAAATAAATTATCATTATTATTATTTTTTTGATTATTTATCTGAGAGATTGAGGTGCCAACATCCTGGTGTAGATTTAATCAAAAACAATAAAGTTTACACACTGGATCATTCTCCAAAAGTTTTAACACAGATTTTCACCCGGACAATTATATTCTTGTAATATTAATAATGTTGCTGATGTCTGAGGTGGGTGGGTCTTTTAGTACCTTTGTGATGCTCAATGACATATAGAAGGTATAGATTTGTTTCCCTGACCACATCCCTGTTTTTTACAGGGATGTGTTCGGGTGAATTTCACCCGTGTTTAGTGATAGTGATTTAAATGTGCTATATAAATATATTTTGAGTTGAGTTGAGTTATAGAAAAATCCCATACACTCACAATGGGCTTTTTGTTTTAGTTTAGTTTAGTTTTCTTCACTGGCCCATTCTCACATGCATGTCCCAGGAAGGGCTGGACCAAATGAGAAGTTCTCAGCTCCATTAACTTTTTTTTTTAGGAATATCTAACCCCCCCACCCCCCCACCATCATCATAATCGTGATATCTATGCATCTATTGCATGTGGAGAGTTCATGCATGCGGTTCACCCTGCCCGGGGCCCTGGGGCAAGGCATGTGCATGGCTGACTGTGCGTGACAATGTGTAATAGTATAGGAGTCTATGATACAAGCTCAAGGGAATGACAGTGGTATAGTGACCTTGGTGCCACTTTTGAGGCCAACTTGTGGTGATCCCTGTTTTTTCTGTCACAAGATCTATCCATCTATCTATCCACTGTATTTATCATTCCCTTTCTGTTATTTTGCGTGTGAGGTGTGATGTGCAAGGGCTCTAGGGAGTCAGGGCTTCAATTGTTCTATTGAACGTTCCAGAGCATGAGGACTTAGGCAGGAAATGAACTCTGTTATGTGATCAGGATGCCCTGATTCATTAGTGCTTTCATTCATTAGAACAATCCAGCCAGCCATCGCATTCGGTCAACACCCTCACTCTCCATAGCAGCAGAGATGCTGTTGATAATTTTTTTATAATTTGGCACTACCTGGACATGAAGGATGCAGTTGTTAGAAGAAATGTTCGCCCAAGTCTTGCATCCGTTAGACAGGATGACCAAGGATTCTACTGACCAAACTGCTGTATGTCACAAAGCCCATAACAATGGTCAGAGGAGCAGCACATCTGTGGGAAAGGTCTGTGAGGTAACTTCAGAGAGGGTTAGGATGTTTTTGTGCTGATTTAGTGGTTTGGAATAGTTACTGCTTGCTCTTTTAAAGTGTTTTCTTTGAAAGTTTTATGTTGCAAGAGACTGCACTTTGCACAATTGGTGTGTGTGTGTGTGTGTGTGTGTGTGTGTGTGTGTGTGTGTGTGTGTGTGTGTGTGTCTCCCTTTCTTTGTTTTTCAAAGATACCCTTTTTAATATGCACTTTTGCCCTACACACCTGTCATCAATCATCATCAACCTGTTGAGGTGTGCATCTGGCTTTTTCTATAAGGTTTGGTTTAAATTAAATTAAACTAAATGTGTTGTGTTGGTTTAAATTAAATTAAACTAAATTGTGAAAATGTCATATTTGTAAACAAACAGTAGAAAGGTTTGTGCTCTAAACTCAAGGCATACCAAATTAGGTGCGAGAGGCCAGCATTAAAGTCCAAGGTGACAGTGAACAGGTGACACAAGTAGACTGAAACATCAACATGTTTCTGGTCATAAGACCATCATCAGCTAGATGTATTGCAGTGACATTGACTCATATTGCTTGAATAGTCACTCATACATTTTGTATGGTAATAAAAGTGAAATTTATTTAAATGTATTTGGCTGGGGAGTCGGGACCCTAATTTCAATTCAATTGGAATACCAGTTCATAAAAGGAACTAACGCAGGTTCACAATACCTTTGTGGCTACAGGTCCTTTCCTTGGAGTCAGACGTGCTGCCAGAATACAAACTACAGGTTCCAGAGACAACATGGTTCATCTTGCTTCACTACAGCCCCTTCAAGGCATTCTGGGATTGGATCATCCTGCTCCTGGTCCTGTACACGGCTGTATTCACACCATACTCTGCGGCATTCCATTTGGATGAACACTTGAATGTGCGTAAAAAAGTCGACGAGAGTTGCGGCCACACCTGTGACCCGTTAAGTATGGTGGATATGCTAGTGGACGTGCTGTTCATTGTGGATATAGTCATCAACTTCCGCACCACCTACGTCAACCATAACGATGAAGTGGTCACGCAGTCCAGCCGGATAGCCAAGCACTACATCAAAGGCTGGTTTCCAATTGATCTCTTTGCAACAATCCCCTTTGACCTGTTCATTTTCAGATCTGGGTCTGATGATGTAAGTGACTTTATTCTCTGCTTGAGCTGAATAATAATGATAAATAATTGTTTTGTTCTACAGGGATCCAATGAGAAAGCATACATCTGTATAGACGAATTCACAGAGGGGTGCCCTGGGCGCGGCCATTACTGAGGTGTAATCCATGGAGCAGGTGCTCCGTAGGCCAGGTGTAGCTAATCAGTGCTGCTGCACTTAATGGTACACCTCAGTAATGGCCGCACCCAGGCAAAGCCTCTTTGCCCTATTTGTCTATAGGGCAAAGCAAACACAAACATAATCACATAATATCCATATTAATATTAACATTAACATTAATATTCATATTAATGATTATTATTATAATAAAATACACCACATCCTACATGTGAATTGTTTGATTTTATATTTGTATCCTATATTTTGCAAGATTTTCAATTGAAAACCAGGTTTCATTCTAATATTTATTTGCGGAATTCAGAAACATGAATGTAAAGTGCGGTATAAAGAAAATCCATTATTTTTATTACCCTTATTATTATTATTATTATTATTATTATTATTATGTTAAAACAAATTGTTCTGCTCTCATCTTCCTCTCACTGTTCATGGACAAAGATGGCGACCCTGATTGGTCTGCTGAAAACGGCTCGACTGCTGCGACTGGTCCGTGTGGCAAGAAAGCTGGACCGCTATTCTGAATATGGGGCTGCCGTCCTCTTCTTGCTCATGTGCACGTTTGTGCTCATCGCTCACTGGCTAGCCTGCATCTGGTACGCTATTGGTTTTGTGGAGAGGCCTTACACTGAGATTGGCACTGGTTGGCTTGATAACCTGGCTGACCAACTAGGCAAGGCCTACAACGACAGTGACTCCAGCTCTGGTCCTTCAATCAAAGACAAGTACGTCACAGCTCTGTACTTCACCTTCAGCAGTCTGACCAGTGTGGGGTTTGGTAATGTCTCTCCAAACACCAACTCTGAGAAGCTCTTCTCCATCTGCGTCATGGTCATTGGCTGTGAGTCGGCACTATTTTATCTACTATTCCCAGATCATGTGCATCACTATTTATTTGTATTACCTCCTTTTCAAGCCTAATTGATATGCCATACATAGTATGACATTTAAGCCCTATTTCATGCTTTCAAAATGTTTCAAAAATAGCTGATGCTGATCTGCAAACGTTGTGAGGTTGTAGATTAGTTAGGAAATGAGGGGGTTAACCTAGGTCTCAGTCAAATCCATGTAGGCCTAATCACTGACATCCTCATTGTTGGTTTAATTTGCCTCAGCTCTCATGTATGCCAGCATATTTGGGAATGTGTCAGCGATTATCCAGCGGCTGTACTCCGGTACGACCCGATACCACACTCAGATGTTACGTGTCAAGGAATTCATCCGCTTCCACCAGATTCCAAATGGCCTTCGCCAACGGCTGTTAGAGTACTTCCAACATGCATGGTCCTACACCAATGGCATTGACATGAATGCTGTAAGTATAAATTGTGAATTAGACAACTCCATAGGCTAATTTTCTTATATTTTCCCATACCAATGGTATCATTTTGCCAAATCACTACGCTTGATGAATATTGTTGTCTCTGATGAATCTCATGTGTAGGTTCTGAAGGGATTTCCGGAGTGTTTGCAGGCGGACATCTCTTTGCACTTGAACCGATCACTGCTACAGAACTGCAAGGCCTTTCGCGGTGGCAGTCAAGCGTGTCTGCGTGCCTTGGCTATGAGATTCAAGACTGTCCATGCTCCACCAGGAGATACTCTGATCCACTACGGAGACATCCTTGACTCTCTGTTATTCATTTCTCGGGGCACCATCCAGATCATCAGGGATGATGTGGTGGTGGCCATATTGGGTAAAGAAGTTAATGAACACATAGGCTATCAGAATATGTATGGGAGTTATGGGGGTCCCATATAAATGGAAGTCCTATAAAAATGGAAGTTGTTACTGCTTTGTCAAAAATGCTCCAAGGGATCTTGGTGGTTTAGCCACTTGGAGTGTGTATCATGCTATAGGCACAGAGTTGTCATCTCAATATTGAATCCAGCACATAATGTGACCTGTGTACCTTGTCATGCCTTTATCTAACCTCTCTTTCCTCTCTGCTGTACGTATAAAATATAACAGAAATGCTATGTCAGGATATGCCATTTCCACCTTAGATTACAATTTAGGCATTAAGTAGAGCAACTTACAAAGTTCTATGTCTGAGTAAGCAATATGACTGACAGTGATCATGTCATTTTGACCTTGATGTGACCTTGACCTTTGGCCCTTTTGACCCCCAAATTAATCATCTCTTTGGGGAACCCTACATCCCCAACTAGTTTAATAAAAAGCCACCCATCCATTCACAAGTTTGTCTTTGATCTTGCTTGTGACCTTTGTGACATTTGACCTTTCCAGCCCAAAAGTTAAGCATCTCTTCAGTGGAAGCCTACTGATCATTCCAATATTTATTTTGGAATGCAAAAGGAACCCCTGTCCAATAATAATATAATCTCACAATACAAGCGGCAATGAACATGTCATTCTGTTGCAGAAAAGAATGACACCATTGGGGAGCCTATCCACCTGTTTGAGGAGCCAGGGAAGTCCAACTCGGATGTCAAGGCCATTACATACTGTGACTTACATCGCATCCTGAGGGACGATCTTCTGGAGGTCCTAGATATCTACCCCAGCTTTGCAGACAACTTCTGGAGGAACCTGGAGATCACCTATGACCTTAGAGATGTAATGTTTATGAATTCAAACATTTGGTGTTTCTAGATATAAAATGGAGAATCTGATTCTTGTTTTCCAACAACTACATTTTAGGTAGCGGCGTATTTTTTTTTGCATTTCTGTTTCAAAACAACCTGTGTTTTTTGCTAGGAGCAGATAGTGTACCATTTCAATTCTTTTGTGTCAATACAGACTTTTCATTTACACCTACACTTTTAAATGTTTAGGCATGTCCATTACTAAATGCACTGTGTTCTGTTATCTTTCAGACCAATTTAAAATAATTTTTATTTTTATCAGGGCGATGAAGTTCCACAAATAATACCTGATGATTCTGGTGATGATTGTGGTTTTCACCGCAAGACAAGACACAGAGGACATTCCTTGGACTGTCGGATAAGACCTGGTAAATTAGAAAATCAATATGATGTTGCACAGAGAAATTATTATTTATTATAGGAATATAGAAATTATATTATATAGGTTATACAATTATTTAAAAAAAGATAGACTTTTTCATTGTGTTTAATGTCTTTCATAGTGGTGAACGTGACGTTTTTCAAACTCCTGAAACTCATGGGCAGCAAATGGGCAGATATGCAGCCCGTTAACCTTTTTTACTTTACGTATCGTTCGATTCGTTCCCTGAAACTGAAAGTAAACTATTTAACTGGAAAACAGCTTAACTGGATAACATCTGTTATTTTTAAGGAGTGACGTGGTTGTAAATTAGGTCAGTTCAGCTGGCACTTATGTATATCGATATAGATTCAAGATTCAATACTTTATTGCCATGTCAACAGAGTTGATTGGAATTTGTTTTGGTGCTCTAAAAACAGACATATGAAATGATCATCAACCTTGAATAAAAATGGAAACTGGAGGTAGATCCAAAGAAGAGCTTAATAATAAAACTTGGTAAAGCAAATATTCTTTTCGAAATTACATTTTCTTTTCACTGTGTAAAGATGGAATGGACCGAGATGGCTCGTACCCCCATCAGTCCTTCCCTCATCATCGTCATTCGGGCCCCCAGGCCAGCTGCGATGACCAGTGCAGCTGTGGCTCGCCATGCTCCCAGTCCAGTGAAGACCTGAGTAAATCTCATGGGGCCAAAGTGGACCTCCCTCCAGAGGATGACAGGCGAGACTATTCTCCCTCTGTGGTGCGACTGCTGCCCCCTGGTGGTGCCTCAGTGGGGGCTAGTAGGGACCCAGCACTAGACCGGGGCCATAAAGGTTAGATACTGTAGTCACTGTAGAAGATAGGCTAATTGTTGAGACATTTAGAGAGACTAAAGTGACTTAAGGGCTCATACTGCCAATTGGTTAATACAACTAGAAATGTTGGACTCTGTGCTCCAAGGCACACTGGTGTTCAGTGAAAGTTTTTCAGTTGTGCCATAGGATATTATGACAACCAACCAAGTATTACTAGAGAGGACGTAGAATATGCACACCGACAGGTGGGTGCTGGGCTAAAGATACTTCGGTGTTGGATGGAGCACCATATAGGTACAAAAAGACTTCTTTATGAAAAGATAAAGAAGTATTTTTGTACCTGGTCCATGTTTGTACCATCCATGTTCTACCACAGTATTGCTGCAATAATATGTAAGACTATAGAAAAATAAAGTAATTTACTATTTCAGTACTTTGGGCACGCTTCTTTACATAGAGGTAAATTCTACAAGCCTACCCTAATATATATTACAACTTTCAACCTGGCATACTACAACTTTTCAAAATTATAATCTACAAACTCATAATGTGTCACAATGAGAAGCATTATGGGCTTGCAGCTGATCCATGGCATACCGTACGCTTTCAGATTACAATCAATCATATTTAAATGTTTTTAAATATTTTTGGTCTGATATGTTTTTGTCTGGACATTTTTTTCAGCATCGTCACGCAATGGGCCTGGTGTATACCGATACTGGACAGACCGCTCACCACAGTTTTCGACGACTAGCCACTCATGGCGTTCCTCGTCTGCCCGGGCCTCTTCTCACCCACCTCCGTTCACAGAGGAGAGACCTGGGGAATTGGAATCTAGACTAAAAGTACTGCAGTCACAGCTCAACAGGTGAGTACACGGTAGTGTTAAATTAATTGAACAATGGACCCGTAATTTAAATGAACACTCTGGATTGTACTGTGTACAGCTGCCCCTTTTCGTTTTGAAATTATTTAAAATCAGGAGTGTCAATTGGGTCATAATAGTAAGAGTGATGATGTACATTTTTAGAAAAGATACATAATGGAATTTGGAAACTTGAACAATGAATTAACCAATGATTTAATGTTCTTGGGATGACTCTTTGGCTGATAATAATGCCCATCAGTAGAGCTGGGCGACATAACAATATTATATCAATGTTGTGATGTGAGATATTGTCTGGGATATCATATTGGCATTCAGTAAGCCAATAGTATAGTATTATCATGACGGCATAATTGTTTTTAACTGTTCAACAGTTTTTAATTAACAGGCGATAAAACACCAATACAATACAGGAAAGACACTACTATACCCTGTTTATGAACACACTATTCCTCCATCGTCCTTCTCTTTTTGTCAATTACCCAGACTGGAGACCCGCATGACAGCTGACATCAACGTTATTCTCCAACTCCTTCAGAGACAGATTGCCCCTGTCCCTCCTGCTTATAGCACCGTATCATCTAGCACCCTTCCTACTGACTCACCTGGCTTGTACGGGGCTGGGACACCTGTGTTACACACCATGTACCCCCTCTCTCCCCTACCATTGGGCAGCCCCCTAACAATACAGGTATGCACCATATTTTGAAACCTTCTAGAGAGAATTAATTAAGCACCGTAACCTAAACCTGCCCATTCATTTGTAAATCTGTTTTCCCAGAGCTCAACCCAGCCTGACCTCAAATTCACCCAGAAATCCCAGGAATCACTGCAGAGTGGCATCCACGTGTCCGTGGCCTTGGATAACACGTCCATGACCGTCGCCCATGACACAGAGCCACATGCACAGCCGGAGTCCAAGCTGTCAGCCGAGCCCTCCCTCATGGAGACCCCTGGACTATGTGGCAGTCTGCGCTCCCCCTCACTGCCAGGAAACCTGGACATCTCCCCAGTACTGGCTGAGCTCCAGAAACATCTTTCCGACCCTTTGCTGCCATTTACCTGAGGAACAGTCAGTCAAAGAGTTTTAGAAAGGCTTGTTTGGTTTTGAAACTCATCGTAGTACAGAACACTGGCTGAAACTTGTCTTCAGCCGACAATGTCATGTTTTTCAGTTGAAAATTGTATTTTTTATAGAGCATTTTACAAGATGGCATGAAACCTATAGTCAAGGGTAGGTGGTCAAGTAGAGTGCCAAGGAAGGAAATAAGTACTACAAAGTAACTAGGATAGTAAGTAGATCAAACCTAGCATCTGTCTAAATAATCTGTGAACAGTGAACACTGTGAACCTGCCTAATTGTCCATGAGTAGCTGTCTGTCTGCCTGTCTATGAGTAGCTGTCTGCCTGCCTGCCTAATTGTCCATGAGTAGCTGTCTGTCTGCCTGTCTATGAGTAGCTGTCTGCCTTCCTGCCTGTCCAATTGTCCATGAGTAGCTGTCTGCCTGCCTGTCCAATTCTCCATGAGTAGCTGTCTGTCTGCCTGTCTATGAGTAGCTGTCCGACTGCCTGCCTGTCCAATTCTCCATGAGTAGCTGTCTGTCTGTCTATGAGTAGCTGTCTGCCTTCCTGCCTGTCCAATTGTCCATGAGTAGCTGTCTGCCTGCCTGTCCAATTCTCCATGAGTAGCTGTCTGTCTGCCTGTCTATGAGTAGCTGTCTGACTGCCTGCCTGTCCAATTCTCCATGAGTAGCTGTCTGTCTGTCTGCCTGTCTATGAGTAGCTGTCTGCCTGCCTGCCAGCCAGCAAGTTGGTTAACAGAAAATAAATTGTTATGGCTGAGTAAAATAAAATACAATAAACACAATTTGCCTGAAAATAGATTACCCAGCTATGACCTTTTTCATGAAAAAAAATGAGTAGTGATATGGCTGACTGAGTAAAATAAAACAATCTACCTGAAAATAGATAGCTATAAGTGAAGAGCAATTTCCGCAATTTCCATTTCCGCAATTTCCTCAATTTCCATTTGCACCATTTCCATTTCCATTTCCAACTATTAATGGCAGCTGGGTTTCATCATTCAAATAAAATAGAATTCTGTCCGTTTAGCTATAAAATGTCAGGGAATAGGGATACACAGTATATGTCTTTCATTTGCATTGCATCTCCCCCCCACCCCCTCCCCAAGCTTTTATTTTCGTTCGAGTAATAGTACAACTCTAATAGTATTACTTATAATAATGTAATTAAAGATAACTTCATTCAGATTTATTTATTTTTATTTCATTTTCCAGATTTGTTTTTAGATTTTCATTGGTGGGCCAGTCATAATGGTCCCGCGGGCCTGATGTGGCCCGCGGGCCTGAGGTTGAGTATCACTGTAGTAGACTGTAGTCTGGTAATATTAATTCATTGCAGAAAATGTATTTTTTTCATATCACAATTGATAGTGGTAAAGATTAAATAAAACAATTGAAGACAAGAATAGTTAAATCCAGTTGTTTATGTTCAAAATGTCAAAAAGTGTAATAGAAGGGGGAGAATTGTATAGGTTAAATAAATAACTAAGCATTCTATAGAACATTAAAAAACCCATCTTGCTAACAAACCTATTTGTCTATCAAACAACATGCTAAACACTTAGGGGATCATTCTACTGAACATTATTAGGCGTCTGTACATGAAAGTTCTTTTGGCTACAATTACACTCCTATATTCCACTTTTATGTGGCACTTCTTTGACCTTGCCTGTACAAAATGGATTTCGCTCACAGGAGTGCACACGTACTGAAATGTCCCGAACATAATAGTATCAAGGAGGAGTAAACAATGTTAAGCAGTGAGGTATTTCTCCCCGCTCAAAAAAAAGGGTCATCCTTCAGTTCTCACACAGTTGAAAAGCGCTTTAAGAACACTTACATACACTGCAGATAGATACCAGCATGAATTATACAGACACTGCTGATACATCACACCGATTCAACATTTTTCTGTCCTTCAATGTAAACAGAGTTTCCACTGACATGAAGTCACATTGGCTGCTTCCAAATCAACTTGGAAAAGAAAAAAGAAAACACGTCGTCAGTTGTATAATGTCTTGTCCCTCTGTCTTTATAATCCTTTTTGAGTTATGAAAACTCAGACCCGGAGGATCTCCAGACAGTTGTTGTAGCAGATGGCGATCCAGTCAGGCTGGGTGGAAGCCCACTGGACGTTATTGATCTCTCCCTCGGCTGTGTAGGCCAGAATAGGGTCCTCGATGGCCCGTGGCATCTGCTGTATATCCCAGATCAGAGCCTGATGGTCATCCGCTGGGAGGAAAGGGGAGGGACGGCATGTGTTAGTGCTCAGTACCCTAAAATCAATGCATGCATTACGTTGGGAGCATTTGAAAATCAATGGGTTACCACTGTAGTGTTACACAACTCATTTGAGGTGAGGATGTTTGGTGTCAGTAAAAAGACGCGTGTCACCAGTAGAGTAATTTACCAGTGAAAATAAAAGCACAAGACCTGTTTCTAACGAGAAATATATATTAAATCATATTAGGTAACCACATAAGATTTGCACAGGGAACATGAAATTAATATCCAATGTGCCCATTTTTGTTTTTTGTAACAAAAAAGGAACAATACATATTTGTAATTAAGTGTCATTTTGTTTTTATGTGCAGTATGTCACAAAACAAAACCGCCTCCGCTCATTGGAACATAAATATAAATGACATTTCGGTTTTACATAACGTGCACAGGGCAGATATGACAATGTTCTGACCCCTGACACCATCCATTAGATGATTAGAATGTACTGTGAATCACTGGTTTCTTTCCAAATTGGCCTAAAAAAGTGGGCCACTTTTAGTAAACGGAACAACTGGCGCTGTGGGATGAACGACAAGACCATGAGGGCCCAAGGGGAGGTAAATGCAAATTCCCAGCGAAAGGAGGCGTCATGCACTGCCGTCATTTTGCTCCTTTTTGTTGATGTATTGTGGCATTTTTTATGCCACTTTATGTTGATGAATTGAATACATAGGACCACAATGGAAACAAGTCCCAGGACTATTTTGGTTATCCTTTTAGCCTTAAAGGGTGGGAAGCAGGGAAATTTACTAAAAATAATAATGCATATCTATGAAAAAACCCTAAGGATGTCCAGTTAAAAAAACGATTTAGAAAAAATACAATATTTAGGCACAGTTGCAGTTGAAGTCCAAAGTATAGTTAGCCAGTAGATGGTGCCATTTCACCATCATGTCGATGACGTAAGAAATAGCGCCTTTGCTATGGACAATGTTCAAGTCAAGATTGATTGTGCAGAAACTACTCTGGTAAAAACCAGTAAAAGCATCAGGGTTGTCCATTTTCATTTTTGTATGAATTATTCTGCTCGGAATTATCTAATTCTGAGCCTACTATAATCAATCCATCCATACAAACACACGTCTGCTTCTGCTCGTGTATCAACTATCAAGCTTGTTTAGGCATATAAATTGATGCATAATGCTTTGCAAATGTTTTGTTTCTAGGCTATAATAGCTGCGGCTGTGTAGTAGAATAAATAAAGCGTAAAACAGGGGGAGGCACGATCGTTTTTTTTCTCTCATCGTATCACTCCATTCGCGACTCTACACTGCATAAAAACTAAACAGTATGCACACAAAACAGAGCATGTCGTTTCACTTTCATTCTTGACCAGTTGACCCACACACTCTTCTGCCTCTTCCACAAAGATCGATTTACTTTGGCCGCGCTGATGATCAGCATTCGTTCAACATACAACCGGCCGGCCGTCGGGGTGACAGTAGCCCACTTCACACCGTCCTCCCCGTTTGGATCATGATGTCACGTCAATAAAACAGTAACAGTCTGCGATACCATTCTGTATTTTATTCTGCTTTTTGTCAAGCAGCAGACAGAAAACAAAAGTCATGTCATGATCACCATCATCCTTGTGCCCCGCTGCCCGACCGTCGCGAATCAGGCTGCCACTGCAGTCTGCGTACTGCACGGCGTAAAGTTTTTCTTTCGCTAATTCGCATTCCATTAAAAAGGAAATTAAAAACATATATATAGGCTAATAGTCTACGCCTCTACCACTATTAATCGAATATAGTGTGACTGTTGTTCCAGCCACACACAAACACAAGAATAGAGGTCAGATGCGGAGAAAAAAAAAACTCCATAAGTCATTTCACTAGTTACACCCAGAGAACAGCACTCATCGTGGGCGAGCTGATCCCCCGTGAGTCCGCTGGCTGGAACAGCCTGGTTGCGATGGCCACGCCCTTAAGCCAGTACAAGCTCTGTTTCCGTATCGATACGAAGAAAATGGCCGGCACATTATTTACAAAAAATCTCGAGTGTATAGCAGACATGTCATTGGTCATGGTAATCAAAAAAGTTATTGGTTTATTTCATTATGAAGACGCTAAAATGCAATCCCAAGGGGCTTTTAACATGGGATCTAATGGGATGACGTAGGGGAGAATGGGAGAGACTATTCACACAGCATTGAACAGGCTGTATAGAGCCTTATAGTTGCATTTTCAAATAGTATCACAAGTTCACAACTTTGTCATAGTTAAACTCAGACAAAGTAGAATCCAGCATGATACTCTGCCTTTAATGTCTTGCTGACAGTTACTGTACACCACATGCCATTTACATTTTTGACTAGTAAAACAAAAACAATACCGGTAACTTACATTTACCAAGAAATGAATGACATTGACCATTACCAATAACCAAAAATAAACGATGTACTACTGTGGCCAAAATATTTCATATTTCATACTTTAAATAAGCCCTAAAACAACAAAATAATGTTGATATCTTATAGATCTGAGACAGGGCATCAAAACTCAAGTTCATAAACATACCTGCAGTACAGATGTGACAGGAGGAGTGAGGCGCCCAGGCGATGCCATTGACACAGGCTCTGTGGTTGTTCAATCTGGCCACCGGGGTGCAGGGAACACGCACATCCAAGATCACCACCTGGTATGTCAACAAAATAACACATGGATGTTCACGTCAAACCAACCACTTACAACCTGGTGACCCAATGTGTTGAGTGTGTATGCACTGTGAACTTGTAGATCAGCCATTTACCTATAGGTGGTTATGAAACCCCGATGACCTTGGGATACATCACTGAAGTGCATCCATGCAATGTTTTTACGTTCCTAATCCCTAGCAACCCAATTCTGGGTATGCCATAATATAATTTATACTGTAGATACACTATTTTCGGTAAATAAATGTGGTGTAGAGGGGGGGAAAACGGTGAAAGTATACAGTGTTTAAGTGGCTAATGCATGCAAGTACCAAAAACATTGCTCACCTCCATCCCATCCATAGCCATGGTAGCCAGGTAGTTGGGGTCCTGCTTGTTCCAGCACAATCGGAGCAACGGGTGGTGTTGGGGATCCTCATAGATGATGGTGCTGTGCTCAAGATGGCGGAGATCAAACATGCGCACGGAGCCGTCAGCCCCCACTGAAGCAAACATATCCCTGCCACCGCCAGCTCGACTGAAAGCGATGTCATACACCTGGGACATGGACACAGAGGTGGCATGTTCCATTAATAAAGTTCAACCTGTCATTATAGGCAAATATTTTCATTTTTTTCTCCTTCCAGAAATAACTGATATACAAGTTCACAATGCACTGCAATGCGACATATTGTGAGCAAGTAGAAGCTATTTTTGCTGTGCAACTTTGTTATACAGCAAAGTATTAAACAGTTGTTAAACAAATATTATCAAGAATTACATGAAAAGATACATTCAACCCATAATATCTTGATACCAAATAGACATCTTGTAACTTAAAATAAAATGTTATTAATTAGAAACGGGCCAAAAACGGCATGACCTACAGCTAAATGCTTCACAGGCCTCGCTTGTTTTTAATTGGTTGCATTAGCCTTTCTCTTTGTCCATGACGACACACATACAGCATAATGATATCAAACCAAGAACACCGAATCAGGGTACAAATAGGTAAGCATCAATCAAGAATATTTTCACACAGCAGCAGTTCATCCACCCACAAGATTTACCTCTTTGTCATGGGCAATGAGCTGGGTTTTCACGTGACCAGACACCAGGTTGACTCTACCCAACACCTGTCCTGTCTCCAGTCCCCAGATGGTACAGGTGGTGTCAATGCTGGATGTACCTAGAGGGAAGGAAAAAAAACATGTACTTGTCTGTCTGTGACTATCCATGTGGGTAAATTCAAGTGTCATAGCCGTAACAGCAGAGTGAAACACAGGGCAGCTACAGTGCAGGTAAGAGCAGAGTCAAGTATAAAATATGAAGAATACTGTGGATGACTCCAATAGGCAACCACATTAAGGATTAGGACTAGGCCTTTATGAAAGTGCATTTTGACAGGAAATTGCTGTTTACAGCCAAAAAACAATATACAAACTTGTGGTCTGTGCACATACAATATGCACATGCACACACAAACACATGGGATGTTTATGTGGTAATCTCACCTAACAAATTTGGGTCCACCTCATTCCAGTCAAAGGACGTCAGGGGTGCACAGAAGTCTGAGTTCTTGTTGTTGTTCAGTAGACACTCCAGGCGAGTCTCTGAGTCGCTCACCTGCCAATAAAAACATAACCTCAGTTTTTATTCAGCGAGTGACAGTCAATTATACAACAAAGTAGAATACAAAATTAGGCTTACCCTCCAGATACGCAGATAGTCGCCGCTGGTGGCCAACAGGTCAGGATAAACCCCTTTGGTGTCAGGAATCCACATGATCTTTGTGGTCGGGTAGGGGTGGTCAAATGTGTTCCGACAGAGAAACTCTGAGCTCTCCTCCTCCAGACCCACTATCTGAACCTATAGTATGCACACAAAACAACCACGAACGGTCATCATTACCTTTATTTTGTATAGTGTCTATTCGTGTGTGTGGTTGTCTGCACTTATGCCCTGGCATTTTTTTAAACCACAAAAAGTGGTGAAGGTAGATCATTGTGGACGACTTGAATATTCTCCTTTGAAGTGTGAATATGGATTGTCACTGATTGTGTATTATAAACCACAGTACCACTTGAACCCCATCACCCATACTGTGGTGATTGGCAGGCAGGGCAGCATTCAGTCAGTGATGTTCTTTGGGTAAATTCAGAGCAAATGGTTTCCAACACCTTTGTGCAAGATTGTAACGGTTTGAGTGTTTTGTCTTCTGATCCATGTAGCCTATTTGATGTTGCTGTATGCGAACGACTGCCTGTTGAGTCTTTCTGCTACTACATTAGCCGTCCCTCAACTGTATTTCCGAGGAGAGCATAAATAAAAAGGTTATTATGATGATGATATTATGATTATTATCCAAGAAAAGAGAATCTACAAGCTTAGCTCACCGCGAGCTATTTTGGCAGAGATTTGGTGTACACGGACAAATTGGTCCAAGTACAGTTGCAACTGGTCTGATTCACTAAGAATAGATTTCGGCTTGAGACTGGTTAAACATTAGCCCCAATATGTTCCCTCAGCACTAGTACGCTCGGAGCTACAGAATGGTAGTGCTGAGGGAACATATTGGGGCTAGTTAAACATAATTTATACTCCGTATGAGTGCGACGGTGTCGCTTGCACCTAAAAAAAAACAAGTACACGCTTGTGCTTTGTATTAGCGACACCGCCACGCGATCGAGTAAATAAATGAAGTTGCATTATGCCATGTTCTTCTCGCTACGGTGAAGGTATGGTAACCGTTACCTTGTTGTTGTACTCCTCCACAAAGCTGCCGAGGGCGAGACGGAAGCGCTTGTCTGGTCGGACACTCCAGTTCATAGCATACACCGTCCATGGCGCCTCGTATTTGTAGATCTCTTTGCGTTTACCATGAAGTGACATCTTCAACCAACTATAAATATATTAGTGCTATCTGTATGCGTGACTGACTACGAAGGTTTACCACACAGCAGGGGTAAACAATAAGACCCTGCAACGGGTCGTCCTAAACAATGACCTAAATCCACAAATGCAACCGATTATATGCGAGTTTCTATCATTTGTACAAAAAGTGGGCTGATTCCTGAAGATATTCCGTCGGGAGGTTTCTCTAAATGTTGAAAGAATCCATGGTAGTACTAGTAATCATTTACACGGCAGAGAGAAAGCTGCTGCTAACAGACAACCACAGGCACACACTGGACTGGAGCAATGGCGGCGGCGCACAAAAATAGACGGAAAAGCGTCATTGTGTGTACGGAATAAGCGAAACAGCGCCCCCTATTGACTATATAGTATGCAGCACATCTGGTATGCAGCGTATGTCTATGGCTGCAGTGCAGCCTCAGCCTACCCTGGCTGTAACCAGGTATTAAAATAAAAATGTAATTCCACAAAATACCATAATGAGTTATGATGAATGCCCTGCCTTGATGAGCGGTCTGACGGTATGCAATTACATGTTGACATCAAAATCGTGGTGGTACTGGGAAGTAACCATGGTGGTAGCAATATACAGGGAGCACTCTTTCGATTTTATTGATTTCATTATAATTCAAATGGTTTGAAATTTGCCTTTTACTGATTGAAATATTGCATGTAGAAGTTGGAAATCAGGCTACATTGTTTATATTTCAGTTTCAAATATTGTCCAATGTACAACTAACCCGTATGAGTTTGAAAATGTAATGCCAAACGGGACAGCTTTTCCATTTAGATCTCCATATATGGAGCTGACCTGTTCTGACATTCCATATGTTGATCTGACCTAATCAGACCATGTACACTCAAGACACGCTCCATATATGGCCAGAACTAATCAAACCCTGTACACTCAAGACACGCTCCATATATGGCCAGTACAGAATTCATTCCATATGTTGATCTGACCCCCCATGCCAAAGGGCCAGCGCTCGTCCAGCAGTGTGCCGTCACCCAGGCAGATGCGTGCACGCGACCTCGCCCCTCGCCCTCAGGGCGTCTTACTTAGCCAGGCTACAGGTCCTGGGCCTGGTGAGAGCAGGAGTGGACCTGGTAGGAGGGACAGAAGACAACCCACAGAGCCTAGTCCTTCCATGCACCAGAAGTGTACCTCCCAGCCCTGGCAGAGTAGTTCTGGAGTAGGTCCACCGGATTGTGTGGCCCTGGTTTTGCCCTAGTGGGACTGATTGAGGGTAGCTACTGGGACGTAAATCGGGACTTGATCACCCCGGCTGGGTCGCCTGAGGGGTATGATGTTGGAAGACCCGAAACCCTGTTGACCGTAGGATACATCACTGAGGATATGTACCAGGTGCATCCATGCGATGTATTTTTTGTTATCAAGTCAATTGTTCTTCCTTGTACTCTAGAAACAATTACTTCTTTGTTTAATTGGAAACCAACTTCACTTTATTACACTTAGAATTTGTCTGGCTTTACTTAGGCTGTGCACTTTTGCCTATTCTCCACCTAAAAAAAATCTAGGGAAAATTTCTAATTTAAAAGTTCAGATGAGGTCATGACCGAAAGAATAAGGTCACGAATACAAGCGGCCGAAATGAGTTTTCTTCAACGGGTGGCTGGCATCTCCCTTAGAGATAGTGTGAGAAGTTCAGTCACATGAGAGAGACTAGCTGCTTTTTTGCCTGGAAAGGAGCCAGCTTAGGTGGTTCAGGCATCTGGTTAGGATGCCTCTCGGGCGTCTCTTAAAGCTAAATTCCAATACCGCAACTTTCACACTCGCTCACTCTCCTCGCGTCCTCCACTCGCTCCTCGGCTCCGCCCCCAGCGAGGAGGAGAGGATTCGATGCGAGGACAGAGTGGTGGTCGAATTTTCCTCTAGAATCGGAATGTAATACGCTGTCATTTCAAAGCGACGGCACATTCCGCGATCACTAATGTGTATCAATTCAATTCAATTCAAAGGGCTTTATTGGCATGGGAAAACATACGTTTACATTGCCAAAGCAAAAAAGTGGTGGAGTGTCACACAGCTGGATCACTGGAACTCCGAACCAGAGCCGAAGAGTTTGATCAACCCTCAAGGCGGTGGCGCGTGCCCCCCCGTGAACAGACTACGGATAAGTGGTTGAAGATGGATGGAGAGGAGGTCATGGCTGGTTAAATTTCACACTACATTTTGAGCTATTCTAGTGACTCAGGGATAACAAATTACGTAAATTGAATCCAACCACTTCCATTTAATATATTTATTGCAACAAACACCAATCAAGAATGAAAAACTATTGATAGCTGGGCTGTGAACAATTTAGGGGTTCATGTGTTTGAACCATAGTATGCCTCCCGCAATTTAGGCTAACAGAACAAAGTAGCTAAATTATGGCATTGTATAACTTTTCTTTTAACAGTAGGCTACTATCTGCCAATATATTTGTTCATATTGTTGCACTCTACAATGTCTGCTCTGCGTGATGATGCTCGGGAAGTAGGCTGCATCATATTATAGAATATTTTAAAACCATGAGTTAATGCCATCTGGTGGATGATGGGATGATGCAGGTCATGTGTTATCTTTAGTATATCCATAAGTCCAAAATGTGTCTCTTGTTTTAATCTGTACCTTCACATAAAGGCATATTTTACTTACAAGAACCGTCAAAGAATGGGTTACTAACAGTTTTCCCATTTTAGTGAAGACTCTTGGGGAAGACAACATTCCCACTTGAGGCACAAGGGATCAGTTGTTTCCGGGCACCCATGTCCAGATACTTTTCTATGAGGACTTCCACTGGCACCTTGTCAGTCACATGCCCCTGTCTGGACAGAGCAGAAACAGGACCTTCAGCGTTGACGATCATATACATTTGCACTGCAGTGTTATTAAAGCCCAGAGAGATTCTACAACAAAAAATAAACAGGCAAAACAATATTTCATATTGATGTGAGATATCACATACGATACAACTTTGTCAGCTTTCACTGAAATTAGTTTTGCGTCCATGACATCATCGTTCAAGATACAAACAAATTAGCGCCCCTCAAAAAACTGAAAAATAGGATGCCAGACAGGGGCCAATTCTATGGCAAAATCCTTCAAAATAAGGGGGCTTGTGAAGGACATTGTGAAGACTGTCTGCAATATAGTTAGTCACAGTTTTTAAAGAGGGAGGAGGTGCCAATGTAGTACAACAAAGAGTTGGGACAAAATAATTTAAATAGGCAAAGAAAACACATGAACAGCTGGCACATAGGTGTGTAGAGATGTCTAATTGAAAGAAAAATAATTCAGGCCTTATGTTCATACACACTCAAAACATACATACCTTTTCAGCAGAAGGACAACATCTTCCACTTCAATGGTTTTCCTCTTGGCATGATTGGCATATGTCTCCAAGTCTTCCACCATCCGGTCAAAGAACTTCTCCATTCTATTAAACCAATAGGGAAACCAGAACATTTTAACACCTGCAATTTCCAATTTGGAACCCTCCTACTACTGTGCCATGGGCTGGAAGAAGCGTACACCCCCATTTATCAGTTCCATTAGAATTAATTAACAGAAAATTACAGTAGACTCATTACCATTAAAGGTTGACTGCATCTTTTTATAGTCACCATAACCTTGACAACCGCAAGAGAAATTAGCCATCTAGCTTCCAAATATACTGACATATGACCTGGCAAAATCCAAACTCCTGTTAATCTACTCTAGCGGAAATTATGCTGCTGGTCACACCAATTCATTTCACGTTTTAAGTTTGTATAGAGGGTATGCGCATGCTTAAAGTGAATGGCACATCGAGTGGAAAATCGAGTGGCAAAGCAACATGCAAAGTGACTTTAACATTGTTTAACGTTGTTTAAAGCAGCCAGATTGGACTTTTCTGTTTGGATGCATGGGTTGTGAAGGCCAGAAAGTACTTTTTCGCCACTCAGTAGGCATTCCTGCATAACTTCCGGGTTTGATGATGATGTCACATGCATACCCTCTATTAACAAGTTAACATTTGGTAGAAATTGATACTAAAATAAGATGCAAAAAGTTTGTATAAGTGTCTAGTTTGTATAAGTATAGTGACTTACGTGTCTTTAAGGATAGGGTACACATCGGGGGAAACCTTGGTTTTAGCAAAGTGTTTGAAGTTGCCCATGCAGTAACTCTTGGTGAAAATGGAAGGGGGCTCCTTTTTCTTTTGTCCACCTGTCTTCGCAGTGCGCTTCTTTGGTTGAACTGAAACTACATCTTTAACACTGGAGAAGCAAAGTACATTTAAAATGGTGAAAATATCTCACTTAAAGCACACATAAAGCTGCATTATCATGTTAAAGAGAACCATGTCAATGAATAAGTTGGATAATTCTTCCTGGTTTAACTTGCCTGGGTTGAATATTTCTAAGTGCTGCAGGTGAGGACTGTGGTTTAATGACAACACCCTTCCTTATGGCTCGAATGAATGCAGGAGTCTTCATGGCGAGATCTACGGTCATTAGAAAACAAGTCAATCAAATAATATTCTATTATATTCATACATACAAAACGGTAAGAAAAAAATAAATAAAAAGACCTTCACTCATTTCATTTTCTTCATCCTCCCACTCTTCTTGGTCTGCAGGATCCTCTTGATCTGCCTCAGCAATCTGTGCAGAAGTACCACCAACATGACCACTGTGCCCCTCACTCGGACCTTCTCCTCCAGATGTGGGCTCAGTCCACTCTACATGTGAAGAAATGCATCCTTTTACTAGATAATATATATCAAAGCCTAAGTTGCCTTGCATGCCTTAGGGGCTGTTCAAATTTTACACAGGTGAGTAATGTGTGTCTAGCCAGTAATACAGTAGTAGTACAAATTCATAAAACTAACAAATTACATACATTGGCATCACTTAATTTAATTTTTTACACATGCTCACCAGCCTCTGTGGCCTTCTTGGGAACTGCCCCCATACTTCTGTAGTCCCTGCCGCCATCCACTGCAACAGGAACAAGTCCACCACCTTCAGAGCGAAAGGCCCTATGACTGACCTTCTCTGTAACATGCGACAGCTTTGTTGGTGTTCCCTCGAGTGCAGCTTCTGGCTTCCCATTATCCTCTTCTTCTGACTGAGATTCAGGAACTGCCTCTTCTTCCATTTGGTATTCAGGGACCTCTTCATCATCTGTTTGGGACCCAGGTTCCTCCTCCTCTTCCAATTGGGAGTCAGGGTCCACCTCATGTGTTTGGGATTCATGGGCCTCTTCATCCGGTTGAGACACAGCAGCATCGTCTTCTGGTTGGGACTCGGCGTCTTCTTCTGGCTGGGACTCAGGGTTCTCCTCATCATCATCTGTTGGGGACCCAGGTTCCTCCTCAGGGGTCTCTTCTTCCAATTGGGAGTCAGGGTCCACCTCATGTGTTTGGGATTCATGGGCCTCTTCATCCGTTTGAGACACTTCATCCGTTTGGGACATGGCAGCATCTACTTCTGGTTGAGACTCTGCCTCATCTTGTTGGGACACAGCAGCATCTTCTTCTGGTTGAGACTCTGACTCACCTTCTGGTTGAGACTCTGCCTCATCTTCTGGTTGAGACTCTGCCTCATCTTGTTGGGACACGGCAGCATCTTCTTCTGGTTGAGACTCTGACTCACCTTCTGGTTGAGACTCTGCCTCATCTTCTGGTTGAGACTCTGCCTCATCTTGTTGGGACATGGCAGCATCTTCTTCTGGTTGAGACTCTGCCTCATCTTGTTGGGACACGGCAGCATCTTCTTCTGGTTGAGACTCTGACTCACCTTCTGGTTGAGACTCTGCCTCACCTTCTGGTTGAGACTCTGCCTCATCTTGTTGGGACATGGCATCATCTTCTACTGGTTGAGACTCTGCCTCTTCTTCTGGTTGGGACTCAACTGGTTTATCGTCTTCAGGCTGCTCTTCCACTGCTTCCTCTTCAGTCTGAGACTCTGCTTTGTCTGACTGAGCCAGAGTTGCAGCATCCTCTTCCTCAGGTTGAGATTGCATTGCAACTTCCTCCTCCCCGTCGTCGGCAGGATAAGATGCTGGCGGTTTTCGTATCAACTTGCTGCACTCTACTTCCATTTGCTCGTCTTGGCTCATCTCTCCCTCATCCCCAGTATCTCTCTGTATTTGTGATGCCAGGACCGTGGCTTTGTCCTGTGTGGCAGTGATGGGAATGGTGGACCCCATGACAGTTGGCTGGGCGTAGAGGGTGGTGGCATGGTCAAAGAGGTCAGTGGTGTATTCAGGTCCAGCATCACTCAGATTCAGGGTAAAGTCATCAGAGCATGCTGCTTTACTACTCACTCCACCAGTTGTACCATCTGAGAGAGGGAACGTAAAAAGGAAAGCAGATTTAGTGGTGGTATTAAACTTCATGGGGTATAATAAATATAGGGCTGATACCGAATTACTTATACTTAACTAAATAAACATCTGTATCGGCTATTGGCAAAATTGTTATTTCCCCCGCCCCATTTGTACCAAGGAAACAAATACATCTTCAATGCAATAAAATGTTAAGAATCCACAGCTAGTTTGATTTGCCGATACAGATATTGACCGATACCGGCAAATATCAGCCGATATGTGGCCGCTACATCGGTGCATACCTAAATAACGACATGGCTTCATGTGGCCAGCCGATAGGATCAGTCTGACATATATCTGTTAAGTGTGTATTTGGGCAGGGTTTCAGTCCATTCCAATGGCCATTGATTTCCATTCTAAAAATGTAATATTTCAATTATTTTGTCAATACATAATACATGTTGAGGTTCATCCTTGATCTACTTGCAGCGAGCATGTACAATATATTTTCCTGTGATAGGTCCAGAGATTTGCAAGATCAGCAGAGGACATCACAGCCAGCTCTTCTAAATCTAAGCGGGGCGGCAGTGGCTCAGGAGTAGAGTAGCTGGTAGAACAGCAGGATGGGAAAACCGACTGAACCCCTAATTGCTCCTGATGTGCAGGTTGTAGAGTTCTCAAACTCTGCCCGAACCCGACCAGGCCCGACCCGACATTTTAGGGCCGGGCCGGGGCTAAAATGTATGCTAATCAGTAGGGCCGGGCCTGGGGCTCCATGAAAAAAATATATATATATTGAATTTGTTTAGAATAATAAAAATAATAGTTCTGTTCTGTCTGTTTGTGTATTTATCTATTATGAAGATGGTGCTGACTGGCGTTTCACTTTTACTCTGTGTAGAGTTCTCAAATTCTGCACAAACCCGACCAGGCCCGACCCGACATTTTAGGGCCAGGTCGGGCCTAAAATCTATGCTAATTAGTCGGGCCGGGCCTAATCAGTTAGGGCTGGGCCTTAATTTTCGGGCCCGATGAGAACTCTAGCAGGTTGGTGCCTTTGCTAGGATTCCTCCGCCATTTTTGGGGGATAAAAGCACTATATAAATGCACCATTTACCATTAAAAAGTCTCTGCCTCCTACAGAGCCACAACACATAACAGGCTATATTTCTTCCTTCTTTGAATCACACCCCCAACGTACAAGATCATTTGTCAATACATAGTTTTTTACATTTATTCTGTGACATAATCCGACATTCATTCCTGCCAATCAACACACCGTCCCTTCGTGTAGCCTGGTAATGTGGCAGTACAAATAAATAAGAGTACTCCTCACCACCATGTATTCCACTCATAAAATACAGAATAAAACTAGAGCGAATTAATTCCATTAAACTAGGCCACTTACCAACCCTCAGCCCATTATATACAGCTTCTTCAAACGCCTCTACGCTGAATTGGTGGCGAGGTGCCTTTCTTTGAAGAGCCTTTTTCTCAGTGCGAGCATCCATGTGTGGTGTTTTCAAGCTTAATGTTACACTGCAAAATAAATTAGACAACGTGCAAGGCTATCACGATCATGAAATTGTACTGGATGATTAATTGCGATTAACAGTGTGACATTAGAAACTATTAAATTACATAATTATCTCTTTGGCTTTGTAAACAAGAAGTAGTTACTGACTCATATTGAATAACTTTATGCCTTCATAATGTAAGAAAATATAGATATATAGAATATAGATGTGAAAAATATCTGTGATAATTTCAAATAATTGTCCATGTCAATTATAACATAAACTTTCAGCCATTTAGAAATGAGGGCATTATGCATGTGAATATAAAGTCACACATATACAGGATCTGAGTGAAGCTTTAACTACAGGAAAATTATGTTGTAATTATATCCATTACCCCGACAAAGTGGTAGAGGCTGAAGGGAAGGGTGAAGACACTCTTGCTGGTCTATCAATGTCTGCAAACAGAAACACCAAAAAAACGTATACGAAAATGTTTCACTAATACTAGTTTAAACCCAACTCGCTTTCTGAGAACACCAAGCCCTAGTTTTAATACCTCAAGTACAGTATTCCTTGCTGCTGAGGCTTTTTGAATGCAAAAAAATGAAACCTTAATTGATCAGTCATACTGCAGCAGCAGGAAGACAGAGTGAAACACAGTAGTACTGTAATGGCATGACAACTTAATTCCCCCAGAATCAATTATGATTCATGATCAATACCATAGCAGCAACAGCAGGACGAGAGAAACGTAGGAGAGGTACCGGTACACGTAACGCAAGCAATTTGGTTGCTTTGGCTCGGGATACGATCTCAACCGGACGGATCACGTAAGGGGAGAAATTTCTCACCCTCTTGCGTCGATTACGTCCGACTCTGCAAGGCACTTAAGAGTAATACCAAATTTATGATTTGCCATTTTCTATGTGTGACATATGCAACAGTCAAGAAGACTTGAGCGCACACACACACACACACACACACACACCTTGGTTGAGCCTTTTCTCAAAGTCAGTCACATTTAAGCTACGTGGTGATCTATTTCTTCTCAGTCGCCTGACTGAATGGGCTGTGGTGGCCATAGTAACATTGGATAATTCCAGGTCCGACAGGCCAGAACTGAAACACAAGCAAATAAATGAACCGGTTAGAAAATATTCTAGGTAGGGGTGGGATTTACTGCAGGAAATATGTCAAAATAAAAAGTTAAAATAATCATTAATGCTTACACAATAACTAGGTGTAGGTAAAAGCACGATCATGGCATGACAATCCATAATGAATTATATTCCCAGTCTAATTCCCAACAATTTTGGTTGACAGCCTACCTAGGACTGATGCTGCCCATGGCTGGCTCCTTACTCGCAGCTTCCTCTAGGGACACTGCGGGTTCTGAATGACATAATCAGAGGGGCAAACACGCAAATGGTCAATGAAATCGCAACAAATACCGGTACATCCCTTGTTGTAGCCTTGCTCCAGCCCCTGAACAATAGCCTGAATAATGGCAGCTGAGTGTCAGGCTATTCTTGTCGCCTTTGTTCGAGAGATGCTGGTTTACGATGCAATTATATTAAATATGGCAGCATGATGTTTAGAGTTAGACAGGTGCTAGCCTAGGTTCGTCATTTACCTTCCATTCTCTATGCAAGTAGTCTGGTAGTCTTTATGCACTCTACTTATGTGACCATTTACCTAAATTGACTAGAGTTCATGCTTATTCCAATGTCACACTTGTAAGTCTGAAGTTGCTGTGGATAATACAAGCCTCCTATCTTTTAATAGCCAGCCATGCGGGAATGAAGGCACACAATTCATGGGCACGTTTTTCACCTTGATTGAGTCTTTTCTCAAATGCAGTTACATCCAACATACGAGGTGGTCTCTTTCTTTTCAGTCCCACTGACTGTTCTGCAGCGGCCATTGTCATACTGGAAAAATCCAAATCGGACAGCCTAGCACTGAAACACAAGCATAAATAAACCAATGGGAAAATCAAGACATTGTTAGGAGTGGGATTTTCTGAGAGAAATACAGTAGGCCTAATATAGCACCAGTTTCAGAGAAACATCCAATTATTATTATCTATTATAATCGTTTTATGTTCCCCAACAGCATTTGAAGCAGGTCATGGTTGACACACACAGCCTACCTACGACGACTGCTGCTCATGCTGGAGGTAGATTCAGGCAACACTGGCTTCTTCCCCACAGCTTTCTCCTGGAACAGGAGGGACACCTCGGGCTCTGAATGACATAACAAAGAGTCTAGGGTTAAGAACTGAGAAAAATAAAACAAATATAATACACAAGCAATGAGGAATTTAATGTTCACCCGTCTGCAAAATGTTCTTGAGGATGTGCCTTGGAGTGACATCATCATCTTGCAGAGCTGAAACTCTGGTTGACTTCCTTGTCACATGTGAGGTGGTCCTTCTGTTGCCAACAGGCAGCGATATCCTGGCCGAGGTGCTCTAGAGAAATCATAGCGTTATGAGTTTAGAGCTGCAACAGCAATTCTTATTTTTATAATAATAATAATTATTATTTTGATGCAAATTTTCAATTAATCAATTGAGTTAATTGGGTTACATGTACAGTGCAAGGGTGAGATAAGAGTATTTCAACAAACTACAGTATGCTTCTTCCTGACCTCACGGAGCTTCCGTTTCAGGGCCTCCTGTGGGTTAAGGGCACCAGCGTTATTCCTGGCACTTCGCCGTGCACTGCTGCTGGAGCTTTGGGGACCTCCACGGGCATCACTCCGCAACCTGCCGCTTTGCCGTGTACTGCTGTGAGAGTGAGAGTGTACTGCTGTGAGAGTGAATGTCATAATTGAACGTGTACAGCCAAGAAGTTGTTTGCTACTACGTGTGACAGACAAAAGAAACCCACTATTCTAGCTACTTTCTGTCAAGAAATTAGCAGGTGATTATTTTTCCAAGTGTTTATTAACGGGTCGCGGGCGTTGCGCTGCTGCCTCCTGCATTAAATTCAAATTCGAAGCAGGGCCTTCAGTGACTTCGACGAGTGCTTCCAAACTTGGAAAAAGAATCACCTGCACAGAATGTCTTGACAGAAAGTAGCTCATAACATGTCTACGGTTTTGAGAGGCGCTAGCCTCTCCTATATATGGTTTTAAGCCTCTTTTTTTTTTATTCCACGATTTTGTAACCCGTTTTTCACCCCTGTGTCAATTATCTAATGTGATCCTGGGCTCTACACACCCTCCGCCAGCCTGGGGAGAGCAACGGACTTGAACTCATGCCATGCATGAGTGTCCAAGTCTCTCCTTTACACCTGACAGGGGGGAGTTTCCCTGGTTGGACGTAGCGCGTGGAAGGAACACGTTATTCTACCAGTTCCTTTCCCTTCCATCAGGTGCCCCGGCTAGCCAGGCGGAGGCAGTTTAGACACCAGGATTACTGCATGTTTTTGTGAGGGTACCTACCCTAGAGCCTAGAGGACACGGGGAGAACATGCAAACTCCACACAGAAAGGCCCTTTAGCCAACCCCGCCTCGGGTATGAGCACTGATGACGCGGAGGAGAGGACACGCCGCCAAAGCCCACAGCTTCCCAAGCGGGAATCGAACCCAGGACCTTCTAGCTGTGAGGAGACAGCACTACAGTACAGCCTGTGCCACCGTGCCCCCAATGTTTGTTTTTCAACAAAGTTTGTTTAAGAAAACGCCATAGACAATTTTGAGGACAAACATTATGTTGTAATTGATGTTGTATGATGATAAGAACCCCTCACTTCACACGGGTGTGATTTTTATGAAACAAACGCTTTGCAGATTGAAAGAGGATAATTCAAGCTTTCCCTACAGCTGCAATGTTGGTGAGTTTAATACAAGCACATCGCAAAGGATGAATGGGGAGTCAATGGAGGGTATTGCAACTCTAGATTACTCCTAGCCCTGAAACATGACTGTCATACTCATACGAGCGTGTGAACGTCATCCCATTATTTGGAGGAAAAAAATATCTAGAATTGCAAATTGCGGCTACAGTCTCCCCTGTGCATACATACAGCATATAGAAACCATAAGAAAAAGGCAGACCAGTGGTCAGAGTCCTGGCAGTACTTGGTCTACATTTACTTTAATTAATTAATTCAAATCATGAAATATTCACGAGTTTCGAATGTAGCCCTACACCAGCCTGTCTGGTCCAGCCATGTTGGGGACCAACACAGGCGTTTCAATTTGTCTGGTGCACACAAAAACCCCAACTAACGTCGAATATGACGGTAACGGTAGTAGTTATTTGAAAACAAATACCGGTAGACATAATAATGGCGTTGGTGTGTTTACCTTCGTGTGACAGGGGACCTGTTAGGCTCAGTGTCCAGGATTCCTCTTAATAGATGGCGAGGAGTGTCAACTTCCTCAAAATCCATTTGGTGACCAGTTTTTTTTCTTTCTTTCTAGTATCGGTGTAGTACTAAGTACTAGCAGACAGTATTTGATCAACTGAAGAACTATCTTGTTTGAAAACAAGCCAGTGTCTTTTTAGAAGAACGTTTCCGGTTTATATCCATATCCGCCCGCCTAGATCCTACTAGACCTGTGATTGGCTGAGACCGGGATGGGGCGCTCGTTTTGCTTCACAGTAATCGCGTCACTAGGCTTACGGCCGGGCAGACGCAAAGACGCAGTCTACCATTCATTCATTGGCATTGCGACACAGCCCAGACTGCCGATGTGAACGCACCAGGTCCATAGATTCTAACGGGACTACGGGAGTGAGAAAATGATACAGGACAGGTCCCAATCATTGCAATGCCAATGTCGCGCGCTCGGCGTGCCTGCCTTGTTGAAACAAAAACAAGCTGTCACTCTCTCCTCTTCTCTAAACCATAAACCAGAGCCTCTGGTCACATTTATTTATTTTTTATAGTCATAAACAAGAAGTTGAATGCCAAATTTATGGCTGAATAATGTGCTCTGCATGTTCAAATTGTTCATACTTTAAAGTTTACATTATATCAGACCATATTACAATATACGGTATTATTATTGTCACACAATATTTAGAATTAGATCCCCACTTGATTAGGTTCACCGTTCATCTGCTTAGAGTATATCTGTCTCGCTTTTCCGTAACCTGACTCTGCCAGATGGGGGCGGTATCGAGTAACGATGTTCCCAGCTGTGAAACAAATGTGTGGCAAGCTTCTTGGATCTGGCAGCGTCAGGTTAGGGGTGATAGCTTGAGCTTCTGTTCACAATATTGTCTGTCCAGTCCAGTGACCATACATGGCAAGTAAAGTCAAAGCCAGTGAGTTAAGACTGTTTTAGCGTACCTGCTCGTAGCTATAGCACTGGTCTCTCAAATAAGTTTCAGTGATGATACTTGAGAGATAGATAGCCTGGAGCAAAAAGATAAATGATTATACATACAGTACATTACATTTACTGTATACATGTACATACAGAACACAATGGTTTGGGGGCAATTAAGCAACCCAATAGCAGTGATTGAACACACACACACGCACGCACGCACACACGCACGCACGCACGCACGTGCCCGCACACACACACACACACACACACACACTTCAGATGTCTTTACTGTTTCTCTTTTAACCCATATAGCCATGACACACAAATGTATCAAATCAAATTAGCTACCAAACAAACATAGTTTTTTCCTTTTTGTTGCTATACATACTGTACACTTACAATGTTTGTCTCACCAATAGAAGAAGGCAACATGAAACACCCAGTGTAGTGTTATTATACATCCCACAGTCCATGAAACATATAACCTACAAATATTCACATGAAAAGGGTACACAAAAGTTACATTTTCTTAAAATTTACAGAAAAATGTCTAGATGCCTTCAGCATATCTAGGCTTTTCCGTTCTCATGTTTTCATGGATGAAAAATTACCATATGATTAAAGGTTAATCGATTATGCCCTGTGTGTGATTCATCACTTGCCAAAATCAGTCAAAAATCTGTTATCTTTAGCAAGACAGTCATATAACAAATAATTATTTAAGCTTAGCTCTGAAATAATTCTGTAATTTTCCACCACTCCCTGAATCACATATACTGTACCTACATTGTTACATAAATATTTAAATGTTATGATTCCAGGATCAAACCTGAGACTTCTGAATTAAGGGGTGGTCCTTTTAAGCACTACACCCACCCACTTGTTGTGTATTAAGTAGAAGAGACCCAAAAGGTTCCATTTGTAAAATATCAGGGAATTAACATGGGGTAATTTACGGTATACCTTGTCTGACACATGCAGTATAAGTGTGGTATATAAATGATGTGTAGTGGTATGCATCTCAATGGACCATCTACAATATCCAACTTAACGTTTGAATTTCTGAACATCAGTACATTGTCAATCATTCAAATCAAAGACAATATCACACTCTTGATAGTAAATGAATATATCTTTAACGTGCATGTGCTGTATGTAAGGTTTCATTACAGGATGCAATTTTACTACCAAAGTATGTTATTTAAAATCTGTCAACAGTTCATAAACAGAGATGGTGCCATCCTAAAAATCGCAGTATTTGGTAGGGTCTTAGAATAGCTAATAACCTTCAATGTTTCTGCTATGTCAGCATCAGCAATCCTTTTGCAACAGTAGGTGTCACTTTTGTTCAACTGTTGGGTAGGCTATATCATTTTAGAATGAAACTCTCCATATATGAAAATGGATAAAAATTCAGCATGCCACAGAGACTTCATAGAAAATGAGGGTTGCAGGGGTGGGGTGTGGGTGAGGGGTAACAGGATTGCACACATTTCAACAAATGTCTGAGCCCTCCCACCCGTATACAGGCACACTCAACTCATTGTTTAAAGAACCACAGAGAAATCATCCATCTTCTTCAGGATGAGCTGGCAACATTCATGAACCCATAGAGCAAATGTCTTTCAGTGTTCAAACTCAGTAGTACCATAATTCTATATACTGTAGTGTACGCTGCAACTGACATTGTGAAGAATTGATTTGTAACCCACAGCACGGGTGGTTTGTATCCTGCAGTACAGGTCTGACTTAAGGGCAGTCCTCCGTTTGAAACTCTCTTCAGAGCCCCCAAATTACTGCAGATAAATTGCATGTCTCCCTTTTTCAAAGCTGTGAAAATATCTAACGTTGGGATGGTTAGTCAGTAGACTGCTGACCTTCCAACAAGGGGGTGGGACAAAGGCTCCATTGACTAGTATGGCACAACCCCCCTTGGCTGCTGCAAATACACAAGTTAACGTGGAAAAAACAGTATCTTCAAAAATGCAGTTAATCATTAACTAGGAGGCCAGTGGGTTCTCGCTAGGTGGAATTTGAACCATGCATTGATTATCGAAAACTGAGGAGAGCTGCACATCTCTCCTTAGAAATTACATTCATCTCCAGTGTTGTAGTGCATGGCTCAATTTGACTATAAAATCAATTCATCTCACATTAAATGAAAGTACTTTTTTTATCAACATAACAGGGACAAAGATATCCCAGTTTACATCCTCCACTTCTATGGGGCATATTCACCAACAGCTTGCAGGACTGCCTGGCACATTAAAAGGCCCTAAACACAAGATGCATTGTAATGACACCAGCTTTGGGTCCATAGGCCTTAGGCTAGTGCATAATACTATATTGCACACAAATAAAATAAAAATGCAAATGACAATACCAGTTGTGTTGTCAATTCCAAACTAAATTATATATATATTTTTTGTAAATTATTAAATTATTAGTCTTTGCAACATAATATGACTTTTTGCATCTTTAAAATATCACGCTTAAACCTGCTACTGTGGACCGTACCAGATGCTAGCTAGCTGCAGTTAAAACCATTAATGTCCACATATATCAGTGTGATACAATGACTCCGTTTTCCACATACAGGACGTCTTTCTTTCGGGATGTAGCCTATGTGTAATGGCCAGATGGGAAACAGGGTCTTTTCTAGCCACAACAAAATGGCTTTGACTGTACCAAAACTCAGGTCTGGGAGCAACTGACCCGAATACTAAATATCACCCTATCAATGCCTAGTATATAGCTCACATTTGTCCCCCCAAAAAGCACTAATTAGTCTAGATATTTTTCCTGTCCAAATCGGCAGACAAGCCGGACCTTCTGTGTGTCAACACAAAGTGGGATTTAAAACAAAGTTTACAAAAAAGTGATTCACATATAGTAAAAACAACCATAAACATATAAGCATGTATAAAAGAAATTAAACATACAAAAATAAACTGAGTTCATAAACGCAGTCCAGTGTTGGATTCTCCCTGTTTGTCAAAATGACGAGAAAATAAAAGAAAAAAGTCGTTTTTCCTGCTTGTACCTTGAGTTGAGAGTATTTGAGAAAAGACTTCCATTGCATATTAAGTACAGAGTCATTGTAGAAGCTGTGTGCACTTTCTTTTTGGCACTCAGGTCACATCATTTATATAGACACACAGCACATCTTCAAGAGAAGATAAGCAGGAAAACAAACGACCGCATGTAAATAACTTACCAGCTGAATTAGTGCTACACTGTACTGGGTGGTGGCGTGTTTCAACTCTGTGAGTGGTGACACCCTCAGTTGTCCCTAAACAGGGTTTCTCTTGACAGTGGCCCTCAATTCAATTACACACACAGTCACACACACACACACACACACACACACACACGCACACACGCACACACACACATTCTCTCTCACTCACACGCACACAAATAATCTGACACATTCTTTGGCACACATCACTGTCGCTCTTATCCACTGTCATTCCCACGCCCACCTCCCCTCTGTTCGTTCTGACACACACGTGTTCATCTCCCTTTGTTTCTGGCTCATCCTTTCCCTGTGGTGGCGCCCAAATGGTACGAATTCAGCTCCTCCGCAGGGCACCTCCAGTCCATCCCCTCATGTATGTCCGCTCCAGGTGTCCGCTAGTCCGAGGTACTCTGGATTCTCTGCAGTGGGGGTCACAAATCCATTCACCTGCCTGGGAGGAGCTCCGTCTCTCGCCATACCCGTAGGCCCGGACCCGGCCTGGGCCTTGGCCACTAGGTCCAGGTAGTATGGGTTGTCAAAGGCTGGAGACATAGGGGCACCAGAAGTCATGGGGACCAAGTACTGAGGGTTCTCCACACTGTGTCCAGAGCTCAGGCCATTAGGCAGGCGTCGCTCAGACTTAGCCACCTTGCGAGGCAGAGTGCTCGGCCGCTCCAGTATGCCCGGCCTGGGGTCCTGAATCTCCTGGTTAACGTATTCTGACCGGGAGGAAGAACGCAGAGTTAGAGGGAGTGAACCACACAATGTATACTATGGACGATATAAATGATATTGAATATTATTATTATCTAGCAATGTCGTATGTTCCATGGTCTGCAGTTTAATCCACAGTTTGTGCTGTGAGCTTGTAGATCCCTATTCTTCGAAAAATAGTGAAAATGAGAGGACTTTCTAAATATTTAGCCAATGAAAAGTTTTCTTTTTTTTAAGTTACTGTTTTGGACACCGAACAGCAACGTGTTTTCATTCAAGATCCTAAATGATATGTTATGAACTTCGGGCCAGAGTGAGGGGTGCTCATGAGTACTCCACCAGCGGGAGTTCCTATGACCTTAATCCCCCCAAGTTTAGAACACTCAAGTGTAAGAATTAATTTAATTACGCTGCCACGCAGATCTGAAATCCCTGAATTCACTAGCAAAGTTAAAGCTGATCTTAAACCATGGCTTCAATGAAATACCAGTTGAATTGTTTTTAAACTGTTTATATTAGTATTTATTTGTGTGTTGTCACACTGCAGCTGTGTTGGATGTTTAATGTTTTAAAATGGACCACAATGGAAACAACTTTCGGCTTTATTGTGATTTTACCCATTTCGACATTTAATTAATGGTGATATGGTTTTAACTATTGCCAATATTCTATTCAGTCATTCTAGTCACTGTGGGAGACAAATCAAAACATGGTATGTTGCTGTCCAAATATTGTGGGGCTCACTGTATCCCTGAGTGTAAAATCAGATTTCATAATCCTCTCAAGTTGTATTACAGGAACCATGGTGACTGTATGTGTCAATAATGTGTACATACACAGTACGACCGCGCAGTTTCAGTCACGATCTCACCTGGCAAAGCGTGACTGTGATTATACCCATGACTACGTCTGGGTAACGAGTGATGAGGATAATGAGGATGAGGATGATGATGGTGATGGATGGGCGGGCCATCTGTTTCCAGATCCCCCTGGCTGTCGTAGCGTCCTGGGCTCCCAGGGAGCATTGAAGGGTCATCTAGACCACCGTCCAGGAAGACAGAGTCAGACTGGCCCCCAGTGGAGGGGCTGCGCACCAGCGAGGGGTACTGAGGGCTCCAGGGGCCATTGGAGCTACCCGCCCCTATTGGAAAGGTGGGGTACTGGCTGCGCAGAGTGCTTAGGGAAGAGTACATGCTCCTTGGTCCGCCAACAAGGGATGTCTCAGCTTCCAGGCACTGATCCGTACTCTGTAGGGGATAGGTGTTAGGAGAGATTAAGGAAATGAAGCAAACAATGTGGCGGGTGAGGAGCTGAACACAGTTGGAGACGGAGAAGGCATATTTTACGCAGCGCAAAGATGTCCCGTTACCGTGGATAGACGTGGTCGAATGAGGAGACTGAAGCCCTGATCGAAATGAGGTACATTAATCAAACACATACAAACACACTGCAGTGTATTATAGCCTACAGAATATTGTCTGTCTGTGCATGCCGTAAACATGGAGTGCTGTCACTGTGTGGGGACTGGGGAGTAGGGACTTTCATCTCGATAAACTTGTAAACATTTTGCGCTGCTGTCTGTTATATCAGTGCGCTCAGCGCTGTGCAAGTTTTAAGAAAGGCATTTTATCTTTTTTTACTTCACTTTTATTTCAATGTTTTTAGTAAGAAAAAACAGATGTGTTTTTATTATGTATTGTACACTGTATAGAGGGTATGCGCGTGACATCATCATCAAACCCGGAAGTTATGCAGGTATGCCTACTGAGTGGCTAGAAACTTATTTCTGCCCTTGACAGTCCATGCATCCAAACAGAAAAGTCCTATCTAATTGCATTAAACAACATTAAACAATGTTAACCTCACTTTGCCACTCGATTTGTTTTTTGTTTTGTTGTGGACCCCAGGAAGAGTAGCTGCTACTTTGACGCCAGCTAATAGGGATCCTATGCTGTATTGTCAGATTTAGATGCATTATGTCATAAAATACAAATTATTCTGCTTCATGGAAACAAAAAATGTTTCAATTTACCATGGAGTGTTTAGTTACCGTACGTAAGGTGTAAGGGAGAGCGAGACATAGAGAGAGAACCCAAACCCCACTGACCCTGCATGAGTGGTGTCGAGAGGGTCCATTAACTGAGGCCCCGTCTCCCTGAGTCCTGGTAAACATGTTGGGCTGTGGTACCAGGTACTCCTCAGCATCCAGCAGATCCCTTATTTCGGCCCCTTCCTCCTCCAGAAGCATCCGGAAGAACTGACTGTCCACAGGGCTGGACAAGCCTAACTGCTCATCATTCTGATGGGAGAGAGGAAAAGGGTTTGGGGCAAAATAAATAGATTTCGGTGGGCAGTGGAGTATGGTAAAGAATGCAGGAACTGAAATATATCCAAGAGATGAAAAAATATAAAAGATGGGTGGGGACACTTTTTTATTTTAATCATCAATCAATCAATTGTGTTCCAGCTCAATGTTTTAAAGAAAACAATTACATGTTGTATTTTAACCATATATGTAGCGTACACAAACCCACCTGAATGACTACATAGCGGGGCGGATCTCTGGCCATGGAACCAAATTCATTCACCAGCTCTTTGAACTTTGGTCTGCTGTCAGGGTCAATCATCCAACCTGTACAATCAAATACCAACCAAGAAAGAAACTTCAAAACACGTTTTAGATAACCACTTAAACCTAAAGCCTATACTTAAACTGGACCTGAGTTGGCTTTATACTTTCTTCCCTCAAGACATACTGCCAAGTGAAAATGTGAATTGGACCAGAGTTGCATGTCTCTGGACTACTTTTTTCCCTGTACACAAAGGGCTCCAATTACGTCTAATCTTTCTAAATACACTGTTTTGGGATTTAGCAGTGGGGAAGGGGTGTTCCCCCACTAAAGTTGGTATTTTGGTTACCTGTCTAAATCCCTAAAACACCTCCGTTACCCGTTTTATTATGCATAGGTGTGGTTTGGGCGTTACAATAATTAAACCAAATTTAACCAATCACCAGTCTTGGCTTTAAGAGATCCCTTTAAGAGATCCGTTGCCCGTTAGTGCTATATTGCTTCATAGCCTTACAGTCTATAGCCCGTTGCTGCCCTGAAGTCTCACTGCTGCACCCCCCCCCCCCCCCCCCCCCCCCCCCCTCTCGTGCCATTCTTTTTTTTTTTCTCCACACGCACAGAGCCAAGAACACTCGTCTTTTCATTGAGTCACAACTCGCTCAAATCTTGCTCATTTTTTAAATGTCAAAGTTCTATGTAAACTATGATTTTTAGGGCTTTCATTTGGTACAGTATATAGATTGTGCGTGTAGGCCGTCTCTACGGAACGGTATGAAGCGAAAATGAAAGTTCAGTCAATAAACCCCATTTGCTGCTATGGGGTTGCTATGAACTGAAAGAGCAAATGGAAATGGAATCGCGCACAAATAACTTCTTTGACTATACAATTATATAAACACAATGGACACAAGGAAGTGGCAGGCACTCGACTTCTGCTGATTATAGGAAAAGAGATAGGAGAATAAGGCGAGATGAGGCAGCCTGACTCTGTGCCTGCAGACATCTCCATTGAGGCGTGCGCCGCTCTATCAAACTCATTTGGCACGGCTTATGGGTGCTTTTAAACTCCACTATCGACTTCCCAAATGTATGTGACCAAAATAGCAATTTAGGGGAAAGCGTGCCAACACGCCCATGACCACACCTCTAGGCGCAAATACCGGTGTCGGCAAAAAAGATAGCAGGTGACGTGGGACGAAAATACCATTAAGGGACAGAGAAAGCTCCTATATTCGTAATTTTCGGGCAGCGGCTGAATTGCGGGCCGCGCTGCGGGTAAAGGCTGCAACGAAATTGGAGCCCAGAGTCTCTTTGACAAAGATAGCCGAATAGCAGCATGTTGTGAGCTTGTAGATCTGCTATTTTCGGCTAATGTTCCCCCACAATATGGATGCTGGGTTTCAAGTGGTTAACGAGTACTTGATATAGTCTATTCGTAAGAATAATTCAACTGACATTTGACCATGATCATGTAGACATCGATGGTACAGATGAGGGGCTGAGGCAACCTCTCTCCTCCCTCCAGCAGCTCAGGGATGTCCCTTGCAGGGATCAGGTCATAAGGCTTGGCCCCGAATGTCATTAGCTCCCACACGGTCACCCCTAGACAGAGAGATGGATGTATGGACAGTAGAGTTAGCACACGGTCACCCCTAGACAGAGAGATGGATGTTTGGACAGTAGCGTTAGCACACGGTTACCCCTAGACAGAGTGATGGATGTTTGGACAGTAGAGTTAGCACTCGAGTATTAGTTGTCATTATTAGCTCCCACACGGTCACCCCTAGACAGAGAGATGGATGTTTGGACAGCAGACATACTGTAGCGCTCGAGTATTAGTTGTAAAACCGGTAGGTGAGTTCACAATGGGCTCCCTTCACCAGATTTAACGTTTTACCATGTGAAGCTATAAATATTAAAGTTATTGAAGGTTAGTGTCTTGTGTAGACTTTGGAAAATAAAAACGTGGTAGTCTTGACACGTGCAATAAACTGACCGTAGCTCCAAACGTCACTCTGATGGGTGAACTTCCTGTGGAGAATAGATTCCAGAGCCATCCACTTGATCGGCACCTGGAACATCACAAACAAAGTAATGTTTACCTAACCCTAATTAGACCTTGTTAACCGACTCCTAACTTATGGTGGCCTGTACTGCATTCCACCTCAAAAGTGATAATTTAATTTCAGAATAGAGCGCACGCACACACGCGTCTCCTAATGTACCTTTCCACCATCAGCATGGTACTCTGTCTCATCTATGTCCAACAGGCGAGCCAGTCCAAAGTCTGTGATCTTCACGTGATTTGGATTCTTCACAAGAACATTCCGGGCAGCAAGATCTCTGTGTACCAGCCTCACCTCCTCCAAGTAGCTCATTCCCTACACGTCAACCCAGAGAAAGATACATTACACAAAACCTCATACATCCATAAGTACGGACAAATGCTAATAACAGAAAACCCCAAAAGGCAGAAATGAAGTACTCAAGAAAAACGTACACGAAAGAGCAATGGACAACCTTCAGGCCTGTACTAGCATGTTTGTGTACGCATATTTGTGTTACAAGGCCGGCAGAGACAGTAAAGGCTAACTAATACTTTATCGTATGATTACATATGTATGGCTTGTCACAGAAAGAAAAGCTGAAAAACCTGAATGTGTGATATCAGGAATCCCAACCTGCCTGCGTACCTTAGCTATCTGCACACACCAGTTGAGGAGGAATTGAGAGCCGATACGGTCCTTGTTCTCCCGGACGTAATCCAGCAGGCAGCCGTAGGGCATCAGCTGAGTCACCAGCTGCACCGTGGAGGTCAGACAAATCCCCAGCAGACGACACACGTACGGGCTGGCCACACCCGCCATCACATAAGCCTCCTAGGATGGCACAGAATTCAGAAGAATTTGGCTTTTAATTTAGTTTCATTGTGACATAATTGTTACAATTATTACATAATCGCCTGATCGCAATAATTTGGGATAATCGCAATTATTACGCAAATTGTCATACATTTTCAAACATAAAAAAACTTGTAGATCAGCTAGTCTTTGTACAACATTATTAAGTCAGTAAGTTCTTGTATATTTAAGTTAATTGTCATATCTATCATTGAAATGATATATTATGTTGCGATGTTCAATGCCAAAAAACACAATTAAATCATTAATCACACTTATTTGTATGACAGTCAATCATCGAGTGGAATTTCATGACTGTGACAGCCCTAGCAATTACACACATGTATTTAAATGAACTTGTTTTACAAACTCACATCGAGGATCTCCTTATTGGCCTTGGGAGAGGTGTTCTCTCGTAATACCTTAATGGCCACTGGGATCTTCACATTTTCTCCGTCTGGAGCCCACACTCCCTAAAACAGTGACCAGAGAGCAGTCACTTCAAGTGTGAGACTTTATCCGCTAAGAAAATACACGATTCTAGTAACAAGTTAACCCATTTTGGGCGGGAACCCCTTTTGGTGTTTTAAACATTATGTTATAATTTAGCTATTGAAAAATAGCAGATCTACAAGCTCATAGAGCTTGTAGGTCTGCTATTTTTTTTAAATCGTGAAAATATTTATTTCAGAAAACTGGAGGATTTTCTTTATAAATTTCGAGGTCAGGCCAAAATGGGTTAAAACATTTCAGTCGCTCGGAGTGACCAAGACATCACTTGGGGGGGGGGAGGAAAAAACATTTCCAGTTACTCGATCAGTTATATATATGGGAAGTGTCTTCTAAATAAGACATGGGTTACATGTACCTTGTAGACTGTACCAAAGGCCCCTGAGCCAAGCACCCTGAGTTTCTTCAGTTCCGTCTCCTTCAGGATTCGCATCTGAGCCTGATTAGGCAGCGCACCGCTGGGAGTTAGAGGCTCAACCAGCTGCAGCAAATGGATTATTGAATATTACAACTCATTTTAAACAAACAACATTTTAAAACAAACAATTTATTAGGCTGCTCATAGCCAGCCTGATAAATTCCAATCGCTCCTGTCTGCATGTCCGCGTGGGAGCGATCAAAAGGCTTCACGGAATAAATAATTAACTTTTGGGTTAAAAAGGTCAAATGGCAAGGTCACAAACCAGATGTCGGTGCGGCACGGTTTGCTCCAAGCCCCCAGAAAGGCTTGCCAATGTTGAAGCTGCGAAACGTAGTGGTGAAAGCTGGAACTGCAGGCGGACCCCTGAATTTAGCACGAGGAAACCCCACGCATTTGGAAGTAGACCGTTCTTCCGGGTGCTTCAAAACGCCACTGAGCAACTTCTATCGAAATGAATAGCAGGGGGCAGGGCTGTCCGCGGGGCTGTCCGCCCTCTATCCTTTCTATGGTTTGCTCCCCCATGGCCCTATTTTCGTCAATGCCTTTACTCCGTAAACCTAAACATGGTTTCCCAGCCAGCCAAATGACGTCATGATGACGTTATTACGACGTCCTCTGGTGACATTCAGGACGTTCAGGACTAGGCCAGATCAAGGCCTCCCATCTGGTCTCTCTCGGGCAGAGACGATGTACTCCGAACAGAGCGATATGCGGCTTCTAGAGGCGGTATCAACGCGAGACTGGTGACATATTGTAGCTGTGCCACAGCGCAAGCTAACAAGACTACAACTCAAAATTATTATGGAGATATCAGGTTCATCGTTTCTGCTTGAGAGAGACCAGATCAAGGTAGGAGGTTAAGATCACAGCCCATAAGGGGATGATCTTTACGTCATTACCAGGACGTCTTTACCAGTTGAAATAATATAGCTTATTCTGGCCCGATCTGACTAGTTATGATATGGCCTCAATCAGACTTTCTCTGATTCATCCAGGGACGTCCGTCTTAGTGGGCAGAATTTATGTTGGTTGAAATCAGGTGATATTCTGGGGCAGATCTGACTAGTCTTGGTTTGACTTGATCTGGCCCAATCAAGACATTACTAATTTGTCCAGGTCCTGACCGTGCTTGCTGGGTTCAAATAACATGTCGAGGTAGTTGAACAATTTTTAAATGTTTTTCAAAATAGTAAAAAAAGATAAGGCACTGATAAAAATAGGGCCCCATTGTTTCATTTTGATTGCATTGTTGTTGTTTTTAACAATGGCTGAATGAGTGACAAAGCTGGAATGCTACCTAAAGTGAGCTACTGTAATTTCAGAACACGGCAAAATGCGATATGCATGTCTGCAAGTAGGATTCTGTGTTAAAATGACTAAACGTTCGTAATGTCGCCACTACATTTCCAACCATGCCCAGTGCTGACCTCGTTCTCCTGCAGGATCCTCCTCATGGTCTCCTTCCTCTGCATCTTCTTCTGTCTCCTCAGGTAGAGGACCAGCAGAGCCAGCAGGATGAAGAACAGCACTACACCACCTACTGCTGCTGCAATGGATGTCCCCGGTCTACCAACACAAAAGCCTGGATTAGTTCTCAATGTCCAATTCAACCTGGGCTGTAGGATTTAGCTCGTCTTCCCAAGATTGATTGATTGATTGATTGATTAGAAAAAAGAATGTAAACATCATGAGGTAGTCAACCGTTTAGGCTAAAAGGATAACACAAAATAATCCATGGGGACTTGTTTCCATTGTGGTCCTATGTATTCAGTAATTTGGTATGCACGCTATGCAGTCAGATAATTAGGCCTGGCCCAGGGAAGAGATGGCCCTCCCGTGCATAGTCTACCATGGGAACCATGGAGATGCGACAGGCCCAAGGCCTAGCAGGAAGACTATCCCTCCGAATGACATAACAATTCATCAACATAGCATAATGTTGATGAACCCCTTTGACCATCTTAAAAACGAATCACATTTTGAATTGCTTAACCCTGTCTTCTACCCTGATCCATCCCGGACTAGCAAAATGTGTTGGAATTAGGTGGGTCATGGGCTTTAGGCCGAGAGGTCGCCGAATAAGTTTGTTTTGGTAGGTCTCTGAAACGTAGCTTTAAGTGACATTGGGATGTTGCAGAACCAAGAGGTGCAAGCATAGTCAAAGTAGCATTCAATGAGGGCTCTGGCTCTTTGTTGTCAAAAATACAGCCCAAATAGGTAACCTCTTCTTTGCCTGAGATTACTATATCGTCAACACTGACCTTGAAATCAATTGCATTTATATTACTAACGGAATGTTTTTGGACCCAAAAAGAATGGATTCTGTTTTGTTCTACCAAGGTGCAAGGACAGTTTGTTATCGGAAAGCCAACTGATGGGAAAGTCAAGTAGCTCTAGCTTACCCTGTTTTGGAATGAATAGGGCAGCCTCTCTCATCCATTTGAGAGCAGCTGAAAGAAAGAAGAGCAGCATGTAAAATAATTATAATACTTAGTCTTGCATACTAAGCAGAAATATAATATAGTGTGCGTGTGTGTGTGTGTGTGTGTGTGTGTGTGTGTGTGTGTGTGTGTGTGTGTGTGTTTAGTTTTAGTCATAGTCTTTTAATTAAATTTCATTTAGTTTTAGCCATATTTTAGTAATCTGAAATGTTTTAGTTGACTAAATAAGATTTGAATCGACTAAGTCTACAGTTGATTTAGTCGACAAAAATGTATTTTGGCCGGCCCTGGTGGCTTTGAAATGCCCGATCTATACTTAGCTGTGCACCAAAAATAGCCGATCCACAAGCTGTGAGCTTGTAGATCGGCTATTTTCGGCGAGTGACAACTGCACACAACCAAGCATAAAATTACTTAGAACTTACTTCTCCCATAACATTTTAGTCTACCGGTAGTTGTTTGTCAGTTACAGTAAATGTATATTTATATTTAGTCATAGTTTTAGTCATCATAGCTTAGTTTTTATTTCATTTTCGTTGGTGAAAAAAGGTAGTCGGTGAACTTTTTTTTCTTCAAAGTTTTAGTTGAAGAAATCAACACTGGTGTGTGTGTGCGCAATATGACTGAGTGAGTGTATTTTCACTCACGAAAGGGTACAGTTGGTGTTGCAGGACACACAGTGTCCTGTGGCGTTGCTGTATTTCCATATAGTGTGCTGATCTTCTTTCACACCACTGGGACAGCGTTCCACACACACATCTCCGTCCTGGAAGTTTAGGCACTCTGTGCACTGGTCTGCATTCTGCACGAGGAGTGTAGGAGAAATGGTTGAAATTTAATATGCGTGCATTTGGGATTTTAGTTCACACAAGCATAAGGGCATAGTAGCTCGACTTGTGTAACTTAGATAGCATTTTATGTAGACATTATATACATATATGCATAGTTCATTATATAGATATTCCACTGTTGGGTTCTTAGCATACGTACGATTCATGATGACTTTTTATGTATTTGATGTATTACCATGTCTTTTGTTCCTGCCTAATGTAAATCGCTCTAGATTAAGAGCGTCTGCTAAATGAAACAATTAAGCAGACTCATCTTACCGGGCCATGACAGGAGACAGAGCCATTGATTGGCCGGCATTCTGAATGACAGGCACCACACAGAGATCCATCTGTATACTCACGCACAGACCTGCAACACAACCACAGTGGGGACATTAAATAACATACAGACCTGCAACACAAGTAGAGCATAATGGAGACATTAAACGACATACAGTACAGTCAGTGCATACACGTTTTCATACTTTCAAATTACCACAATTTGCTATGTTTCAGACTTACAACATTGATTTAATCATTGTGTTACCCCCATCAATCTACACACACTATTCCACAATGACAAAGCAAACAACAGGGATTTGGGAAATTTTTGAAATAGTACTTGGTTCACTAGGTAAAGGCTGGAAGTGGTTAGTGGTGGTGTAGTGATGCTCAGTGTGACAGTGTGATTTTAGATGTGAAGCATGCAGTCCAGGTCATGGGGGTTTGGGAAGACTGGGATGGAGGTTCTATAGTGTGTCCAGTCGGTACTTTCTTGGTTCGTCCGCGATTACTCAATTTGGCAAGGCAGAGAGATCAAAGAGGACTGTTGTTGGTTTCAAACTTCTTCGTAACATATCATTTGAATACCTACTGTACATAAATGGGATATAAGTCTTTTATCTTTAATACATTTAGAAAACCGAAAACACCTTGTAATTGTGGAGTACTGTGTGTAGATTGAAACACATGAAATTAATACATTTTTAGATAAGTCTGAAACATAATCTGGAACTTTAAAGGGCTTGAAAATCTTCCATATACTGTGCATACACATGGTATGTGGGAAACTAAGTGCTAAAACAATTTGCTCACTCAACAAAAGTAATGTACTTTCTACTGAAAAAGATCATGGAAGCCTTCCAATGTTTCAAACAACACTGATGCTTACTATTACCAGTCAACTCATAATGACTATAGTGTGCATTGACCCATAAATGTCCTTTTAAAAATAAATGACTGTCACTGTCACTTTGTCCACAAATCAATGGCTGCTTGGGAGCACACTTAACGCTAAAAGCATTCAGATTGATTTATTATGGCTCTATATTATTTAGAACCTCCGTTTGTATTTTTGTCACCACCCCCTCATAACGACCATTTACCTAGTTTTTTTAATATATTTATAAATAATGGTAAATCTTGCCTTTCTTGCAACAACTGCATACACAAAACAAAACAGACAAGAACGCAGAGCTCTGCCAAGGCCTAACAATCCCTTCCATTTGCTCTTTTATCCTGTTGGTGGTGCTACAGGAAAGGTCATGGGGTCAACAAAATGGTTAAAAGAAAGAAAAAGGCAATTACTTTGCAAGATATGGTCACAGACAGACCGACCAATCTGGAAGAAAAGGGGGGGGGATCCTTTGAATGATTCAGATTCGGAGCTCTGAATCTGTCTTAAGAGAGCGACAGACAGACGGACGGACGGACGGACGGACGGACGGACGGGGCAAAAACATAACCTCCTTACCCCTGATAGATATCACACTCCTCCACACACTCAATTCCACGCTGGAAGGCTTTGCAGGACACACACTGGCTGGGCCCTGGGCCCCAACACCCCCCTTCACACAGGGGGTGACACACACGGCCCTCCTCCTCTGCAGAGACACAAAGAGACACTGTCACACTGACACTCACACTTTGACCTTTTACCTAAAATACTACATGCTACTGTAAGTTACTGTAAGAGTCAAACAATACATTGTCTTATAATAGGGAGTGGGGGTTTGTCGGTTTAAAGCAAAATTACACAGGGATGTTAATAGTTAATTGATTAATCGCCGTTAAGAAATTAATCAATTAAACGTACAGTTAATAATTAATTGAAAATTCAGCAGTTTTCTGTGAATGTATTGGTGTCTGTGTGTGCGTGGCCGAGGAACGCACATGTGGGCCAGTAAAAAAAAGGTCCCCCCCCCACCTTGGTAGTCACAGAAACGTGTCTGCATTTGCATGTGATGTGATCAAAAAGACAGTGAACTTTTCATTTTATTCCTCATACAAAGATGCAGGCGCGGAAAGTTCTTATAACGGCAGTGGGTAATCAATGTCACGATGTACAGGTGTCCCAAGAGTCCACCTACCACAAAGTTGGGGGTCCTGGTTGTGGTTGACAATGCGGAAGGGTCCCTGGGTGGGGTGGACGAGAGTTCCCCAGGGTAAGGAGGTGGTGTAGCATAACTGGGGGTTGCTGTGCAACAGGACCAGACCTCCACTGACACTTCGTAGTGAGCGCAGCCCCAGCGAGCGAATGTGGAGGTCTTGGACTGCCAGTGAAAACACCCCCCTAGACACAGCGAGAGGAGAGGTTAGGGCTGGGTTGAATTATCCGTTTTATTTCAAGAGGAGAAATTCTACTGTCATTCAAATAACCTAAAGTGCCAACACTGGCTTATGTCATCATTGTGTTCTAAAGATTTGTGAGCAAGAATTCAGAGCTGGCTCTGGTTTTGGACATATTTTGTATGTTTGACATCATATAACATTGACATAAGGCTAGTGCTAGTTTGTCTCCAGGTTTGGAAGTTTTATAAGGGGGTGCAGTGAATTAACACCTTGTATGCAGATTAACTTTATACAGGAATGTACATTTGTTGACAGCCGTTCTCGGCGCTGTTCTAGCTCCTACATTTCAATTTAGAGTGCCCCAGACATATCATTGGTAAAGATCTCTGGTCATCTGGCTATGTGAGACTATATTATAGGGCCTTTCCACTGCGGTTTTGAGTGTGGTACAGTTTGGTGCGTCGCAGTGGAGAACTGGTTCTGTTGGTGTTTCTACCGGAGCCAGGTTTGGTTGTGAACCAAACTTATTAACCACACAGAATAGTGCTGATCAGCCTGGAATTTGCTTAGGCCCTACTATTAGAGAGGCTGGAGAGATTGAGCCTGGCATACAGAGATAATCAAGTGTTAGGAAAAAACTTTGTTCTCACCCTCAACATTTTGAGGGGGAGAACATTACACTGAATATATGTAAAATACTAGAATCGTTTTATCAAGTTGACATGAATTGTTACCGTCTCTAGACACCTATATAAACACCTCAAGGAAGTAAACAATTGAAACAGCATAGTAGATATGGATGAAAACAAAACCATCTGATTGCTCCAATTACCGAAACAACAGCCCATAAAATCTGAGTCTGTTGTATATTGCTAGAAAAGTCTCAGACAAACATACCCAGCATGCCCCAGTAGTCTAGTCACGCTGACCTGGTTTTAGCATACTGCGCTGGCTAGCTTCCCATTGTTATTCTGGACAAAGTTAGCAAGGCTACACTGCAGCTTTAGGCAACGGTGCTGCCTAACGATTAGCCTAGAGTGAGTCAACTCAACAACCTAACATGAACCTGAGAGAACAATGTCTAATCCATGAGGCAGATTATTGTATACTAAGACAGACAGGCTGCATGATTATGGCCAAAAACATTATTATGGTTGTTTGTAATCAAAATATTACTATTTAGTAATGATGATTTGTGGTGGAAATATATGTTTTTTGTTCATTGGAACCATATGTTTGGTCAAATGGTACTGTATGTAATGACGGCATGAGGGCAAAGAGCACAGCTCTTTTCCATTAATTGTGCATCCTTGGATGGGAGTGACTCATGGTCATGGATACGGTTTGAAGAAAACAGAGATCTAAGGGACGGGTAGACTGAGATGCAGGCACACATGATGGCAAAAATATTGTAGCAGCCCTCCAAAGGATAGAAATGTAGATCTTTGAATAGATTCAAAAGAAAATATCTTGCTACATCAGACTCCTAGCACATTTCAGCCAAGAGCCTTCGTCAGAGCTTAAGAGTCAAGGCCAAAACACGATAGCAGCATGATGTAGCAAAATGTAACAAATGAAAAAATGTGCACTAAAGTGTTGGCATTTTCATCTTTTAGTGCGCCACTATGTCCATTCATTTGATGTTTTTTTTTTAATACTAACTATTGACCGTAGCTGAGCACCCACAGCCAAGGATGCACCGAGGACACACACCTGCTCCACATTTCAACATGATGGCCTTGGCCTTGTGTCAGGAATGTGACACAAGCTTGACTCAGAGACACATATTCAGGCATTAACAGATTGTTGAGAAAAGATATTATTGCATTATACTTTATTTTCATTGTACTGATGTGTCATGCATGTGTCATGCATCATCATCATCCACACAAGGCAAATACTACAAATGTAGATGATTATATTAGACACAGTAAAAACAAACATTACATCCCAGTTAAGTGATATAGCATGTCTCGTTAAATAAATTATAAGGTTGGTAAGTTGACAGGCAGATGGACAAAAGCAAAGACCTGGTTAGAAGGGTGAGCAGGACAAGACAAAAAGGAAAAGGAAGACAGACAGACAGACAGACGGGTATGAGGAGAGACAGACAGCTAAACAGCCTTACTTGTATAGCATTCTGCCTCGGATCACCTTTAGGTTCTCAAAAACATTCAGATCAGTCCAGTTGGCAGGCCAGGCATCAATGTACAGGTAACCTGCAATAGTTTACACCTAGTAAATCAGCCTGAACTACTATAAGGACAGCAATAATATCACAGGCATGATGGTTTGTAGTGTGTGCATATGTGATTGTGATCGTGTGAATTAATGCAGTCAGGCTGGATGATGTTTGATGTTTTACACAATGTGGCCCATATCTGGTATTTATGTACAGTTTGGGAAGACGCTGGGTTTTCTTAAATCAAAGTGAAACCAATGACACATTTACAAGTTGCCAGGTACAAGGTAACAATGTTGCTCAATGTTATATCCATCAAGAAAAACTAGAAATCCTTTCACAACGCAATGGAGCAGGCATACAGGCTTGAGTGTTTTCTCTGTGTAGATTCAGCCTATAATTATTGACTACCTGTAATCTCCTCCAGGTTCTTGAACGCATTCAGTTGACTGGGACTCAGGCCCGATGTGTTGGTCGCTGGGTCACTGCACAAAGGAGCATATACAATATCCATAAATAACACTTTAATCAGTGATGAAGATCAACGCGCCACCCCCATATAAATCTACCTACAATAAACTCTGGGGACTGCGCATTAGTCCGACATCCCGTAATTCCGACATGTGTGGCCAGTTACGACTCACCCGTGGATTCCGCGTGCGGTTTATGGT